>NW_026940370.1:135000-527500 GCF_032062105.1 Saccostrea cuccullata
TCTGATAAAACAAATTCAATAACCAGGTGATTTGAAAACAATGAAACACAGCAAAATAACTACATGCACTTTGTTCTCTACAAACTTAAAAAAAATACTTAAATTATATAGAGAAAATTCTGCATCAAATCATTTTAATGTAATGTTTGCAGTTTAAAACTTTTGCCAGTTTTAATCCTTTTTTAATGTTTGATTAATAATCAAAGAAGAAATGTTTACAATTTTTTGTTCCTCCTTCAGCCTTCTCTCCATTTGATCTTTTGCATTCTTTATGGCCTCTTTTAACTTGCTGGGGATTTTCAGAACTGGTTTATCTGTGGGAGGTAGAGTCACCCCAGCAAAGAACCTATGATAAGATCAGAGAGTTCAGTTTATTTCAATGTCACATGCTGTATTTAATTCATACACTTGTAGTACAAGTAGCACAAATGCTCAGACTGCCTAAGATAATAGATACTTGCCTTTTAAATTTATTTCTTCAAATAAAGATACAAAGGTGTATAGCATAAGAAGCTGGTTAACTTACGGATGAGAGAGAAGGTCGTCAACAGTTGGCAGGCCACCCTTACAGGCCTCTGTGGACAGAATGGACTCCAAGACAGATCCTAACACATAAAGTCAAATTACAAGGTAAGAATGAAAATGAAAGTAACTTAAAATAAATAAAAAGCCTATTAACAATTTGTTGATAAAACATAAGAAGGCAAATTAAATCGTGTCAGATAAATACTGTAGATTCCTTATTTTTTGCAAGTACCCCTGGTACATATTATCGAAAATGGGTTCTTCAATGTCATATTCCAAGAATGATAATTTGCAAATAAACTATTGATCAAGGGATTTTACATAGATTTCAGCACCATAAAAATAAATGCAAGTAATTTTATTTCATGTGTGGTCTTCTCGAGAAATAACGTGATAATAAATTCCACGCGAATATTCAGGAATCCACAGCATTGTTCCTAAGTATTCAAGAACTCACTGATCTCTGGTGGAGAAGATGGAGGGAATGAATCACAGGTGGCCGCCAAGAGCTGTTTTCCAAAGGTCAACTCATACAACAGCTGCCCAAAACAGTACATGTCAATCAACTCACAGGTCTGAAATAAAACATGTAAACTCATAAAACAGCTGCCCAAAACAGTACACGTCAATCAACTCACATGTCTGAAATAAAACATGTCAACTCATACAACAGCTGCCCAAAACAGTACACGTCAATCAAATCACAGGTCTGAAATAAAACATGTCAACTCGTACAACAGCTGCCCAAAACAGTACACGTCAATCAAATCACAGGTCTGAAATAAAACATGTCAACTCGTACAACAGCTGCCCAAAACAGTAAACGGCAATCAAATCACAGGTCTTAAATAAAACATGTCAACTTATACAACAGCTGACCAAAACAGTAGACGTCAATCAACTCACAGGTCTGAAATAAAACATGTCAACTCATACAACAGCTGACCAAAACAGTAGACGTCAATCAACTCACAGGTCTGAAATAAAACATGTCAACTCATACAACAGCTGACCAAAACAGTAGACGTCAATCAACTCACAGGCCTGAAATAAAACATGTCAACTCATACAACAGCTGACCAAAACAGTAGACGTCAATCAACTCACAGGTCTGAAATAAAACATGTCAACTTATACAACAGCTGACCAAAATAGTACACGTCACTCAACTCACAGGTCTGAAATAAAACATGTCAACTTATACAACAGCTGACCAAAACAGTAGACGTCAATCAACTCACAGGTCTGAAATAAAGCAGGTCAATTGTTCAACAGTTTTAAATAGTAGTGCACTTGTTTAAAGCCACAGGTCTTAAATAAAAGCATAAGCACTGGGTATTTAATAACTGATCAATTCATTTTAGTATTTAGAAAGTTAAAGTATTTGTGCTAACTTGATTTGACTCTATGAATACAAGTTAAAGTCACATTTTGATGGATACTTACATTGATTTTCTTGTATTGTGTGAAGAATGGTCTGTAATAAGAAGGTAGCCCTAATAACCAGTTCTCTATGTCTAACAAGCAACATCTCCCACCCTCTAGCAAGACATTGCCTGCATGCAGGTGACCTGAAAGTATAACCTGGGTTTCAAATACTACAGGTGTATTCGTTAATGGATCAACTTTGAGTTCAAAAATTTCATTCAAGTAATGCTAAAACATAGGTTGTCGTACTTCGTACAATGTCATTGGCCAATTTATAGCAAGTTGTTATGTGTACATAATAATGTTTTTTCTGCTTTTCATGGTTTTGATGTTGGTTTTTCATGTTTTTATGTATGAAAACACATCCTGGATTTAAAAAAAAATGTTTTTAAAGCTTACCATATGGTAATCCTTTTTCATGTAAAAACTTCAAGGCATCAAGAATCTGTTTTCCTACAATCTTCACTGCATTTAAGTCTAATGTTGAGTATGCTTTGGGATTTGTGTACTTTTTTAAGAAGTGGTTCTTTGGTTTGCATTTACAGATAGAGTCTCTCAAGGTGCCCTTCTCCTGAAAGGCTCTTATAGTTAACCCCCCGCTCTCTGTCGTAGTAGCAAAAATCACCGGGCATATCTGAGGGTGCTGAAACAGGAGATTATACTGAACTGATTAAAAAACCTGTAAAATAAGGCAGGGTCTTCTTTGATTACAAATGTACAAATGGAGAATGGCTCGAGGCTACTGAATATGTTTAGAAACATGATCTTAGATAAATGCTATCAAACAGTGGCCATTGATGGAAAAGAATGAGAAGCCATGGGAGAAATGAAGAGTCAGGCCATCAATAGAAAAGAACAGGTGAGCTGGAAATAGTAAGTTGGCAAGATCTATAAAGATAACACAAAATAGGATGAATGCCTTTGGTTTAATGTGGTATTTGGGGGGGGGGGGGCAATAATAATATACAGAAAGTAAGAAAGTGTATTGGACACAGGTATTGTTGCTCTCAGACACTGAGTAACTTTTTATTTAGCCTAAACACATTTCAAATCTAATGAAAATATTGCAAGCAAAAGAATGCATCTATGTAATGTTTAATGATCCACAAATATACAGCATTTATGCTATGAGAAATAAGAACATAATTACCTGAATGGTGGGTAATAATTTCATTATGGCACTTAATTCTTTTTCAGGAATATATTTATCTGGACCAAAACCACTCTGAAATTTACACAGATTCATATAGAGGCAACAACTAATAAATTAAAGTTCTGCTAATATTAATAAAATACTTTTGTCAATTTAATATCATAATACAAGTAAAAAATTAACAAAATCGATGTTTTTAATTGATTTTAATTTAATTTTTAATTGTACATGTTTTAAAAGATAGACAGTTTAAAATTCTGAGACATCTGTATATGCGCATGGCATTCACTTTTTTCTGTCTGAATGCAAGCCAAGGACTAAATTATTCTTATATATAGGCAATGCATGCTTTATGTTAATTTACAAATTCACAATTTTAATCAATACAAACCCAGGACAGAACTTGACGAACTTTGGGCTGATCTAAAGGCTTGACTAAAATATAACTCTTCCTTATTCTCCAGCCTAAGATTGTAGAAAAAGTATAATTGATGGATGTATATAAACGTTGTATCAGATGCTTAGTCTAAATGTGCACGGATTACAGTTGAAATATTTTGAATGATTCACAAAAATCTAAAGAAACAAATCAGAGAGAGAGGGAGAGGGAGGGGGGAGAGAGAGAGAGACGGAGAGAGAGTAAGAGAGAGAGAGAGAGTAAGAGAAAGAAAGAGTGAGAGAGAGAGAGAAAGAAAGAGAGAGAGAGAGAGATGGAGTGTGTTCCCTCCTGACCTATATCTGGCAGTGGCTCCACTACATCCCATTTTTTCTCTGATCTAAACACCATGGATACATGTTGTAATGCCAACTCTGTTAACATTGATAGTATAATAAAAAATAAGGACAGCAGCTACATGTGTATTTAAATACTGTACATAAAATATTAGGTAATGTACATGATGTGGCTAATGTACATCATTTGTCAATAAAGCAGTGTAATAAAATCAACATTATTTTTTTACCCAAGATGTAATTAAAGTACCGTATATACTCGCCTATAAGTCAGTCTTTTGGGAGTTAAATATTCGTCTAAACTCTAGGTCCGACTTATAGGCGAACCATAAAGAGATTGGTATTTTTCTGGAGGCTCAAAGGTAGTATCTTATTTGCATTTCCGACGATTATCAAAGAAAATGTTTGGATATATAAGATAATTTATGTATCCTTAGATTATATATATAAAGTGCTAGTATTTACATATTTTAATAATATTATTTGTGTTTTAAGTGACATTGCCATTATGTTTAATAATTTAAGATTTAATATAAGTGTCATTTCGAAAAATATTGAAACCAGGTTAAAACATCAATGGATTTACTTGAAATTGTCACCAGATTTTGGCAAAAAAATTGTACCGACTTATAAGCGGGTCAATAGCAAAAACCACCAAAATAACGTCAAAAAATACAACCGACTTATAGGCGAGTATATACGGTACACATGATACTGCGAGATAAAATTATGTAAATGATCTTGATAAAGTACAAAATGTATGTACCTAAGAGAGTTTCTGATAAAATTATTATACACTCTTTGATTGCATGAAACTATAAGAGTACTGTATCAGTTAGAAACTTAGAATACATGTATTGTACATGTACTTTTCTTTTAATCTTAACACTGAAACCAATATACAATTTAGGAATCAAAGGAGGACTTTCTACATGTTGTCCAGTGATTCCCTGTAACCATTTTAATGCTTTCATCTTTTAATTCCCTCTGTTTTTTGTATTTTCTTATCAACTTTAACATCAATGAATATTGAAAATGTCCTGGTGAATTTCTTTTTGTCACTCAGTACATGTCTTACAATGCACATAAAACATTAACTAACCTCAAAAAACCTAATTTTCAGTATAGGTTACCTGGAATATTAACAGCATAATTTGTAGAATCCAGGAATTTTTTGAAGTATAAAGTGTTTGATAATACATGATGATCAGCAACAGCAACAAGGTAGTCCTGAAAGATAAAAGTTCCTATTAATCAATCGCATGCTGAGGGAGTCTCATTCTGATTTATCATTTTTATTATGATGTCAATTAACTGGTACTGTGCAGGGGCGTAGCCAGGGTACATTTGATGTGGACGCCTGGATAGGCTGGGGGTCTGATGAATTTTCGACGATTTCGATGTGCATGCTTGACCCTTCTGACACTAGTAGTATTTTTCTTACACTTTTTCAGTTTGTTACGCAGCCACATTTAAGGTCTGTTTTTTCCTTGTACAAAATGCGGACAGTCACTTAAACATGAGAAAAGATCTGTCCAAAAGCGAACCCACTAAAACAATTTTAGACCTTTGAAACTCGACAAAATACTTATGGTTAACATACGGTAGTTGGTTCGAGTGGTAGACTGGTGTAGGTCTACAGACCACGTAATCGACTGATAGTAAGGCTTACATTAATATTAAAAATACATCTCTAAAGATTGAAAATAACAAAGACATAAGAATTCTTTTCAACACATTTTCTTGCACATTACCTATGAACATTGTATACATTTTAAACTGAATGTTCATAAATATTCACAAATCTGGTATATCTTAAACTTTTTTTCAACAATTATAAAAAACATGTAAAATATACTACTGGTTTTAAGGTAGTGTTAAGGCCTTATTATTATTTTTTAAGGTTAAACAAAATTTGACAATTTTTTTCGATTTTTGATGTTCATACATAAAGCTGAATTATGATTCTTGAAGTCTCGCATGAATCCGATATTAGGTTAAAATAGGGGGGATATCATTACAGAAGTTAAGCATTGTGGTTGGAAGTTAATTACCATTAATAGAAATTGAAATTTTTGGCATTAAATAAAATTATCGTTTGTTTTAAGTGAACCGACTGGGGTTTTATAGTGTGACATCTACAACAGAGAAACTTTAAGAATGTAATTACACTTAGAAAAAATATCAGCAATATTCGATAGTAAACCAAAATCCGGGAAAATCTTTTGATTTCAGTGAGGTGTATAATACTTTTCCCCCTAAAAGTGATTCTGTTGTTTTTCATTTATTTTTTATTTACTAATATTTTGCAAAAATGATAAGTACTCTTTACAGTATTACGCCTGTCTCCCTCTCCTCTCCTATCTTTTTTTTTTTATTTGGAAAATGATGTGGACGTTTTTGCGTACAAACTGCTATGCAATAAAAAAAAAGCATTAATTTAGTTATTTACAAGTCAGTTCTAAAACTGAAAAAAGAAAATTTAAAAAGGTTTCTTTAATTCCCCTTTTTTAGCAGTCTGTTACTGTGTTACATTAACATTTATACATCAAGTCATTGAACCAAACTTAAGCAAACTTTTCATCATCATTTTGATCAATGATTTGCTGATCATAAGAGCAGAGACTGAAAGAAATGCATTCCTACCTGTAATCCTTGTTGTCTTTCTGCAATAAATTCTCTGTCAAAATTACCAAACACTTTTTTGGGAGGAAGTTGCAGCTCTATATTGGAGATCCTTAATTCACCGTCCAAGGCTACAAAGTCATTGTAACGTTTGTCTACTGTCCAGCTGTGTTCTGGTATAGGACCTCTCTGTACTTTGACACAGTATTTCTGAGGATGAGATATTAAATACACAGTAAATTATTCTATGAAGCATATAAAAGGCAAGAAACAAAAAATATTGATCAGCAACTCAAATGCACAAGGGTATTGCTTACATCCATAACATCTATACATTTCAATTTTCCATGTCTGAGATAAAACTACACATGAAAAAAAACAACATTTTTTTAAAATATAAAACTGTTGGTATATTGATGGGCCTGGTTTAAAAAAGAAACATGTGCAGGGAAGGAGTGAGAGACTGAGAATGCATGTCAAATTTCTTGCAGAAGAATATTCTCCAGACTCAAAATAAATATATGAAACTAACAGTTATTCCTTAAAGCCGCTTAGTCCGATTCTAATTGCGAAAAAATATATTCTTTTTTTTTTTTTGAAAAATATAATTGTCCATAAATTGTTTCAACTTTTGTCAAATTATATCCCCAAAGTCTTTTTCTTTTAAAAGATATCAAAATTCAAAAGTTAAAAAAATAATTTTAAATTTTTGAAGGTTTGAATTATCTTCATAATTTAATAAGATATAACCGATAAATTTATTTTTTTTTTCAAAGGTGACTTCACAACAGATCTTAAGTTCCCTTCAGGAACTTCTGTTTGTCAATAGGATTTTTGATCTATGTTTTCCTTGTAAGGATTGTTGTAATAAACTATTAAATCAATCTTATGATTCATTTTTATATATTTTCTATGTAATGACGTACTTTTATTGTGTAAGATAATATGTGCCTGTTTCGGATTAAGCGGCTTTAAGATAAATTAAATACAGTATTTGAAAAAAATCGCAGAAATACACTACAGTTAAATGTAAATATACATTCTCAAAATTCAAATATTTCAACCGTATGTGAATTTTTCACAAATTCACAACCTTTAACACAGGGCTCCCACTGGACCGAAAATATTTTTCGCCACTTTTCGCGACACAATCTTTAAGGAAAGGCATACGTACATCTGATTTCTCGACAATGCAATGCACTTTTTTTTTATTCAATTTTTTTATTATGTTTATCTGACACAGACATTGTTTCAAAATTGTAATGTTTAAAGCTTATGGTAGTATCCATTTAAAAAAAGAAAAAAAATAATAATGTTGGAATTACACAATTAATTTGATATTGTATTGATATCAGCCAACTTTTGACAGAAAATGTCCTCTTGTTTACATTTTTTTTTTCACCTGGGAAGGGGGGGGGCTACAGACCTAGTAAAATATGACATTTTTTAAAAATAGAAATTTTCATCATTTCATTAATTAAATTGTGAAGAGAAGTAAATTAAAAAGAAATGAAAATTAGGTTTGAAACTTGACTTTATTTTAACAACTTGGAGACTCCAGGGTTTAATATGCAAGCTCATGTTATTGTAAATAATTCAGTGTAATTTACTAACTAAAGTTAATTCTGTTTCCAAACCAATTTCTGTTTAATTCTTTGTCAGTTAACGGTATAATAATGTACACATTTTTCAATTTTCAGTAGGTAAAATTTGAAGCCATTCTTTACAATTTTCATCATGTTTCCCTACTTTCGGTTTTAAAAAAAAAGATCTACATCATGTACCGAGAAATCGAACAAATCTAGTAACAATGTATAAAATACACAATAATTTAGTACCTACTTATATTCAAAATATAGTACCTGATATTAGAGGCAACATTTCACAATACTCTACTAGAAATTCCTCCAATTATTCCTTGCCAAAATGCAGATTAGAATTATTCAATAAATCCTTTATTCCAGATACTGTTAGAAAGTGGAATGCAATTAAAATTAACATAAGGGAGGCAACTTCTATGAAAAGTTTTAAAAAATGCTTGTCAAGCAATATTGTAAAACCTACAAAGTATTTTTCTTTTGGTAAGAGATTTTGGAATATTATTCACACAAGGTTAAGACATAATTGTATTTTAAATTCTGACCTATTTCGCTGTAATTTAATTGACAGTCCGAATTGCTCATGTGGACAAATAGAGGATTCCTATCATTTGTTTTTTGTTTGTAGAAAATATGCAACAGCAAGATATTCTCTAATGAATAAGTTATTATCATTCAACAATTTGTACATTATAGATGTCCATTTGATGTTATGGGGTGTTGATTCATTCTTTGATCAACAAAATGTAGAAATTTTTAAAGTTATTCATACCTTTTTAAAAGAGTGTGGTCGATTCTCTGAAAAATCTTAATTTTTTGTATATATAGTATTGTGTTCTGGTATCAAGAGTTTACTGTCTTTGACACTACTAATTGTTACCGAAAATAATTGTTCTTTATTTTGGCAATAGTATAAAAAATTTTGTATGAGGAGAAGACTATCTAAGTTGTCAGAACTTGTGTCTTATCCTTTTGGCTTTAATTGTCAATAAAATATGTTCAATTCAATTCACATCATGTACATAGATCCAGATTTTGTTGATAAAAATCTTTTATTTATTAACTTCATCTCCCATTAACACTTTATCCCCACTTGTTTAATCCAAATTATATCATTTCAAGCAATTTTGTATCCCTTTATTGCCCCAGGCTAGTTACCTAGTCAGCATTGTTCGTTCAAGCGAGACGTGATTTCCTACTTGTAGGTTTCAGTTTTCACACCCTGCTGCATTAATTAAGTAAACAAGTTCAAGTTCTTTATTGACTTTGAGCATTATAGCTCATCAGTACAAACAAATACAAACATGACTGCACAGGTTTACAGGAGAATATGATTATTATGTACATATGAAACAATTGTATATATATGACATAAATGATTAATTTAACATGTCTTTTCTAGTTTTTAGGCTAAAGTAGATAAATTTTCCTAAATTGCATAGTTCTTTAACATTTTCAACATTAAAAAGTTGCAACAATTTAAACATTGAAGGTTTTTTTTCCAATAATAAGACTTTAAGTATTTTTTACCATGTATTTCATATAAAGCTGGACAGATTGAAATAAAATGAAATTCATCCTCAACATAATTTGAACACAACAAACAATATCTACAGTGTCTTTCTGTATTACTATATCGACCTGTTTCAATTGCCAATTGGTGTGATGACAGTCTCAATTTAGAAATACATTTTTGATATTTTATTGGTATGGGTTTCCGTAAGTAAAATTGTAGATTATGATTTGCAATTAAATATCTGTAAAAAGAACACTTACTTAGAGCTATCAATTTTAGAAAAAATATTCTGTCTTGCCTGGTCAAAAATTCTTTGCTTTACGATAGGAAGGTCCACACATTCAACTTTTTGTTTTTCCCATAATTCAAACATACCCAAATTGCATAAAATGCTTTTAACATTTGACAACCAGTTTTTTGCATTATGCATTTCTACACACTCATGTAAAACACTGTAACAATGTTGGATGACACAATTTTTTTGATCAAGAATTTTCTTCCAAAACTTAATTATATTATACATTCTGTGGTAAAGCAGAGGATATCGTCCTAATTCAGAATATACAGTTACATTACATGTTGTCCTTTTAACACCTAAAATATGTTTGCAAAAATCAAGATGTAGTTTTTCAATATTAGGTGATTTAAGTGAACCCCAAATTTCTGACGCATAATTTAAGATACTGCCCACAAAGCAATCAAACAATGACAATAATGTCTCATGATTAAAATACATGTTTCTAATATTCTTTTTAAGAACAAATAAAGCTTTTCTACCTTGTTCAGCTAGATGTTTCTCAGCTCGAGAAAACTTATTATTATAATTAAAAATAATGCCCAAGTATGTAAAATGATCAACAATTTCAAGTTTTTCACCATTAATATACCACTTTTCAAGTTCTTTCACTATCCCCCCTTTTCTAAAAACAACAATCTTTGATTTGTCCACATTAATTTGTAATTTCCATGTTTCACAATAGCTTGATAGTTGATCTAACAGTGATTGCAGACCAGAAACTGTTTCAGAAAAGAGCACCATATCGTCTGCATACATAAGGAGAAAAAGGTTCAGTGATGAAATTTCATATGGTACACATCCATTATTTAAAAAGTGCATTTCAAAGTCATTTACATACATTGTTGAATAAAATGGGTGAAAGTACATCGCCTTGCATTAAACCGAGATCGCTACTAAATATGTCACTCAATAAACCTTCAGAAGTTACACATGCTTTAACATTTTTATACAATCCTTTTAAGACACGTAAAAGCTTGCCTTGAATACCAATTTTGGACAGTTTACAGTAAACAAAGGGACTTATCTGTGTACACTGCATAAACAAAGGAGCTAAACGGGACTACACAAATTTTGTACATGGTACATCTAAAAAAATAATTTTCGCCACTGATGAATTTCTTTTCGCCACTTTTGAAAAAAATTCGCAATTGGCGACAATGGCGAATCACAGCTCGAGCCCTGCTTTAACAGCTGCTTAGAGAAGAGCATGTCAGGATCATGATGATGCTAATGAGACAATTTTTCATTTTTTTTTAAATATCATGATAATAAAAAAAAATTCACTGGATATCTACAATTTTATTTAAAACATCAGAAAATAAGATACTAACAATAAAGCTAAAATACTGATATACTCAGTTTAATATCTCTAGTCTGAAATTAGTTGTGGATAATCATCACATGCATGCATATGGATAAAAATGTACTTTCACTTTCACACACACAAGCCATACCATGTGATCCTCACGTTTTTCCGCTGATTCCACCCAACATTTTAACGGTATAGTGTCATCAAGTGTTACTTTTGTCTCTTTTTTCTTCTCAAAAACTGTAGCCATGATCTAGGCTTCTGACATTTACTGCTGACGTTGTTTACATTTTATCCTTCTTTGAGTGGGGGCGTGATGATTGGAGAGAATAAAAGTCGAACAACTAATGTTTTAAAATCCGGAATTGTCTCATTTTGTTGCTCCTTGGCTCCTTCTATCGAATCCACAAGTGATTTAGATTTTTGAAAGAAAACATTTTGAGCAGGATTACATTTTTTAAACTTCAACCATTTTCCATTATATTATTTTTTTTAAATAAAAATTAATTTTAATCTTTGTCATCGAAACGTTTTAAAGTATGGAACTAGAAAACACAGTTGCAAAGAAGAATATCGATTTAGGTCAACTTAGTCATGAAAGAAGTAAACAAGTGAACAACTTCAAATTTTTACTAATAGACCTAGAAGATGTGGCTTATTTATTGAACCTTATGTTGTGAAATATGGAAATTCGCTGATAAAGATATTTGAAATATGAGGTGAGTCAGAAGCTTGTTTTGAAGTGAGTGTTTACAATATTTGAGGCACTGGTCAATTGAGTTGGTGGAACCCCTGTTTTCTCTGCTTTAGAGCCAATCTCAGATTATTTATGAATGCTTAAAACAGCAATCGATCAATGTATTTGTTTGTGTTTTATTAATACAGATACTTGCTTATTTATAGAATTTTATATACAGCTGATATTGCACTTTTAGTGACTTTACCTAAAAAATGCAATTATGTGAAAATTACGAAATTGAAATACAATGAATAAACAACCTCTTTATATTGTGGAAGAAATCTTGGCTTAGGGTTGGTGGAGTTTTTAAGACAGCAGTCCAAATATATATTATACAGTTTAGATTGTTAAATTTCAGTCGAGATTAGGTGTATATTTATTATAGTACCTCTTCGGTATGATTCCAATGTAGAATGATCTCATCAGACATCAATTTTGTTCACATGAACAAGGTCACAAACTCTGCATCCACTGTCACCTGTCAGCATTGTTTTTGTGAAATGTGTGCATGGTTACATTCTTTGACACTGCCTAAATCTGCCCAAATTCCTGTTTTCTGGAACAATTAAATCATACTGCTTTTTTGCAATTAACATTGTTTACTTTCTGCATCTTAATATTAACAACTGTACCATTGTCTTCAGTTTGCTAGATAAAAAAAAAACGCTTTTGCCTTATTATGTACAATGTAATTGTGGCTTTGAATACTAGCCTTTATATCATGTTTGTTACAGAAAACATTGCCATTAAGTAAAAGATTGACTTCACTAGAGGTGTTACTGTATCCATCATACATTTTACATTGGTTAGCACGACTGCACTGTAGCAGTTACATTAGGGACTCAGGGAGAAATTAATTTATTAAAGGAAATTTCATTATAAAAGGATTAAAAATCACAGATGAGTTTAGTGCTAAACAGTTGCAGTTATGAATTTATACAATACTGCACTATTTTATGAATAAACAGTTATGTAACATATTACACATGTTAAATAATATTGCTAATTAAAAGTGCATGTTTTGTATACATCACACTTGAATTACCTGTAATTCAAATGTGTGCAAAACAGGAACAAACCGTAAAATCATTAGTGAGGGGGGGGGGGGGGGGGTGGTGGTAAAGGGTGAGAAGGGGAATAGAAATGGGGAAGGGAGAATAAAGGGGAAAAAAGAGGGGGAAGGGGGTAGAGAGGTAATAAATTTCAGAACAGGTAGGAAAGCTACTGTAATTTAAAAAAAGGGAGAGATTACGAAATAGGAAAATTTGGAACATGAGGATTTGATTTATTCCTCCTGAACATGTACTCTTGGTTACAACAAATTATCGAAACCTTTAAAGTTGGACAGAGAATGATACAGTAAGATCATTAAATTTATTCACTAGCTTCGGATTCAATGGGCTGATTGCACAGATTCATTTATATATGCTTATAGTTCTGCCAGAACGATATTGATTTTACAGAATCATCATTGTACTTATGGTACACATGCACACAATATTTATACATGTGTCCAATGTGAAACTGCCAAACTTTTAAGCTTTTATCCTTATATATAAAAAAAAGTGACAAAAATCTACTGAAAAATAAATATATTTAACATTTACAGGTACAGTGGAGCCTCATTTATCCGGACGCTTTGGTTCCTAGTCAATTTGTCTTGATATGTGAAGTGTTCGGATATCTGCATTACCAATTATAAAACAAGACAAAATAACTTTTAAAAAATCCGTTCCGATGAAAAGTCATCCGGATACTGAGGCATCTGGATATCTGACGTCCGGATATATCTGAAGGTCCACTGTACTCACAAATAACTTACTATATAATCAACAATAGAAATTTATATTCAATATTTCTAAGCTTCCATTTCCTTACCTGAAAATTTTCAGAAAAAGATACGTGACTATTTTTTCAATTGAGTGAGACAATAATAACTATATTAAGAGGATCATGAGGATTGAATGTTAAATTATAATGCTAAAAGTACTATACTGCTTATAACTAATGTACTCTTATCAGGTATGCTTTAAAGAAGAACAGGCTTATAACAAAATGCTAGGGATACCTGGGACTGACTATTTTGCTTTGTTATATAAGCGTTATTCACTATAACCTTTAAGTTCACAATTATATACATGTATTTTAAGGCCAGTGGGAATGAAAATCTCTTTGCTGTAAGCGTGGCCGTCAACTTTATAATCATGTTAGCTATAAGCATGTTTTAATGTATACCTTCAATTAGATATTACTTGTGACTGACACTGAAATTAATTTATGACAATATGCAATATGTCACCATGGATCTGTTGAGTATATGTTATTTCATATTGGTTGGAATTGTGGTAGAACCATATATATAAGAGTAACAATATATTTTACCCAATAGTACATTTTATAATGTAGTTACAGTAGTCGCTGCTTGACTACAGAAAAAAATGTCGCTGCAGGTAGCACTTCAACAACAATCGACAGAGAATTTGAAAATTCAATATTTGCTGATATTTTTTCCCAAAAAATTTTTTCAAACAAACTGGGTTCTCCTTTAATTTTATCTTAGGAATTTTCCTCTATTTTTCTTGCAAAAGGAAGATAAATTTTCCTACTAAGTGTAAACTGAAGTTTGTCTTTCAGATTTTTATTTAAATATAATTTTAATTTACAAGGATATCTATGGCTAACTCTATATAATTTGACCTTTAGTTTATAAAGATCAATTGCAAACTAAATGTATTGACTACACAATTGATTGTATGCTACTGATTCAATTTGATAATAGATTGTAAAATCTTGCCCGAAAATAGTGACAAGTATCATGAGTATAAAAATCTCAAATCGGAAGACCGAAGCTTGTAACATTTTTCACTGACTAAAGCCCAACTTTCACAAGCTGTTTAACATGTGTTTAATGTGTGATGTTTGTAAAATGTGTTTAACATTTCTATGTGAGTATGTGATACATGATTCCATGTAGAATATAATGTGTGAATTAGATAATACCGGTATGCATTCAGTGACTTCTTTTCGATTAACATGTTTAAATTATTTTGTATTCTCATTTCTGTGATTGAATGAGTCAATTGGCTTTGTTTTATTGAAAAATTGATATGTTACAGTGAACTTCATTACTCTTATTACGTATAATTCTTTGAGCATTTATAAGATTTAAGTAACAAATCATAAATTAAAAAAAATCCTTGAAGTAATCCATTAGAAGCATTTTACAAAATGAGTTACAGTAAAAACAAAGTTTAAATTTTCGGAGTTAAAGGAAGTGCCTACGAGTTCTTTTTCTTCCAGATTTATAATGGACGTACTGCTCTCATTTCTTATCGTGTATTTGATCAGTGACCACGTGGAAGCCAGCCTCAAACAGAAAGTTTGTAAGTTGGTTTCTTAACCTCAAGATTTTTTTGAATACTTTACACAATTATTTTTGCCCCATGTTATTTTTCCCCTTTCACATTTGCAAAAAAATTTGCCCCGTTTTAAATTTGCCCAGTTATAGCTTTGTTTAAAGAAATTATACTGCAGTATTCTGTGAATTCGCATCATTTTAAATTCACCTAAATGAAGATAGGGCAAAAGGGGCAAAAATAAAACCTGGGGCAAAAATTTCCCTGTTTACAGTATTTCTGATTTTTAAAGATTTTTTTTTTTTTGAAATCTTTTCAAAATCATTCTAGGAAAATTTTGTATCATTTAAGGTCTTTCTACCCTCACAATTCAGGTTCAAAGTATAAAAACTGCATTTATTTTCATTTAATATTGTTTAAATGTACCATCTATTGTAAAAAATGTATGGTCGCCATAAAATCGTACGTTTTTTGTAAATAATATTATAAAAATTATGTAAAAATTGGTTCAAATGCATAAATCTGATGCTGAAAATTCTTATTACTTGCTTACTAATCAGATACTTTTGAATTGTGAACATCAGGGAAACTATTTTACATTAGAAGTGCAAATTAGAAAATGCCTGAATGAAGATACCTGAGAGGGAGTTATTGCCCTTGTCAACATTTTTTGAAGATTGAATAATTGATTAAATGAAGAAAATGTGCATTTTTCAATTTCTTTAATTTAATAATATTTATTATTTCACCTATCGAGAAGCATTCTTCCAAAAGATATTGTTCTATTAGGTATGAATTTAAATAAATAACAGTTTTTTGCAAAAACCAATGACATCATAAAAAGGATGGAAATACCTTAATCATGTTTGTATTAAAGGATTATGCTGAAATCAGTGATTTAAAGATGGCAATTTTTAACAGAGAAAAAAAAAAGATTATCAACATGTGATTAAAACAACTGTTATTAAAATGTACTGAATTTGAAATATCCACTTGGAATGGAACTTAATGCATATTAAACAATTGAAACATTTCTATCTGAAGCATAATTATAATCAGTTATCTAAGCATTTCTATGTGAAACCTTTTTAATGAATGTATCACTAAGCAAAGCTTTATAGTGCCCAATAATCTGCTATCAGTAAAGTTGTACTTTGAGATAATATGATAATGCTTCTCCTGCTTTATGGCACACATACAGACATACAGATAACCTTGCCTTACAGATGCCTTTGACCAGACCAAGTACTGCCCTGAGAATGGCGCTCACACCCAGACTCTGATGCTAAATGAGGAGGTCATCCTGCTAGCCAAGTCAAAATCAGACTCCTTCTTTGTCGACAAATTTAAAAGCATCTTTAATAAAAGGGTGACAGACTGTGAGATGAAGTTCATGACCTCCTCATTGGATTCAAACAGTAAACAGGCCCTGCAGATTGAGTTTGAGAGTTTTAACATCGCCAAGGATGCGTGTGATGTCTCCCTCAAACTTCATCAGAGTTCCACACAGTTCTTTACTAAAGACGTTAAAGAAATGGTGAGGATCTTTTCTTTATTGTCTCCTTCAAAATGCAAGCTTCTAACTTTATATGTCAGACTTTCAGTTATTTGCACACTTGCTGTGCTTTTTATACAAACCTTGCTTGCTTCAAGTTGTATGAATTAATACTGCGCTAATGCTATGGTCCATGAATGCTGCAGGTGACATAAAAGAATGATTTTGTGGAAAAAAGGGAATGACCCTAACCCTGAATTTATAGAAACATACTTTCCTTTAAGCAACTGAAAACGCTATATCTGAACCAAACCAATACTTTTGACGTACATTTTCAATTTTTTTTTTAATTGTAATTGATTCAGCAGCATGCATGTCTTAGTTTGTGCAAGATGGAATTCTTAATTATACACAGATAAGTAGTTAATATAAGAGTAACTTTTTTTAATCCCGTTAGGCCATCTTAACATGTGGGAGTCCCAAACCGGCGACTCTATACACAGAGGAAGGATACGTAGTCCGATTTCAATTCAGGAGACCAGACAATGACAAGGATTATTACAACTTTAGGATCAGCATTCAGCGCTCAGGTATGGTCTAGCTGCCCAGTTTCTGTCAATATTCAAGATACCATAGTAGAGACAGTGACTGAACCAAGCTTCTGAGGATATCACCATCAGTCAGAAGGGACTATAACAACTAATCCTTAATTAACTTAATATGGAGTACTCATTTGGAGTAATTTTTTCATTCATTGTAATTTTTTGCATGCCATTGATCTAATGTTTTAATCATAAAGTCAGCTGAGTAGCCCAGATTATAATTATATCCAAATTAAGTCTATTCTAAAACTAAATGGTAGCAGCTGTTGGAATTTTATAAAAATCAAATCCTCTCAAATTTCTTTTCTCTAAACCCATAAAAATGGAGAGAACGAAAATGTGGGAATTTACAGTATTTATGTATTTCCTTTTGAATTTAAAAACAAATTGGAATCATATAATCTTTCAAAGCAAAAGGTCTTTTTGAAAGTAGAGGTTTGCATAACAAATGGCACCATCATTCATTCTTACCCATCTTATACATTTAAAAGAAGAAAATGTATATTTTAAAAAGGTTATTTCATTTAGGTGGTGCAGCTAAGGAGAAGGGTATATCTGTTGGAGTCAAGATTGGAGTCACAGTTATTGCTGTTGCGGCGGCCATTACACTGCTGCTTCTAGTGTACAAGTTTGTTAAACTTCGATGCGAGACCAAAGACATCGAAAACACAGCAGCAAATTCCCGCCGTGGAAGTCAGCAAGGAAGTGATTCAGGTAGGGTGGCTTTTTACATAAAACCAATCATAGAGAAGTGATTAGACACTTACTGTAAACACATCAAAAACATGATCCCTGTATATTCTTTCTTGGGACGTGTCAAAATACACTGTTCTTTATTGAAAACACTTACATAGAAGAATTTGACAGAAAGACATGGTCAAAAATTAGTAATTTAGAATTTAATGAAGTACCATAGATGAAGAAAGATATTTTTAAAAAATATGAAATAAGTATTTCTGTAACACACAGATGAGCTGGAACATTTACGAGACCATGCAGACAATAATTTTGTGATGACTGACTTTCCGTACGCTAACATGCCAATAGTGATCCTTAATGGGGATGAAGCACCGCCAGATTACAAAGACATAGCCCCACCAGCTTATGAGGAGGCACTGCAGATGCCTAAAGCAACAGATGAGGCCACCTACAGCAATGTGGGATCTATAAACAATCAGGCTGACTCTAATCTTAACAGAAACCAAGCAACCAGTCAAAATAGTCTCCACAGCAACACAGAGGCAGCAACAAATCAATCAAACAGCAACATAGCGGCAGATCCAAGTCAACCAGGTCTGGTCAGCAACACAGAGCAAGCAACAAGTCAAACAAATATAGCATCCATTTTGCAACCTAAAGCAAGTCATTCCTCATAGCAAGTCATTGTAAGACTTATACTAAGGATGGATTTAATAGATCTATTCAGTGTTTGTAGACCAGTGTGTGATTTTAGAACCATGCAGATATATTGTTTATAAATTTTCTTTATGCAAAAATATTTCTTTTTCCAAAGTATTCATGGTGTTTTGTGGTGAAAATCATGCTATTTAATAGTCCACAAAACTTCCTTTTGTCCTTGTGTTTATGTGCAGTCAACTGAATTTTATTTTATTCTATCCATAATGGATAGCATGCTAGAAGTTGATTTCAAGCTACCAGTATTCTTATCCTTTCAAGTATACCATCTCAAGATGAATGTTATATACAGTCATGTTATCATAAATTTCAAGGCACAAGAATTACTTCACAAATAATAAAATCATGAATTCTTTACTTCCATGCTTAGTGTATCGTACACAGAGATATTTGCCCATGTTATTTTTGGCTTTTTTTACTTGCCCAGACACTGCTATTGTGAAGACTTGATGCTGTCTTTTGTGAATTTGTACACTTTTAAATTCACCCTGATTGTAATGAGGGCAAAAGAGAAAAATTGAAATGGGGGCTAAAACTTTCTTGATTACTATTTTGCCTCAATTCACTCAGGACACACCTCTTTGGACCACTTGACCTATTTTTGTTTGTCAGATCACACACTAATAATCCTGGCATTCTAAAATGAGCATCACACCACAACTTTACATGTATTCTACTTCTACATGAACTCTTCAGTCACATATTTGCTAAAAAAAGGGGGGGGGGGTACATGAAGACTGGCTTTTTATAAGCTCCTAGTTCCTCACTGTATTAATATTTTAGTATATGTACACACAATAAGGGTATTATTCCATCAGGTAAATCTGTGAAGCAAAATGTTGGGATTTTTTTAAAGTAAAATTTTTGGTTTATACATGTAATATTTTGTAATTTGCTTGTGGTTTAGTTACTGTATTTAATCTTACTAAAACGAGAGCTTTTCTAGTGGTGCTTAAATACCTTGCTTATACATAATGTAATTTTATTTCATCTTACTGAAATATAAGTGCCTAAAAATGGCTTTATTGGTACTTAATAGAAACACAGCATTTTCACAAAGTAGACAATATCACTCTGGGGTAATGATTTTTTTTTTGTATTCATACAGAAATATGCATCGGGGATATTTTTTAAACATTTTTTTGAAATGTACAGTTTTTATTTAGTGTCTTACATAAATGCTGTTTTATGCCCAACTTTTGCTGATAAATGTTTGTATGTATTAGATATCCAATGTATTACCCTATTTAAATTAGTAAACAGAAAAAAAACCAGTATACATTTGACAGGTTGTACATGACTCTGTAGACATTAATTGAAGAGGCATTATTTTGATTTATTTATTGTTTTTGTTTTTTTTTTATTGTTAATAAGTATAGCTTTTGAAAATTGTACTACCTGTAGAACATAAAAAAGAATAACTAAAAAAATGTTATACAACATGTAAATTCTATTTATTTATCATGACTATATAGTATAATGCCTTGAGTTCTAAATCTTGTAGTATATTCAATATAGTTAATGTTCTCTATTTCCTTTTTTAGCATGAATTTTGATGATTTCATAAAAAATAATTATTGCATCAATTATACTTATTGAGATAGCTGCTTTGTTATTCTGTTACCCAGATTTTCTTTGTGCCTTTCTACATATATCTATTTGCTGCTTAGACATTTACCATAATTTAGCAAATGTTTCCATTTTATTTGTCTTCCTGTGTTTTTGCTGACATTAACGCTATGTTCCCGATTTGTTTGTCTTTCTTTGTTTTGCTGTTCATTAATTGTGTGTGATTGTGATTAAATTTCTTTTTTTTTCCATAAACTAACGTCAAAATATTGAAATCATTGTTTGGGAAAACATTATTTCTCTCATTTATAAACATGTAGACATTATATGTTGGTGATTATGATTAACTCTATTTTGTCTTTTTTCCCCTCAAACTAAAGACATGATATTGAAATCATTGTCTGGAGAAACATTATATTTGTATTCCTGCATTATTTGCCTCATGTGTAGACCCCCGGTTGTCTTTCTTAACTTCAGTAAAGTAGAGAGTGCTCACAACATTATTGAACCTACATACAGTTGTAAAACATTCTTAGATGTTCTAAAAAAATCATTTTCAGTTTTTTTTCTTCACATAGAAATCAATGTTAACATGTTTAAAATTATTGATTTACACTTTGAATTGTAGCATTGCTTTGTTAAGTTATTACGTAAAATAGTACTTATAGTCATGCACTCTCAGCATTTACATGTTATTGTTTTTCCATCAAAATTTTATGCAAAAATCATGCCTAAGAATTTGGACACATTTTTATTAAACTATAACTTTAAATTAAGAATGATATACATGTAATACAATTGTTTCTGATAAAATTCATTTATATGAAAAGTGAAACAAGAAGAAATATTACCAGTGATCTAGACCTTGAAAATCTTCTAGACATAAGTAATTTACAAAAGAACAACTTCTTGATGAAATGAATGATAATGTATGTTTTGTTTCTAAATTAATGTGAAATTATCTTTGCTTGAATTAATATGATTATAACAAAAAATCTGTGTGAAGTTTTTTTTTAGATGAGTACCAAAACCCTATAATTCTAGATCTACTTATAGGCATTCATTTACTTGTGAAGAGAAAATTTACCGCCTTTGGTTAGGAACAAAGATGGATTTCTTTTTTACAGTTCTTGAAAAGATTTGGTGTTTTTTTCCCTTAAATTTTTTTAGGTGATTTCAAGCTTATATAAATTTTGAAATGGATGCACATTGTAGATAATTTTGTTGATCTTAAGATTTTCATCTAATCTGATCATACTAGCTAGGGTGTGTTTTGCTTCTCCTTATTTTTCCTACTTCTATTGAACTTCAATATATGTTTGTTTGTTTGTTTGTTTTTAATTTTTGTACTAAAAATAAAGAGATTATTTGAAAAGATCAGTTAGATTTGAATCAAATAAATAAATATAATATTAAAAAGGCATTGGTGTTTGTACAGTCATGTACATGTATTTGCAGGTAGAGTGAGATTATGAAATATAGAAGATTTAATAGGTTCATTCCTTGATGTAATAATGTTTTAAACATTTGTCTTTCATTAATTTTTTTGCATGGTATGATATAATAAATTTGATTATTGTGTTATGAAAACTTAACTGAAGTTACTAAATAAAATGTTTTATTTAAATCCATTTCTTCGCCATGTTTTATTTGATTTGATAAATTTCCTCATTGACAAAATTTATAAGTATGAATTCTCTGAAGACCAAATTGTCTAAAAAAATTTTTTGAATTTCAGTGGGCCTTAATTTTGCTTCTTTATTTGCTAACATGTTTTTATTTGTTACCAGGCAGAGTTTTTTCATAAACGCCCACATGATCAGAAAGAAAACTTTGATGTAGCTTTCAGTTATATATACATGTGTGACGAGTATTGAAGACATTTTTAAAACAATTTATCATAGTGAACAACATATCTACTCGACATTATTTTAGTGTAATCAAATAAACGGCACCATTGTATCCCAGATTTGTTTCAATTTAGATGTTTTACATATTAGACGTTTATTACATCAATATGAGTAACGTGACGAAGCATCTTGCCTTATTTCACGCAATGATACTTGTGTCAAGTATGGTTGAAATTGTCCCATTGGTTCTGGAGAAGATGAAATTGTAAAAAAAATAATAAAAAATGGTGGTATACTTCGTTTGAAAATGGTGGGCTTCTAAATAATCTACAAGAGAAAAATAGAAACTTGAGGTTTATTAGTCGTGGAGTCCGTATTACTTAAGTCAATTTATTAACAAAATCTAGGATCTTGTACATCTTATTGAACGTTGGGTGCGAAAAGTCATTTTGCTGCTTCAGAAAGATACCGAGATGTAAATCATTATTGCTTAAAATACATTGACCAAAACTATTTCTATTGTGACCCCTAACCACCAATCTTATTGCTTTACAAGGCCATGTAAAACATATTGTTATAAAAGAAAGAAAATTGCCAGAAATTTTAATACTTAAAGATAATTATTCCTGGTTTATATTTGTTAAAACTGTATAAAATGGAAACATGCCTAAAAGATTGGCGAATACATGAATTTTGTTGGATAGAATACATTATTTGATGACTCTTTGCACTGTAGGAAATGAAGAAAAAATACTTGGATTTTTTAACGCATCATACTACTAAAGGCTTGATAAGAATATGATGTACATTTATGTAACCATATTACATGTACTTAATCCTTTGCTTGCAGGTTTGTACTTAAGATCTTTAATTTACAAGATCATGTTCTGGGGATAATATAAGATCAGTCCCCACTTTCACTCACTCTTTCTACAGGCCCCAATGCCATTCCCCATCCTTTTTCAATCAAAAGATTGACTCAAGAATTTTGCGATCATAGGTATAAAATTGAGTCTCATCATCAAAGCACGACTTATCCAGTTCAATCTTTTCCTCTTTTTAGGTCACCTGAGTAAACTCAGGTGACCTATTGCTATCTGTTTTCGTCCGTCGTCGTGCATCGTGTGTTAACATTTGAACATTTTCAGCTTCTTCTCTGCAACCACTCAACCAATTTCCACCAAATTTTACATAAAGCATCTATTGGTGAAGGGGAACAAAAATTGTGAATTTCATGGTCCCTGTCCCCCTGGGGCCTGTGGGGTGGGGCCAAAACCACTAAAATTAGTGCAATCTTAAAAAATCTTCTTCTTTACTCCTGGACATCAAGCAGTTAGACTGTTAGCATGAATGTAATGAGCATTGAGTCTTCTACCAAAATTGTGAAATTCATGGCCCCAGGGTCAGGGGTTCTAGTGCTAGGGTGGGGCTCTATTGATTATATGGTGAAATTGCATTATTTCTTTAAAAATCTTCTTCTCTGCTCCTGTATATCAAATAAACTAACCAAGTACATATGTATGATGAGGAAGAATGCCTTTTGCAGAATTGTGAATTTCATGGCCCCAGGGTCAGGGATTCTCGTGTTAGGGTGGGGCACTATTGATTATGTAGAGAAAATGCAGAATTTGTTTGAAAATCTTCTTCTCTGCTACTTGGTATTCAACAAACTCACTAAGTATATAGTTATGATGAGCAAGAATGCATCTTTCAAAATTGTGAATTTTATGGCCCTAGGGTCAGGGGTTCTGGTGTTAGGGTGGGGCTCTATTGATTATATAGTGAAAATGCATTATTTCTTTAAAAATCTTCTTCTCTGCTCCTGTATATCAAATAAATAAACAAACCAAGTACATATTTATGATGAGGAAGAATGCCTTTTGCAAAATTATGAATTTCATGGCCCCAGGGTCAGGGGTTTTAGTGTTAGGGTGGGGCTCTATTGATTATGTAGAGAAAATGCAGAATTTGTTTGAAAATCTTCTCTGCTGCTGGTTATTCAACAAACTCACTAAGTATATAGTTATGATGAGCAAGAATGCATCTTTCAAAATTTTGAATTTTATGGCCCTAGGGTCAGGGGTTGTGGTGTTAGGGTGGGGCTCTATTGATTATATAGTGAAAATGCATTATTTCTTTAAAAATCTTCTCTGCTCCTGAGTATCAAATAAACTAACCAAGTACATATTTATGATGAGGAAGAATGCCTCTATTGATTATATAGTGAAAATAGATTATTTCGTTAAAAATCTTCTTCTTTGTTCCTGGGTATTAAATAAATTAACTAAGTTCTTAGTTATGATGTGGAAGAATACCTTTGTGAATTTCATGGCCCTAGGGTCAGGGGTTCTGTTGTTAGGGCGGGGCTCTATTGGTTATATAGAGAAAATGCAGAAATTGTTTGAAAATCTTTTCTGCTCCTGGTTATTAAGCAGATGAACTACCTAATATATAGCTATGATGAGCAAGGGCCATTCTTCCTGAATTGTGAATTTCAACACCCCTGGGTCAGGAGTACCATAGAGGGGGGGGGGGGGGGGCTCTACTTAGATACTGGAAATGAATTGATTGAAATCTTCTCCTTTGTTTTAATCAAGTATTTTTTATAAGCAAGGGTGCCTTTTGCAAAATTGTGAAATGTGTGGACCAAGGGTCAGGGGTTCATGTGTGGTAGTGGCACTATACTGATTATTGCTGAATATTACTGATTAGTCGAAATGCATTTTTTTGTTCCCCTTCTCTGTCTATGGGTATTAAGTAACCAAAGTAAACATGCTAAGTGTATATATAGTTATGATTTATAGCAATGGTGCCGCTTTCAAAATTGTGAATGCCATGACATCTACTTTAAAACATGAACCAAAGTCAATCATTGTAAAGTTGTTGCATGATGCTCAGGTGACCTATAAGGCCCATGGGCCTCTTGTTCTCTAAGGACAGTTGCTGAGTGTTTATATATCTACCTAGTTCCTCAATGCTGATGATTACAATGTATCCTTCAGCGACAGCTGGAATGGAAGTTCATTGCTGTTAGTTGTTGCATTTGTAAACTTTAATGATTATGCAACACAGAGAAGGAAGACATTCTAAAATCCTTAACTTGGGGTGTTGATTATAAACTTTATTCCCAGGTTTTTCTTTTTATGTGCATATATAAATTTTTAACTGTGAGTTACTGCCTGCATTGGTCTTGTCCACCTGGAAAATATATTCTTGTTCTTCCTTCATATCTATGTTATTCAGTGTCTTGCTTATAGTTTTGTTATACCCATCTCTGTTCATTATTGTCATCTTTTTGTTACTATTACTTCGGTTGTTTTGGTATGGATCTCCATAACCTTGGTCTTTCTTGTGTTGACCAAGTCGCTTGTTTTTCTTTAAATATAGGTGCCAGGTCATCTGCAAAGTCCAGAGGTGGTCAAAAAGATTTCTTTTTGTGTTTTTGTCTTCCTTCATGAAATTAAATCTAATGTAATCAATATCTTTCCAGGCAACTTGTTAGTAACATAGGTGTTAGATGTTACTTTTAATCTTATATGATCCACACCAGGAGCTTTACAATTACATTGTTAGTTGATATGTCTTCATATCTTGCAGTCTCCATTTTTGCTTCAGCTAGTTCTTGACTTATTCCTCTTATCTGATCTTGTGCGTTCCTTGACCTCTTTTTTTTCTAGCCCAAACTTCTTCTTTAGTTTCTTTTTAAACCCCACCCTTTCTTCAACTTGATGCTAAGATTTTTTGCATCTGTCTTTTTTTTTATTACATTATTTTCTGAAATCAATTCCTCTTTTACTTTTTTTTGTTATGTATCTGTCTGTAGAAGAAATTTATTATATATAACTCATTCTTCAATACTGGTGAATTTTTAAAACGTATTTCTTTTCTCCTTTATTTTCCAATAAATAAAGTGTTAGCAGATAGATTGATATTGATATGATTTGATACTTGTGTAAGGATATAGTATAAATAGTTTTATGGATATGAGTTGAGGAATAAAAAAAATATTGATCATTGTTGTATTGCATTTAGGGGATTTCAGATGCAGAAAATGTGACATAATTTTCGAATAGGCATAAAGATGTTGTTTTATTTAAAAATAAAATCATTTGGCAAGATATTTGTGTACATTATCTTAGCATATAAATGAAATAATATATTTATTTTGTCAAACATGCTAAAATTATCTTAATTATTTTTTTCTGAACTTAAAAATTTGTGGTTTATGTTCGTAACGCATGGTGTCCATATGCACTGAACTTTTTAACACCTCTCTACAAACATTAAATAATTTGTCAAGTTCAGTTTCTGTGTTTAATTAATGAGTATGTGTGATAAATTATTTTTAACAATATGCTTCATGAACATAACTCAGTTATTTTTGTAATTTTCAAATGATCTCTGATTGTAAAATGTTTGGTGTCTTGACCGTTATGAACATAATAGCTTTCAGTATGATTGCTAAAATAACAGCCAATGAATCATAAGTTTGGCTCAGAGAGTCTGTAGCAGTGGAGTAATTATAAATTAAAAACGAAAGTAGAAAGGTTGCGCAGCTGTCTGCTAAAAATCATGGCGATGCTCATTGTGTCCATATGGAAAAAAGAAGTTACGAACATAATAGATTCGGTAAGTATTTTCATATTGTATCAATTTTAGTGAATGTTTAACACATAAATACAGTCATTGTATTTTTATACCATGTAGCTATTAATCAGAAACTGAAATATGTCTCTTATGACCATACAAAATGCATAAATCTGTCCGAGTCGAGTTCTTTCGGTTTAACATTTGACTTTTGATTCGCGTCTTTTGTTACGAACATAAGTGTTTTTGCATTATTTGTATAATCTATAAATGATAAAGTTATATTGTACTATATTTTATTCTATATTTGTTAGTTTTGTTCTGCTCTTATCAAAGGATGAATACTTATTGAATATTTGTTTTAATATTGTCATATCATTTACGCAATTACGTTCGTAACAGAGACACGAAAACTTGAAGTAGTGACATAATTTGTACTTTAATTGCCTTGTTTCTGGTTTTAACAAGGATATATAATAAATAAATAATTGAACAGCATATGTGTTGATTACATCATGTTGTATTTTGTTTTATATATATTTTTTTCTTTCAGATTTACAAGAAATGACTGAATTATGTTCGTAACAATGACACAAAGATCCAAGACTCAAAATAGAAGACCTAGGATATTTAGTTATTCATCTGACAATTTACTTGTCTGCATTAATTCTCTTTGAAAGCTTGTCTATTATTAAGCTTTGAAATGAAATATTTAAAGTATTAAAGACAAGTGTTCGATTGTCTTGTTATTTTTTTGTTCCTTTTTAAAGCCTGATTCGGAGTTAGGTGTCCATGTTACTTACATAATTTCTCCTTTTTTGAAACTAGAAATAAAAATTGTGACTTTTTAAATAAGTTCCATTTAATATAATATTAAACATGATTTCATCATACCTTATTGATTACATTATTTTCATATTTTAACAACTTGTTAAATTCTAGTAACATGTTACTTGTTTAGTGCTTATGTAAGTAACGGTGTCCATTGGTAGTCTTGGATATATTTTCTAATTGTAATGGAATAAGGCAGAAATAAGTCATGCAATAAAACATGCAAACTAGTGCTTATATACTTCAAAAAGAATTCACCAGAAAAGAATAGCTTATTGTTCTAAAAAACAGTCACTGTGGACACCAAGTTACGTACATAAACTTTCAGACATGCATGTACATTTGGACACCTATCTCCTCTTTAAGACTTCAGATTATCTTCCCTTCAATTTTTTTCAGAAGCAGGAAGGGTACTGATTTAATTAATATACATAAATTATGAAATTGATTATTTTTAAAAAATAACCCTTTGGTCACACATCTGAACTCAGTACTGAAGAATGAGTTATATCATAACATTCTTTTTTCCATCATTTTCTATAAGAGTAACAAATCTATTCTTGGTCTCCAATTAGAGTGTCTTTTCAATTCAAAATGCTTCTATTTTTAAAAAACGACCGGAGACCGATCGTTGGTCCGTTTGCTTAGTTGCTCTTCTTCTTCATTGCTGCTGTTGTTGTTTCATTGCTTTGCCTTGCGCAACTTTCTCAGTTTTGCGAAAATTATAGAGAATGGTCATTTCCAATGTAGGCTCCATTCTGTGCAACTATATGCTTTAGATCTGTCTTCATCTCTTGTTGATGATTTTATGGTCGATCTGGTTTCTGGTTTGACCATCTAAAGAGTTCTTTAGAAGTAGTGTTGTTTAGCTTTGTATCTTTTTGTGTGTGAATATGGTGCCATCCATAACAAGGCTACTCTTCACATCCTCTGTTAAATGGTGACAAGTTTAGTATATGCAGAGTTGTAACTTGTATGATTGTATCTAATTTTGATTCTTCTTTTATTATCCGTCTCTGCTAATTGCTAATCATCTTTCCTGTGAGAAAACTTAAAATTCCATCTTTAACATTATATAACAGAGGTAGATGCTATTTGTAGAAGATCGAAGTCTCTGGTCCCACTTATGTTCATTTCCATTTGTTGTTACATTGATTGATTGATTGTACATGTATATTGTTTATCATCCCTCTCGAGAATTTTTTAACTCATATGGAGATGCCACCACTTGCCGGTGGAGAGCTGCAAATTTTGTCCCATAATGGGCACTAAAGGCCATTGAGCAGGGAGCAATTTTTCCATCCAGTGCCTACTGCGACACGGGACCTCGGTTTATACAGTCTCATCCAAAGGACCGGTTTCCACGTTCCACAGTGGGATTCGAACCTTCGACGTAAGGATCAACTCCTTACTTCGCTACTCTAGAGCAGACGCTCGAACCACTGCCCCACGCGGGAAACTGTTGTTACATGAAAGAGCACATACTGTGACCTCAACGGACATTTAATTCTTTAAATTCATATAACAATGGAGAATTACAAAATTTATAATTTACTTTAAATTGTCTTTAAATACTTGTTGGTCTCATTTTATGCTGCAGAATCTTGAACATTTGTTACTTCTTCTTTCAGGAATGAAGGAGTCTTAACAATATTAAATAAATGGTTTACCAGTACGTTTTCTGTGATCCGACATGAGAAATGTATCGATTTGCTAATTATTCCATTGGTGTTATTAAAAGTACTAACTATAAGTTTTAAAGAGAAGTTATAAAATGTTATTCATGTTCTAAATGTTTCTTATAAAGTTTTCTGTCCATGTCAGTTATATCATGTCTTACCTTACTTGAAGGTCTCTTCTCCAACTGTTGATGTACGCGGTGTTGGTTCTTCAGGCAGTATTACACAGCCGGGCTTTAGACACACGTAACTGTAAGTTAAATATGTCGAAGGGGTTTATTCCTTGAAATATACTTAACAGGTTTTACAGGCTAAACAGGTGATGAGGGTTAATTTTTAGAAAACATTTAAGGTAATAACTATAAATTACTTGAGAAGCCTTGCACGATGATTAATATTGCCACCCATTGTATACGAACTTCTTTTTAACTTGTAAATGTAAACTTAAATATTGTATTATTAATTCTTGGTTTTGTTTAAATTGAAAAGTGCTCAATAACTGAAAGGTTTTTTAAATATATCAATATATGATACTAGTAAGCTAATCTTAACGAAGAGGCATGCGCTATCACAGATATCCTACAAGATGAGCACAAGTGTGACGTAGCCATATGTGGGGCACAGACATATAATGTTGAAGTGAACGAAGCCATCCTGGTTTCTGGTGGCGCAACACATTCTTCTGTTGACCATGATCATGATGGTTGTGATAAGGGACTGGTTTGTGAGCTCCAGTTATACCCAGACACGAACGACAACGAGAAACAGCAGCTTCGTATCATCTTCAGATCCTTCTACATAACGTCTGATAAAATCCAGTTAAAACTGGATCAATCTAGCACGACTTCCTTTCATGACGTTCATTCCATTGTAAGTCAAAATATAAATTATCCAAAACGCTTGTTCCCTACAGTTCTTAAAATTATTTCTGTTTTAGCTCAACCAGATTATATTTGTATCAATGAGTGAAAAAATAAAACACTTGAATTCTTAATATGCATTTTTTAGGCCATTTTAACGAAAAACTCTTCAAGACCAAAAGATTTTATGACAGATATTGGCAATGTCCTTCGGATTCGACTCACAGGGGATGATGGAAATAGTTCAGATGGGTACCGGTTTGAGATAAGCATCACAAGAGCGGGTGAGTATCTAGCAAAAGCTGTAGATTTCTGGATACTGACAACTGAAGTCAAATATTGAACACATTCTTTATGAGGCATAAATGTACGAAAAATCTATGCTATTTGCAGTTTCTTGAATTTAGTATCATTCGAAATAAAAGGGTTTCTCTGTTCCCGATGTGTATTGTTTAAATATAATTTACAAATGATCTCTGTTCTTCATATTTTATTTGCCACATGGCGCAGTGGTTAGAGCGTAATCTACAGAGTCGCGAAATAAGGTGCTGATCCTTGCATCGCGGGTTCGAATCCACTGCAAGACTTGGAGATCGGTCCTTTGGGTTAGACAGAAAACCCGAGGTCTCGTGTCGCAGTAGGTGTTAGCATGAAAAGAGATCTCTCACTGCTCAATGGCCCTGAGTGCCGAGTATAGGTATAAATTAGCAGCCCTCCACCAGCAAGTAATGACTTCTCCATATGAGTGAAAAAATCTTTGATTGATTTGAACATATTTTATTGTAATATAATTACAAAGGGATTGAGCACAAGTTCTGTAAACTTATAACGCCCTCTCCCTATACATTTAAATTACACATTTATATTGTCACAGTTAAACATGCTATATAAAGTATTCAGTATTTGCAAAAGTAAACAAATTGATGCATTTTGCATATATGTATGAATATATAAAAAGTTGAACAAATTCATATATTAATATTGGTACAGTATTTAACAAGGAAATCTACCAGAATGCTTAATAAATGTTTGAACAAAAGAAAAGAGACGTTCATTCTCTGTAGCATTCAGTGAATCAACCCCCCATAATAAGACATGTGTATCTAGTATGTGGATTTTATCAAATTGTAAAAAAAAATATGTAAAGGTCGTTATTTAATGCACAATTATGTCGTAGTCTGGTTTGAAGAACATTTAGTTCAGTTATACATTCTTTAGAGAGAATAAAAACAAACAAGCAAATATTATTTATTTGTCTTCACAAATATGCTTAAAACTTCATCTGGGTTGAGGATGATCAATTTAGATACAATAGCGTTTGGTTGTTGGGAGGTCCAACAAAAGCCAACTTGCATTCTGGCCAGGGTGGCAATAAATGTAAAGTACATGTATTGTATTTGCTATTATGCATAGAAGCAGTTTTAATTAGAGGTAGTCATAATGTAAAGCAATGCTGGAGAAAAGTATTTTATCAAATAGAGTATCACATCTGATTGACAGGAGCTTCGTTTACGCCCCCTTCGCCATCTCCAGAAGTCCCAACCTCTCTCTCACCCGGTGTCATCGCTCTCGTCGTCTTCATTGTTGTTGCTGTCGTTTCATTCATCGTATTTTTGGTTGTAAAAACCGTCATTCTGAGGGAAAGGATGAAAGCATTCCAAAGAAATAGCAGAGAATCACTGACAGGTATAAACCTAGACGACGGCTGTCCAGGGAACCGGAGGCGGGTCGAATCGAACACGTACACACCTATACCAAGGGAAGTCGGTGATGGTAGGATTGAGAATTATATTGAGAATTAACAATTATAGAGACACAAAGTCAACAGTATGTCATATTAATAAAAAAAATCGTACAGTCATTCTTATTTGTTTACATCATATATATGTGAAAGTAAAAAATCCACTGTATAGGTAGTTTACTATATTTACGAAATGAAAGTAATTCCCTTCACTAGAGGCAGGGTAAACTAAACTAATATTATCCTATTCTTTTTGATATATTGATTGTATTCTAAGTGAAAAAGCCATTCTTTTACAGTCGACAATCTTTCTGTTCTTAGTAACAAATTGATTTATGCCGAGTAATATATAGATTCTGTTCCTAATGGCATAGTGGTTTCTATTCTTAGTGATATAATGAATCTTTTTCTTTTGAAGTTTTGACATTGTGAATCTTTTTAACATTGATTTCTAGTGTATATAATATTGATTTCTAGTGTCAGCATGATATAACTCCTTGTGACCTACCCTTTAACGACAAAGTGATCCTATTCCTACTTATACAACGATCTTATGCCAAGGAACATAGTGATCCTTTCTATAAGGACATAAGGATCTTGTGGAATGATGGTCCCATTCCTGATAACTCCATGACCCAATTCTTTAGCGAATTTTTTTGTAATTCCAGTGACATAATGAATTCATTCCTAGTGAAAAGATTCCATTTCTACTGATATACTGGTCCAGTTTGTATTGACATTACAGTGTTGGAACTTGTTGATAAAAACGTTATTGATGTATTGATCCTATATAAAGTAACATAGCGTCATATGTCTATGGGCAGTCATTCCTTTTCGCTTATAACATAAAGATCCCAATCCTATAGCGTTATAATGATTGTTTTCCTAGTGAAATAGTTATTCTATATGTCTAGTAATATTGTGATTTTATTTCTGTACAGAGCTGAAAAATTCATGTACACTATAGCTATAAAATAATATAAGTTTTTATTTTCGCCCTAGATTCCCGGCCCGAGACCCAGCGACAAAGAACGGAGGACTCAAGTTACGCGATGACAGACTTTCCTTACGTCAACGCACCTATTGTTGTAATTAAGACTTCAGATAGTTCACATCCATTACCATCTGCCCCGCCCCCGGCTTATAATGACGTAATGGGATCGTCATAAGAACTAGCTATAGGTACAGGTTGTATTATGAGTTAGCTGCTCAAAAGCTTGATGTATTAATTCTAATTTGAGCAGAATTTGAAGAGTTTGGAACATTACTAAGTATATGTAGCTACCTTAGACATGTATTCCATGTGTATTCTCCAATCAATATATTCTATTAGCAAAATATTGTGATCTCAGGTGTACATCGTTTGATTTATTGTTGAATGCAAATTGATAATTAATTATACTATATCATATATTATGTGAATATGTAAACCAAATGACTTATTTTTGAAAATGAAAGATTTTTTATTGTATATCAATGTAACATTAAAGCATATAAATGTATACATATATTTTATTTACCTGTGTCAAGAAGCATTATTTTTGGTTTTCAACTTGATATATTTATTCATATATCATGTGTATTCTATAATAGGGTTTAGTTAATAATGGCATTTTATTTTATATTGTGTATTTTAATTGGCAACACTTGTTTTATTTTGCAAGAGCTTACAAGAAAGCATATCATGAATTTATCATTTTAGATTTACATCTGAGAGTTAAATTTTTGGGAAAATACATATAACATATTGATAAAAAAAAATATGCAACATCTTGTCACTATTAGTATTTCTAACCTCTGAAGGTTAGGGCATTTAAGTAGTTTTTTTCCTGTCCAACCGTCTGTCTGATCAGCTGTCTATTTTCTATTTGACTGCAAAAACTTTGCCCATAACATTTGATTTCATGGAGATACGGCTTTCATTTTTTTCCTACGCAATGAAAAAAGAACTTTATTTTAAAGACCAATAATTAACATATTTGGCCTCTTGAATTTGAACTTTGGGTTTTACCCATTTTTTGCAAAAATTTACAAAACTTTAATCTTGACCTTTTGAACAGTTGGTGCTAAGGCTTTCATCCTTCCTTTTTCCACGACCTTTCTTTGGGTACAAAGTTTTTTAATCTTGACTTTGTAGTTTGACCCATATCAATAAAAAATCAACCTGGATACAAACAATTTTATTCTTTGACCTTAGAATTTGGTGTTAGGGCTTTCATATTTCACATGTGTTTTCTTTTGCCAAGACCTCTCTTTGGGAACCAACAATTTGGAGCCTTTCACTTCGATCTCTGAGTTTTATCTTTTGAACATTTTCAATCTTTGCCATAGCTTTTGAATAGTTAACGAGTATTTTTTTTATTTCATATACCTGGGTATGTATTTCTTTTGTATGTGCTAGACGAGTCATTTTGTACAAAATGCTATATATTTTTTTACAACTACTCCGGGAGACAAAGCAACTACCCTCTTCATATCCTTGGATACATTGAACATTCCTTCCATTACCCCTTGTACGAAACAGAATGCGTTCTTCCAAGACCAAAATTGGAAGATTATGTAATGTCATAACCTTGATTCAAAAATGACAATCGATATTCTGCCCATAGAAGACATAGAAGACCCTATGTAACAGTTAAGAAAACAAGACTCAAAAATTTAATTTTTTATTAAACATGATGTTATGTTACATTTTGCTATTTTTTTTACTTTTGTAAATTCATGGTTTTTTAAAATAAATTGCAAGGGGAAAAAACTCTTGTTGTTTTCTTTTGCCTTTTTCAGAAATTGAAAAGGAAGTATTAAGAATCGGTTTTTTTTTTATTTACATGCATTTTTTAATTTAATTTATTAATAATCTTTTTGGCCGTCTACATGAAATACATGCAAACTTGAAAAAGACGTTAATAGTTATCTAACAACCAAGCTTATGATAAACGTGATGACTTTAATTTTCCTATCGTCAACTTCCCTTACTTATGCAGCAATATACCTTCATCATCTGCATATGCAGTTTATATATCTCAGTTGATTCGATACGCAAGAGCATGCTGTACGTATGAACAATTTCTAAAATGAGGTAAATTATTGACAAACAAGTTGATGAAACAAGAATATCAGCAATCTCGTATAAAGCCATCATTTTGTAAGTTCTATGGTCGATACAATGACCTTGTCAGCAAATACAATTTGTCATTGAGTCAAATGCCGACTGACGTTTTTCATACTTATTGTTAGTCCATTTTTATACACTGAATTGACGATGGATTTGTCCGTTATTTCCCGATCATGACAAGGAGCACACGGTGGGTGTGACCGGTCGGCAAGAGATGCTCACTACTCTATGACACCTGATCCCGCCTCTGATGTTTTGGAGGTCCGTGTTTGCTCTGCTCCTATTTTGTATTGTTTTCTGGACTTTGAAATTGAATACTATTCGTTATCTCAATATATTTCATGCATAAACAATCTATATATTCACTATGTTTATGTCTCTGTCTGTCCTTTTCCATTGCTCTTTAAATTCAATAAGGTGAACAAAACAAACAGAGACATCATTAAACATAAAACTAAAAGTATACATATTACAAATTAATGATTTTACCTTCCTAGATATGGCTTTCAGAAGTCCTATGTAGAATAGCTCCCCTCTCGGTCAAAGCAAGATGCATGTATTTGACTTCTTACTTAAAAGTATGCAAGAGGTGAGAGATTTTTATATCCATTTGCATTGAAAAGCTGCAGTGATTGAAAACAGTATTTGAAACATAAAACAAAGCTCAAAAAGAAAAAAATATATAAACATTCAACGAAAACCTATTCCATTATTACACAAATACACGGTTTTTTTTTTAAATAATCTCTGAAAGAGAAAGAAAATATTAAGTTCAATAAAAACTATTTTTAAATAATATTAATATGTTTTTTTAATCTTTGTTATATAGCGCCATTGTGATCTCTTATTTCACTTTGAGTTTCCATTGCAATTAAAACAATTAATGGATACTGCCATTCTTTTTATAATATTCAAGGGTACCTTTAGCTGTATATCACTGTAACTTTTACAAATTTTGTATTCCTTTTTAAATTCTGAATTTTATTTCATCAAATTCACTTATATACCATATACATCTGACTTTAAATATTTCAATGCATATGTTTTTTTTTATTATTTATTTTCACATGTATTTCATAAAAAAATGTTTGGACACTGGCATCAGGAGAATGTAACATTCTGTAAAACTCAAGAATACTAAAATATCACGGTCAACGTATGAACATCTCCACCAGTTGAAGTCTGGCAACTTTTCGGTAATGAAAAATTAACAAAAAAAAAATATATGGTAGATATCAAAAAAGTTACCTTGGACCCGATCCTTTTTCCAGAACTCTCGCTTGTTTTCTTGAACTTTATTTGCATAAATCTGTTTGTTTCATAACACTAAGAACATGTGGAATACCCGTGTACAATGTATATAAAATAGTTGCTGTGAAAACGGAATGAATAACAACTTCGTAGTCATTATTAATTAAACTAAACTGAAATTTTTTTTAAAAAATTCACTTTGGAAGTTTAATTCTTTTTGACTGTACAAAAAGTTTTAATTCATTTAATAATGACAAAGAACATGTTATGATAAGGTTTTGAAAACATTTGGTTTTGATGATTTTTTTAATTGAAGTAATATTTTCTGTAAATAATGTCATAAGAAATGAAATTTGATGATGTGCTCATTTTCTATTTTTTTTAAGTTCTATATTGAATGGTTTAAAAGTTTATTTGGAAAATAATTTTATTACATTTGATATGTCTTGTTTCAAACTGTAACTGAGAATTATTTGTTAATATCATGGATTTTAGTTAAATATTGTCTGTGAAATTAGACCGTAGTCGTCTCCTAAATTAGAGATTTGTTTTCACGTCATTGGTACAAAATTTAAATTTTGAAAATTCTAAATATGGGAGTGGACCTGTGAGTCCACTAGTCGTGTCCTAGATAAAGAATTACTCATGTTTCAGTTATAATCCCAGCTTAAAACTGGACTTGTTCATGTTATTCGCTTTGTGATTTCGTAACATACCTTTAAACGCCACCTATCGGACAGGTAAACGAATACCAAATATGGCGACCGAGTAAACAACGATATTACTGTTACACGACAGAAACTTGATAAGGTGTGACTTACTGATATCTGAGGAGAATTGATTCTTGTAAACAATCGGCAAATAAAACAGGTAATAGGCTGAAAATTAATCACTTTTATCTTTAGACCATTAACATAAACAATAGTAATCAAACATCAACTACCTTGTGTTTCTTAATACATAAAGTGACATATAAGTGGCGGATCCTAACTTTTACTTAGAAGTAGGAAATATTTCGGAGTGAAAAAAAATATTCAAGTACAAAATAATTTGCTTTTGGTATTTGGTGACCGTGACATTTTAAGAGATACTTTTGAAACTGAACACAATAAACTTTTCAGTATGTGATATACGTAATTCTATGAATTTTGAATTGAACTTATCTTATTGACAAAGCCAAAAGGATAAGACACAAGTTCTACAACTTAGATCGTCTTCTCCTTAAACAAAATTTTATAAAATTGCTATAATAAAGTGCAATTATTTTCCGTAAAAAATCAACTTGTAGTGTCAAAGACTATAAGCTTGATACCAAAATACAATTCTATATACAAAAATTAAGCAATTCTATATGTATAAAAAAAATGTTTTTCAATACTTCCAAATAATATAATAACGTATTTGTAAAATATAACTCAGTTGGGTGAATCATTCTTCAATTATATTTTAAATAAACATCACTTAAATAAGAATGTTAACACATGATTATTTTCTTTATTTTAAGTGAGATGGCATCATATAACCCAGATGGTTTTTCAGACAATTTTGATGGGTCAGAATTTGATGCCCATCGAAAAGCCAAAATATTGACAGAAAAGCAAGAAAAAAGTGAAGGTTTTGACAATCCCTGTTTAGACATAGACGATGGAACAGACAATTCTCCCGCCACTCTCCCGATCACACAGGACGATATTCACATCGACACCTCTCTACAAAGTAATGGAAGCACTGCTCCCAATACGTCATCACCTCCAGTGACATCACTTCCTGTTCTATATACTACAGAAACAGGTGGTTCCAAAGTTGTTAAAGAACAGGTCATCATTGGAGGTTCTAATGGAAAAACAATTCAAACTCAACAGACATGTTGCCAAAATGTTCCCGAGAGATGGAGAGATATAGAAAGACAAAAACCATTGACTCAAACCCGAATCAAAGTGCTCAAAATTTTAAGTATTGTGGCATCAATTTTCTTCTTTCCCCTTGGAATTCCTGCAGTTGTTTTTGCATTCAGACTTCAGTCCACGCTAAACGAAGGCATCATGCAAGGGAACATAGACAAGGCAATAAGTTTAGCCAAACGGGTAGAGCGACTGATTATCTTTGCTGGACTCTTTGCTTTATTAACAGGAATTTTAGTGTTTGCCCTTGTTGAAAGAGCACATATGTCTGAGGAGGAATTGAAAGCCAACCTTAGAAACAGAATTTTACCTGGCTGATACTGAATAATATCAGTCATTAACTAAAGTTGTGGAGTGATAAAAAACCAAATAACAAGCTCCTTTAATTGATTTCATAAGTGCCAAACTTATGCATGTTGATGGTATTTTTGGCAGTGTATATAAATGGGATATTTATTTTTTGTAACTTATACATTTAGAATCTCATTTATTCGTGTTCCTTTGCCTTGGAGAGTTACTCAATTGTTTTTATTTACACACTTGTATTCCATTTTCTTTCCCAAAATATTTAGACAAGTAATTGTTTTGTCTATGAACCTTATACAAATGTCTTAGTCGTACTATTTCTAGAAACTCTTGAAGTATATATATATTTGCTTGAGTTGTATTTTTAAAGGGGCTTTTGAAAATACATTTTTGAAGGAATTTTGCAATCTTACAATCAGGCAGGTGAATCTTTTTTTTTTAATTTGTAGTCAATTTTTTATTTCTAGTTTTCAAAACAATATCTCTATATAAGTTCTCTGTATGAATACTCAATTTGCAATGCGCGCTTTTTGTTTTTTAAAAGATATTTTTTTCTCAAACAACTATTTTTCATATTGTTCAAATTGGTACATGTTTTAGATTGTAAAAATACTCATATTAACATGTAATCATACAAGAGACGAAAATTCTTTACTTTAAAGTCTTCAGTCTTTACGGGAAAGAAACGAATTGGAGAATCTAACTGTTAATATACCAAAATGTATTGTTTTAAAGAAAAAAATATATCTATAAACATTTAATTTTGTTTATACAGTATTGTGATATTTTCATTGTCACGACTGCTTCCAAAACCTTTTACATTTATATATATACTACATTTTTTTAACATCTGTGTCAGATATCATCTTTGAATGTTATATTTGATATTCTGCATAATATGTACACATGTTACAGTTTGAATAAAACTTATAATATTGACAATTTATCTTTATTATTTAAACACTTGACTGACGAGATTTTCCCGTTATTTCCTGATCATGACAAGGAGCACAAGGCGGGTGTAATTGGTCGGCAGGGGATGCTCACTCCACCATGGTACCTGGTCCCTTCTCTGATGTGTCAAATAGGTTCATTTTTATTCTTCTGTGGATTTGTTTTGTTTAATTGACTTTTGAGCTCGAAAACTGTTCGTTATCTCCATATTTTTCTTGGTAAAAATTTCTTTTGTCTTAAATGCCCATCCATTCTTTCCTAGGGAAGCATCTACAAAGAGGTAGGAAAAAAGATTTCGATGTTAATGTTAAGCAAATATAATACTAACTAGATGGTCTATTGCCAAAACACAGAAACAACTCGAAACAGAAAGTTACATGTATATAATAATAAAGATAATACCCTTGGTGGTCTTTGTTGCTTGCTTTGATACAGATCTTATGTTGCATATCACTGGCGTCAGTGTCTAATTTGATACCGAACAGTCAACAAGGTCATCGGCATTGCGGGTAAAATATTAGTTTTAATACCACACCCTAGTAGTGAAAAATTGTAAAGAAATAAATAACAGAATATTGGAAGATTGACCTTTCAAGTCAAGACAGAAGTCACTAAAAATTATTTTCATAGGTCAAGGATGGAAATAACCATTGATAATTGACAATACGTCGTTGATATATCTAAATGTCGAGTTGAAGCCCACAACAAGTGTTTTTTTTTTCACGTTTAAGATTTTGGACAAATTCTGCTTCATATAAATACAAAAATAGGTCTGCTAATAACGGGGAGCAATTAGTACCCATGGGAGTTCCAATAAATTGTTGGAAGACCTGGTCTCTAAAAACCATATCTAGATATTGTCAATCAGAAACTCATCATTTGAAAATCAAAATTTCTGAGTACTTTTGTGTACAATCAGAATGTTTTTTAACAAAATAATTTTGCAATTGACCAATCACAAGGTTAGTAAATTTACGGGTTCCATTTTTATTGAAATTTTTTTTTATCAAAATTATTTTCAAATTAAACGAGTCGTCCGCATGGCGCAGCGGTTAGAGCGTCTGCTCTAGAGTCGCGAAGTAAGGAGTTGATCCTTACGTCGCGGGGCCGAATCCCACTGTTGGACGTGGAGACTGGTCCTTCGGATGAGACCGTATAAACCTAGGTCCCGTGACGCAGTAGGTTCTGGCACGAAAAAGATCCCTCACTACTCAATGGCCCTGAGTGCCGAGCTAGGACAAAATTTGTGGCTCTCCACCGGCAAGAGGAAGCGTCTCCATATGAGTGACAAATTCTCGAGATGGACGTTTAACAATATACAATCAATCAGTCAATCAAATGAAACAAAAACTCTATTCCTATTTCATCCTGTTCTACTTTTTCTATGCTTGAAAAGATAATGCTATATAACTATTTATAAGGCTATTTTACCAATCCGGAAAAGATTAAAAATACAGCTGTATATAAACAGAATGGTAGAAGCTAGAGGACAAAGATATAAAAAGAAAACAAAGCTGTTAGCTTCATTTATACAATACGGAGTCATGTTGACTGTCTTGTTTAGTCGATAAGGGCATTAATACCAACTGTACACAGACAAAATGTCTGCAGGTAAAAGTATATGATAAAAAATATAATGACTCTTAATTCTTGGTCCAATTCTAATTTTGATATAACACAGGGAAAAAAATTATCCTAAATATATTTGCAATTTACTCTTTTTGGTAAGATTACAATACAGTGTTTTAATAAAAAAAAAAAAGTGACGCTTTAACATGCATACAATGTAATCAATTTAGAGATGCTTGAATTTTAATTATTTTTTTTAATGTTTAATTATATCTGAAATAATCCTTGCCAATGTGGTAAAGACAAATATAAACACAAACACTGCAGTCTTTGTTGGCAGGTTGTCAACATAAAACAATTCGATATGACGTTCCAGGAATTGCAAGGAAAAGTGCTTTTCTGTGTAGGGAGAATTCAGGTCATGACAGAATAAAACTTATCATTGCATCTGTTCTTTGAGTTCTGTCTCTCCTATAAATAAACCTCGATACTTAATGCATAGAATTATAAAATTCTATGGAAATAAGTGATGCTTAGAATTTCTCAGCTTGTCATAATTGACTCTAAATCGGTCTCTTGCAGTTCGATTTTTCCATTAATGAAAATTGATATGTTTTCTCTGATTTCGCCACTCAAGGAGACCAATTACGCTGTGGCAACCAATCACAAACAATAGGGTTATTGCATACTCCCACAGCTGTTTTCGTTGAGGTTAAACGTAGAAAGTGTTGTTTTCTTTTTTTGTAGCCATGACTTCATAAATGAAAGTTTTTTGCGCCTAAGATTGGGGAGTGTTTATAGTTATGACATACATTCATGTTTATACATGTATCAATAGAAATCAGTAAGGAACGAAAACAGCCAGCTGAATCATTTTTCATCCATATAATATTTCAGATTGATAAAAAGAACATAATGGTAATTTGGGTATGACAAAACAAAGAAGACCTGTACATGTCATGAATCATTGAAAAAGGCAGATCAGTCAGTAAAGCAAACGCTTAATTTTATTATATATCTGCGTGTTACTTGAAATTCATTATGATATACCTATATATTGTTTTTGCTATAGATAAAATTAAGCAGCTTATATGAAATATTTTTCTTCAATAAGTGATTAAAATAATAATAAAAAAATTACTTCACCCTTTTCCTCTTTCATCCTTAATAAGAACGATTCGAAACTCTTTCCAATTTCTTCTTCCTTAAAGAGAGTAAGAGGGAGTAACTAGTTTTCTTATGCTGCTGGTTTTATATCATATTTTAAAGTCTGCAGATCTCACATTCAAAGAGAAACAAAGTTGATACAACTTACCTGTAAATTATTATAGTCTCTTTATAGAGAAAGGAGGGAAGGCTGCATACATTAATTTTATCACCATCAGTCCGTCTTTACCTTTATTCAGTTGAATTCAATCCTTCAGTATTTTTTTGCGGTAGTGTTTTGTGAACTAAACTGATTATTTGTATTGAAAAAAATTTTGGATCAATATAAGTTCAAATGGTGTTAGACTCTTTAAATTATAAAAGTAATGCCTCCTCCCCCTGATTATAGAATCTGCGAATAATTTGTTTTCCAGAAGTCTTGTGTTAAATTCTAGATAAATCTAAATGAAACGTAATGTTTTAAGAAAATTTTGATTATTCTGTAAGAAACTGAATTTAGAATAAAGATTCATGTTTATATATAGAAAACTTGTTCTTTAAGTAAGAGTTTCATGGATTTGTCTCGTTTTTGCTAATTTTTTTTTTATTATAGTTCACTGAGTAATAAAGTCATTTGAACTTTGCACATACAATATGGTACACAACTGGAAGCAGTTAACATTTTATTAATGGATTTCATGTTGCTTTCACTGATCATTAATTTAATTATAACTATCGTAGGCTTTACTCTGTCGTCATAATTGTTATGTTTTATTGATTGGCATTTCATGTTTTTCCTACGTCAAGTTTTCTTCTCCTAGACTTCAAATTAAACGACATTTTTACGTCGAATAAGCCCGCCCGTTAAAAATTAAATGTATTCAAAACAACTGTATTACACACATCCAAAGAGTAAGCAAACATTGAAAACGATGATAACTGTTGGGATAATTATGAGATAAAGTGACTTCCATAAGTTCCTTACAATGTTTATTCGCTGAAGAAAATTAAAAACTCACAGAAAAGAACGGCTCATTAAAGCTATAAATCTGTTCGAGGACCCTCCATCACGACTGTTTTGATAGGTTGTAATTGCTTGCAATCTGTTTCCCTACAGAAGACGCGTTTTCAGAGATTGTATGAAGATGTGCCCAGAAATAGTGAAAATAAGTGAATAACAAGAAAAAAGAATTCAGTTCAAAATTCTCCAGTTTACACCGAAGTAAACTCATTTCGATAAACAGATATCTGATTAACTGTAATTAGTACTTTGGATTTAGAAAAAAGAAATCCTTTTCAGGCTCTTACATTTAAATATAGTCCTTCTATTGTAATCTTGTTAAAATGCCTAAATATTATAAAACGTAGACTATTGCATGTAACATTTCTTTCTCCAAATCTTTTATCTATTTTGCATGAGTTTGCAAAATTATTTCAGCTGTTTGAATTCCAACATGTTTAGAGAACAGAGGAAAACAATCAACAGTGAGAAGTGCTTGCATGTCGATGTCTAGAAAACTTTGAAAAAGGCACCAAATTCTAAATTGGTATCCATGCTTCTGGCATAGAATCTAATGGGGAAAATCCAGAGTATTAATGAGGAATTACAATAGGATATTCATAGAATTTACAAACAAAGATATTCATCAAAAGAGATGAGAGTAACGGATGCTCACAAATTTAATTTTCCGAAATGTCCGACCAGAATCGCTAATCATTTTGCACCATTATTTTCCGAAACAGCTGAAATATCAACATTGAAGGTCATTGCAACATTTAAAGAATGCTATCGTTTTTAGCTCACCTCAACGAAGTGGGGGGGAGCTTATGTAATACCCTTGGCGTCGGTGTCGGCGTCCCAGGTTAAGTTTTTTGGAGCAGTTTTCTTTTTAAGTACTTCTATGTCCTATATTGATTAGACATGAATGGAAGATGCTTCTAGTGTGTTTCATTGTAACAGTCAAAGTTTCAGATGCTGCAATTTCAGCAAAGGAATGACCAGGCTAATTTTTTGGAGCAGGTTAACATTTTTGGTGCACTTTTTGGTGTAGGTCTCATTTCCAAGTAACTATAAGCCCTGTGTTGACCAAACTTGCATGGATGATACATCTAAGGATGCACACTACCGGGTTTGCTTCGGATGCTGAATCTGACCTACATTTTCCGGTTGAGTGAACAGGTTAATGTTTTTGGTGCAGGTCTCATTTCCAAGTAACTATAAGCCCTATGTTGACCAAACTTGCATAGATGATACATCTAAGGATGCATATTACCAGGCTTGCTTCGGATGCTGAATCTGACCTACATTTTCCGGTTGAGTGAACAGGTTAAATTTTAAGGTGCAGGTTTCATTTCCAAGATATTATGAGCCCTATAATGACCAAACTTGCATGGATGATACATCTAAGGATGCATACTACCAGACTTACTTCGGATGCTGGATCTGACCTACATTTTCCGGATGAGTGAACAGGTTAAAGTTTTTGGTGCAGGTTTCATTTCCAAGTACTATAAGCCCTATGTTTACCAAACTTGCATGAATGATACATCTAAGGATGCACACTACCAGGCTTGCTTCGGATGCTGAATCTGACCTATATTTTCCGGTTAAGTGAACAGGTTAAAGTTTTTGATGCAGGTTTTATTTCTAAGTTACTATGAGCCCTATAATGACTTAACTTGCATGGATGATACATCTTAGGATGCATACTACCAGGCTTGCTTCAGATGCTGAATCTGACCTACATTTTGTGGATGAGTGAAAAGGTTAGTTTTTGATGCAGATTTCATTTCCAGGTAACTATGAGCGCCCTATAATGAGAAAACTTGCGTGGATGATACATCTTAGGATGCACACTTATGGACTTGCTTCGGATGCCGAATTCGACATACATTTTTCAGATAATGGACCAGGTAAAAGTTATGGGTGCAGGTCTATTACCAAAAAACTATAAGGCTCATATAACATTGTATAAACCAAACTTGCACAAATGATGCATCAAGGGATGAAAACTCTCAAATTTGCTTCAGATGCTGGATTTTAATTACATTTTCATGAAAATGAACTAGTTTGAAGCTTTTATATAGGTCTATTCAAAAATATCAGATCAAAATTGCATAAATATTTTCATTTTGGGATGGACACTTTTTGTTGGTTAATTGTGTGACTTTGCCTTACTTAAAGACAACATTCGTTGAGGTGAGCTCTGTAATCTCTGATTACCTATGTTTCAATAAATGTTTGTAAATTTCCGTTTCTTTTATTTTTGAAACTTGAAAGAGTTTACTATAATTTTTAAGTTTAGTTTTCAATTTTTATATATTTGTTTATATTTATAAACTATGTGTCCTCCCGATGTTCAATCAATCGTTTCCTTGCCTTATTTCAAGCCTTCAGGATAACGCCTTCAAACGTCTTTTTTTTCATATTCTGCTTACTAATTTACAAGCCAAATATTTAGCTCCTGTTATTATATCCTCTAACATGTACATGTATAAGTATGTCCTTCAAAAAGAAAAATCAGAAAAAAAGATTTTTTCCCCTATCCATACAGATAATAAGGTGATGTTTTTCTTTAAATTTTAAAGTATTTGCGTTTAAGTGTGTTCATATCCTAATTTCTATTGACTAAGTTTGAAGTTAACTTTGTGTAGTCAAAACAAATAAACGATCTTCTTTTCTCTTTTTAAATAAGATATTTTCATTGAAACATTGAAAATACTAATTCTGATACTCTGAAGATCTCATTAAAATGGTGCTCGAGTTCCTGATTAACAATATTTTTGTTGTTTATAGAGATATGGTCTTCCAACATTTTGTCTTACAAGCTGTTTTTATTCAGATTTGTACAAATTGTGCTTAATTTTTATCTAGCTATCTCTTATATCTTTACAAAATAGAATTTATATAAAACTTCACAAGAAGAAGCAACGTCTTGCTGTGGCCTTCGATTAATTCATTAAGATATTTCAATGATGTTATATAAAGGAAGAATATAAATTTCATTTATATGTCAACTAGATGTGTCCCTATAATAAAATCAAATTAACATATATTAAAGCCATGACTCTTTATGGCAAAACTGTTTCTGATTTGGATGTTATACTTGATTAAATTACGTTATTGGTAAACTATCTGCAAACAGGTAATACTATACTTGCTATGCACGATCCAGTAAAATGCTATAAAAATGAAGAAATATATGAAAAAAAATTTATTATAGATGTAGGAATTTAAAATTTTGACAGAAATAGCTTTTTGCGTGTATCATCACAAAGAAATCTCTAATGTTTCACAAGCATGTTGTAATTGCAAATAGGATAAACAAGAAGGTATTTCATAATCATCTCTGAACATAACCACCTACAGATAAACGTCGCTTTCTAGACCGCGGAATAGTGTTACATGTACTTTAATCGACAACACTGAGAAACAATAATAAAGAAAGTAAGAATATTATTGTCTCAATATTGTTCATAAAAATTACTTTTAAGGCAGTGATTTATGCAATCGTTCTCCTTCATCCAAGCACAATACCAGTAGTTTTATTATTTTGCTTCTTTCTAAATGAAAATTAGCTTAATGTTGAGTCAAAGGGTCCCCAATTTTAGTACACAAATGCATATTTTACCAAAAGTGAACGATTTTATGATAAACATGGGAATGGTGTGTTTAAAATGTCGATAGGAAATTCAAAACAATTCATTTCACGCAAAATTGAAAAAAAGGAATAAATCAGAATTTGTCGGAGAAGACAATATATCATCCATGTACACTAAAGCACCACGGAAACGGAGTATAAGTAGCCCTATGACTTGAACAGATTTTTGCTAACTTTGTTATAAAGTGTGTCCTTAAGCCATTTGTAGGGAAACCCTCAACTTGATTTACCTTATTTCCAACTCTTCGTCCTAGATATCAAAATAAAGAATTTCCCTTCTAAATTGTGAAATAAAAATTCGTATCAGAAAAAAACCTTAACACAGAATATTATAGAAATGATAGAAGTGACTGTTTTCATGATTTGAGAAACATTGTCTCATAGGATGTAGATTGGTGCAACTGTCTTTAGTTGAATTTGTTGCATGTTTTTATTATATAAAATTGTATATGAAGAAAGAACCAATTTAAAATTTTGCAAGAATAGAAAATATTCTCTATGACACCGGATCCTACTTTTGATGTTTTAGAGACCCGCGTTTGGTCTTCTCCTGATTTTAAAGTTTGAATGGACCTTTGAGCTTAAATACTGTTTTCTCGGTATATATATTTCATTCAATAAAACTTAACCAGCATAAACTATAAAGCTATGAGAAAGAGAATTAAAAGAAACAGTAATGAAGCTGGTCTATTTCAATCATATAAATCAGGAACAAACACGGGAATCTTAAGAAAAAAATTATAGAAGTTGGATCAGATGCCAAGGAGAATCAAGCGTCTCCTGTCATGATCGGGTAAACACGAAATTCCACAGACATTGATATCAATAGCTATCCTATGAGCTTTTAGAAATCATTTTTTCCCAAAAAATGTTTATCATTTTTCAACTTATATCACTTAATCTTTACATGTAAAGAACGGCTTGAGATAATTTTGTATTGCTGAGTCGGATATAAAATGATCACTAAAACAATTGCTTAATCTATCAATATCTTGTAATAAATTAGTAATTTTAATAATTTTAAATTAATGTCCTTTTTTTCCTTCGAACAATAATTAGAAAAGTGCCTTTTTATTGGGCTTTTGATCACTTTTGGCTTAAAATAACATCAATCTCAGTGAGACATCACAAACATTTAAGCGTTAGCGCGGTATTCAATTTGTCGGCATGGCCAGGTGTGTTATCGGACCGAAGACATCCCAAAATATGAATTCAATGCTTATATTTACATTCTCTAATTTTTTCTCTTCATGTTTCTTTATTTCGGTAATTTTTAATGTGAATTTAGCGCCCTGCAAAACTGATGTGCTTTATAGACGTAACAGCCGTGTTTGACGTTTGTGACGTTGCAAAGTTAAATAACGCAAAGGAAAAGTGACAAATTAATTATAAACGCACATTTGTTGTATTTTTACGTTAATATAACATGGTTATAGTTTTTGAATTGAATTCTGTCAAAATAATGTACATTTTGATATTTAATTATATAACGTATACATTTGTCGCGTGTGTATTTTTATTTCTAATGGATTTAAAGAAAATTAATTTTATTTTCATGAAGACCACAATAAATGTTTATAACAAGCTATACTATGCTTTCTTCCATTTGGATACATTTTAAACTTTTAATCAGAAATGGACAAGTACAATAAAACACAAAATAATGTACATTTTGATATTTTAGCTTGAATAAGCTTCGTTATCTCCATTTATTGAAAATGCATATAGTCTTCCGTTTCCAACGGAAGACCTTATTGTTTTCGTTCTGTTTCTTTTTCCCTCTTCTTTTTTTTATTATTATTCTTACAGATTTTGTGCACGCGAGTTCTAGCAAACGGCTCAATGGATTTTCACGAAACGCGCGGTGACAAGGTTTCAAGATAATGAGTTGAGATTTTCAGTGTGTGTTAGTGCCATTTTGAGATTCCAGTGCAAAAACAAAGCTCGTGGTTTTAAAAAATCAAAAATATCTCACAAAATTTGGCACATTTTGTTTCCTTCTTCATACCTGTTCATAATTTGAAAATATACAATAAATGTAAATATTAACTTCTTATGATCAGTATTTTGTTATACATTACTGAAGCAAAAGTATTTATCTTAACAATTTGCAACTATATATCATAAAATTTTGATGATATGTTACGTAATTAGGGGTCAGAAAGCTATACTTATATGAATATTTCTAATAAGCAATTTGAACAAAAGATGGTCAGAATTTTAAACTTTTAATGAGAAATAGCATATCTCCATAACAAATAGAAACTGAATAAGTGCTACAAAAAATCTTAAAACACATTGTCTTTTATCTATAACTCTCTAATGATCAATATTTTGTTAACCATTACTCAAGCAAAAGTATTCATCTTAACAATTTGCAACAGTATATGATAAGATTTTGATGATATGTTACGTAATTAGGGGTCAGATGGGCCAGAATGTCAAATCTTTGACGCCTTATATCTCAAAAAGGGGGAATATTTTAATAAGCAATATTGAACAAAAGATGGTCAGAATGATGATCTAGACAATATGCATACTTCAAATGTTTATAAAACGGCCCCGTTAAGGACTTGTAGGGGTGGCCCCTAAATATTTCCATTTAGCATATCTCCATAACAAATAGAAATCTCTGAATAAGTGCTGAACAAAAAATCTTCAAAATAACGAGACCTTTTATTTGATATCTGATGTTCAGAGGGGCCAAAAGTCTTTTATCTATAACTCTCTAATGATCAATATTTTGTTAACCATTATCAAGCAAAAGTATTCATCTTAACAATTTACAACAGTATATGCTCCGTGATCTGTATATGGAACTTTTGCAATATTGAACAAAAGATTGAATAGACAACATGCATACTTCAAATGTTAATAAAATCTTGTAGGGGTCTAAATATTTATTTCATCTCCATAACAAATAGAAATCTCTGAATAAGTGCTGAACAAAAAATCTTCAAAATCACGAGACCTTTTATTTGATATCAAGAAAAAGGGGCTGACCCCTCAAATGAGGGGCTCAGAGGGGCCAAAAGTCTTTTATCTATAACTCTCTAATGATCAATACTTTGTTAAACATTACTGAAGCAAAAGTATTTATCTTAACAATTTGCAACAATATTTAAACAAATATTTCAGTCAAAATCACATCACATCTTATCGAGTAATTCAACGGAAGACCTACTCGTTGCTCGCAACGAGATCTCATCTAGTTATTATTATTATTATTTTCATTTCAAAATACACATCCGACTTGGGTAAAACCTGTATAGGGTCAGTAGACATGTAATGTAGATTTGGAATCAAGGTCATTTTTTGGTGCACGTGCAACACGTGAAATGACAATATAATAGATATGTTTTTTTTGAAAATGCTTTGAAACTCATTATGAAAGTATATATTAGTAGTGTAGACATGACGAGATGGTCAGAATAAAGTATCTACACGTGCGCTTGCTCTGATTGGCTTTTCATATCTTTCTTGTTTTTTGATAATCCTATGAAATTTTGAACATAGTCATATATTTCTACAGCCTGATATATAAGAATTATGCCATGCAAAGCGCGCACGTGCAACACGAGAAATGTCCAATAAATTGATACTTAACTTTTTAAATTTTTTATGAAATGCTTTGAAACTCTATGATATCATCAAAAACACGCGCATGCGCGTGCGCTTCTCTCTGATTGGCTGAAACTAAAATCTCAATATCTATCTTGTTTTTTGACAGAATCCTTTGAAATTTTCAACTTGCATATCCATTATGAAGATCTAAAGCATGATATTTAAGAATTATCATAAAAGCATCCGCATGCATTTGTGCTGCAATCTGATTGGCTGAAACTTTAAATGTCTACAACTTTCTTAGTTTTCAACAAAACGGAATGAAATTTAGAATATTTTTAGGTATAATGGATTCCTACATTATGGTACTATCAAAATTAAATGCACAAACATGCATGAGTGCAAGTGCGAATGCGAAAAACGCAAAATGACCAATTTATTTGCAGTAAGTATATTTTAAAGCTTAACAAAATATATTTGTAAGGATATTTTGCATGTGCATGAAGGTACAATGCGTTAAATGACATATAGTTGATATCATTGAAGCTTTTATAATTCTTTGATGATATTCTGATCATATTTTAAAAAATGTCTTACAGGAATTAGGGGTTACAATTAGCACTAGTTTCATTTAGAACAAATTATGTATTGTATTCTCCGTGCATTTACGTTTTCATTTCAAAATACAATCTTATCATCTTTTGATTTGGAGACTCAATTCATTTTTTGGTCATACTGAGGTATCACTACATGTTTTCTTTGAAATGACTCGATGATTGAAAATGAATCTGTATTTGACCATTATTAAAGTATTATACAGTGCTCTATTTTCATAGTAACTACTTCTATTTCCACTTGCCACAAAACTAGAAAAATTGATGAACAATTTACTAGTATCAGAAAACATTTTATTTACAATTTATTTTAAACATGTATAGTGAAAATCAAGGCTTATTTGTAAGGTATTTGAAGTTCTATAACTCAGACACTTTCATAAATGAATGGTTATCGTATGTAGGATAACACAATGATATATTCAATATATAATATTGATGTGATTTAACCTCTGGTATATCAATGTTTTCTAAGTTATTGATGTTTTCTGGAGTTTCAAGTCCTCCTGTACGTCTGCTATAAATGAGGAATTGCAGACGCCATGTGCAATGAAGTAGATCTGTAAAGCAAAATACAAGTACAATGTACTGGAAAATCATTTTTCTGATCCTTCAAACAACATTAATATATCGGTAAAGCACATTGTTTTGAATCTCCGCCACCTGTCTCAGCAGTGTTCCAAATAAACAACTGATCAAAGATCACTTAAGCGGCTTATGACAGCTCACAGCGGATTTATACAAGATGGAATCCATTGAACTACTTGAGTGAAGGTCCTCGGGTTTCTTGTGTTTGTGCAGGTCTCGAGGCTTAGAGAGATCACATTTGGAACTTTTCTGATGGTGGCCTTGTGACTTGCAGACAGCTACATGCTCTGACAGATCTATGGTGTGCGCATGCGTTGGGCGTTGATGTCGTACTTTTGGAGAAGGGTTGGGAGTAGATTCATTTGAATGTTTGGCATGGTGAAATAAATCTGAGAACCCACAGACATCCGAATGAGACTGACGATGTTGTTCATGTTTGTGTTGTTTATGAAGTAATTCTGCTGTCCTTTTTCCTGCTACCATATTGAAGATTCCATAAGACAGGAAGGTTTCCCTTTCCTAAATTAGAAAATAAAAAGAAAATCATGAATGTTACATTTTAATCTTTTTTTACAAAAAGTCATTTAAGTCTATTGTGATCAAATGCGTGTTTACCATACACATAGGTTTTGGACCAAACATGTTGCAAGGTCTAATTCTAAACTACTAGTTTATTTACAGAAAATACATTGAAAGAACAGAAAATAAAAGAAACTAAGATGATGCAACAAGTCCATGGGAGAAGTTATAAATTTATTTATAAATTATAGATTTATAATGTTTTAATGATACATGTTTGATACGACCACATCCCACTATGGGACGTAGAGACCGGTCCTCCGAATGAAATCGTCCCGTGTCGCAGAAGGTACTGGCATGAAAAAGATCACTCACTGCTCAATGGCCGTAAGTGTCAAGTATAGGACAAAAATTTGCAGCCCTCCAGCGGCAAATGATGGCGCGTCTCCGTTTGACCAAAAAATTCTCGAGATGGATGTTTAACAACATGCATACAAACAAACTTTGGAAAATGAAACCTGGCTTACCGCACTTTATCATACATCTAACAGCTAATTGTATCATAATTATGTGTTCACAAAAAACATGCATAGAGGTGGAACATTGATAACTGTATCATTATTTATTAAAATTCTATTTAATATTTATTCTAAACAATATAATGCATAAGTATTATCCGAAAAAAAACCCATTGATTGCAAAATTAACACACCATTCTTAAATAATTGAGTATTAAGGAAATTGCCATGAACATTTATTGAAATACTTATTAAGAACATGCACAGCAGAAAAATATGTATTTTTTAAATTAGGTCAGAACGGAAACCGATTTGTTTCCTTAGCTGCGTACGTATACGTCACATCGATAAAATATGCATGATATCTCACTAATTTCAGAAACAAGATTTATCGATTTTTCAATTTTAAATGATGGATGACAAGTATTGGCAGGTAATAACTTAAGACAATGTAAGATGTAGGGAATGATTGCCCCTGCTATCGTCTGCTTCTTTGCTTGCCGCCTCACGCTCTCAGCAGACGATCGATTAAATATGAACCATTAACTTCATCTTTATCAGAGCTATGAGTTCATATTTCACAAATGAGACCTTACCTCATGAGGTGGGATTAATCTGGTCTCAACAAAACTCATTTTCATGACCTTGTTTCTTTTTTTTTTTCGATTTACCGATATTCAGCTTTTTTTCGAGTTACCCGGTGACTAATATGAGATACACTCCTTTCAATCTCAGTCTCTTTGACTAATTTGCTTTCACTAATGAGTAATTAATTTTTCTTCTGACTTCAAGCTGCTAAAACAAACATCGAAAAATGTAAAATGGTTCGTGTTTCTATCGTTACTCATAAAAACAAGATCTGCCTACAAATTATGCTTAATTAGTTCAGGAGTTTTTCATCTCCTCTCATACGTTATTTATAGGAAAAGTAATATTTTTCCTTTTAATTAGACATAAGAATATCCTTGAGGCACATATAAATCTTAGAATGAGAGAAAAATCTTTTAAAGATTCAGAAATGATAGTTAAACTTGTTCTCTAAATACTAGTATATCCAAGAATTGTAAAATAATAATTTAATTATGGGACCAAAATGCATTTAAAGCTAGATAAATTAAGGAGAGCAAAGGAAGGGTGTGATATCCTTAGAAGTATAGTAAAGCAGAAATACTTAGCCGGTTGAAAACGAATAAAAGTACGTCGAAATACTTAAGTTTCTTTCATCAGTTCCGAGAATACGAGGAGTGATCAAAAGGTTCGCGAACTATTTGAATAACTTCCATAAAAGAAACAATATTTGGTTTCAATGTTGATTATATATTTTAAATTAATCCTCTCCGATTTTAATGCACATCAACCACCGTTCTGCGCATGCGCGAATCACGTGATATTGGCGGTCACGTGACCCCCTTCGTAGCGTTCTGTCACAAAAGGTGAAAGATTTTTCTGAGTTTTATATTTCTTTCCATGTGAGTTAATTTTTAGACAAGAACAGTTCATATGTCAGAAATAGTCAATTCTCGGCAACAGAATGGTTGAATAAGAATATCCTTTCCAAAAACAAGCATGGCGACCATTTAAACACAAATCTTTTGTCTCAGGAGAGACCTTTATTCAAGGTGGATAGAGAATTGGTGCCTCCTTTTTATCATATCTAATATGTTTAAAATCTAAAGTAAACGATATCTCAGGTATTTAATAATCATATTATTGTTCACATATTCAACTATTTTTCAAATTGTAAATTGGAGGTCTTTCATAGCAAATTGCTTAATTAAAAACACATATCTTTTCAAACCTGCTTTCACTGGGCAAGATGACAAGTATCATTTTTAACCACCTGCCTTCCTTCGCTGAAACGATCAATCCAATCATTAATTAAATTTATAGGAACTCATTTATCTTAATAAACTGTGTACAAATTATTATATGATACTGCAGATGGATTTTTAAGACATACAATAAATTGTACAGTCGTTGTTGAACGAGTTCGATAGAGACAATCATTTTTCGTCACAAGTGACCTACATAGTGACGTCATTTTCACATTGTTACGTCACAAAAAAAGGAGAAAAACTTTATTCAGCATATGCTTTTTATAGATCTTCTGTATGGCTATGTGAGTACCGAATTTCATTCTAATCTGAGTTGTGGTTTTGTAGATATAGAGATAGTTCGCGAACTTTTTGATCACCCCTCGTATTCTTTGTAGAGATGTTTCTGCTCTTCATATTTTCGAATATGCTTTGTTGGTAAATTATGGTTTATTTCATATACATAAAAGAATGGTAATGTTCAGATTTTTTTTTTAATCTGCGGAAAGTCAATTTAAGATTATTTAACCTAAGCACCCAATTGAGGAAACGGAAACCCATTTACATTAGAAAAAAATACTACGAGAAGTAAATTATGTCAATCTTGCTGTAAAATGTCGAAAATTTTTGCATGAACAACATTTTAGTTTTTAGAAAGGCAATTTACATGTACAAGAACATTTAAGTTGATTTTACAAGCGGTAATCCTATTTATACACATAAAGCTCGTTAGAAGAGATTCTTCAAAAGTGCCTGTCAGATTTAAATATTTTTAATATTCACAACAGCTATATTTTTGAATTAACATACTGGATTCCTAAAATTCCCGAATTTTGAAGCCACGAAACTTTTACCCAAACTGAAGAGCATTAAAACGTATAATATTGATATACACTTATCCTACAAAACCAGACTCTACTGAACCACGCTTATGTTCAATGATAGGACAGATTTTTCTTCTTGTCATTAGACATCTTAAGACTCATTTTCATGAAAACATTCTTATTCTACACGCGTGATGTACTATGAAATTGGTATTTAAAAAGATGCTTGCATTCCTCATTTATATGTATTCTTAGAGAGAAGTTAACAATGGTTATTTCCATTTTCATGTCGATACGATATATCCCGATGACCTTGACGATAAAAGATACCACAGAGTCTGGTACACCTTTCTTATTTGGATATTTTACTTGAAAAAGACGATAATGGTAATCTAACATTCAAATCTATGATAAACATGATGGCTTTATCTTTTCAATCGTCTACTTTCCTTACTTATGCAGCAATATACATAAATTGCATACGGATTTTATTATCTCTCAGTTGATTCGATACGCAAGAGCATGTTCTACGTATGCACAATTTCAAAGACGAGGTAAATTGACGAGCAAGTTGATGAAAAAAGATCAGCAGTCTCGTTTAAAGTGAGTAGGAGCAAACGGCGGTTGCGACCGGTCGGCAGGGGATGCTCACTCCTCCATGGGACCTGATCCCATCTCTGATGTTTCGGAAGTCCATGTTTGCTCTGCTCCTTTTTGTATTGCTTAATGGACTTTTAGCTTGAATACTGTTCGTTATCTCCATATATTTCATTTCAAACAATCGTATGTAATTCTTACAGTTAGAAATTGTTCCACAGAATTTGCAGACCAGTATTCATTTTTTTCTGCATCAAAAGAAATCTTCTAATGTGGTTTTCAATACTTTATGATAGATATATCGATGATGTTTATGAATTTTAATATTAATTTCGTTCACGTCTAACATATCTACTGCATATTCGATATTTTACTCTAGAGATACATATTTTTGACAGCTTGACGTTTTAATAAACGTCTATCGTTTACTATTTTTCCTCATTTATGTTCAGTCATACTATTATCACTTACATGTGGGATTAATGTCTCTTGGTTCGTTCGATATGGAAAAGCACGTATTTCTTACGGATTGTGTGTTAAAATAGACACGTCCCTGTCAAATGAGTTAATGATAAAAGGATACATATGAAGGATCCTGTTTATAGTTAATATTTCATGTATCCATATGTTGATACAGTGACTTTGTTTAAGGACAAATGATACAAACTTTTGTCATAAAAAATAAAAATAACTACTTGAGTCATGTTTTAATGACTTAAATGAATAGGTTTCATCGTGTAGTTTTTAATTTTTATTCAAATTTTCACTAAAATGGGATTTGAAGTGAAAAATATTTGTATAAATTATTAAGGAAGGTTTCAGAAAAATAGTCTTAAAATGGCCATAACCAGCAATCCCCTGTGATATTGAAGAATGGAATTTGTCTTAAGACTTATCTTTAGATTTCTTATACTTAAGATAGTTTTATGAAACAGTAGTGACAAATCTTATGATTGTCAGACGTCAGATCTTAAGATGATCGTAAGATCTATCTTAGGACAGATCTTTCGATTGTTTTGTGAAACCCGGCCCGATGATTGGATGACCGAGGTCGTATATCGCAATTGAATTTCAATAATGAGAACTTTACTCTAAATGCTTCATTCCTAAATTAAACATGATTATTATATATCTGAAAGTATAGGAATTCTGCACGTCCTGTTCACCCATCTTCCTTGATGGTTTGTCAATAAACAGAAAATAAATATCTGTTGCAAGAGTTCGGCTTTCGTACAATGATAAAAACTATCAACATACAGTTAATTCAATTTAATTGCTATATCAGTCTCATTATCATTATCAAATATTTTTTTAATATTTTGTATACATGAAGTTCAATAGTGTAATTTGTTCGTAATTATTTACTTAACTTTAATCATAAATGGTATTCTACGGGAGATCGAAGCAAGCATTCACCATAAGTTTAAGCATTTTTTTTTTACTTTTCGGGACATGTTAGAACTTTATCTTGCCAATTAATGGTATGTCGGTAGATAAACATAGGTCACTAACAATCTAATCTGAATTCTCTTATCTTCTAATTCAACACTGATTATTTGAAAATCCACGATGACACCGTTCAACTTCGTGCTGACGATTGTAATACTGTCGTTTGCAGTTGTAACGAAAGCAGACGTTGATGAAACATGGAGGCGGGAAATAGAGCGAAAGATGAATGAGGTTTTGCAAATCGTGCAGAAGCAAGAAAAGATTATCCAAGAGAGGGACCATGTTATTGCACGCCAAGATCGAGAATTACGGAGACACAGTGAAGAAATTCAAATGATGAAGAAAATCATAGACGAGATGAAACAGAACTGCAAATCTGAGAATGGAGTTAATCAGCAGACAGAAAATAGTGCATTACAAGAGAAAACCAGCAAAATTCAAAGATCTCAAGGTAGTCATTGTTATAAATGCTTTTAATTGTAAAACTTTTAAAATGAATTTATATTATCATACATTATTTGAAGTGATATTAACTCAGTTTTAAAGTGACATAAATTGTTCTGTGATTGACATCAGATAAAAATCTCGTTTATATCATACAGTTGTACAAGGACTTGGAATTAGTATTTATAAGTAATATAAAAGTCTTATCACAACTGAAAAAAATCTCGATTCGTTCATCAAAAAGTTAGAAAAATGTTTTATATTCTGTCTTCATTGGTAATTTCCAATGACAAAGGTAATATTTCGAAAAACGTACAGTAAATCTTTTTGCTGGCTTTTTGGCAAAAAATTAGTTTCAATATAAACATTTACTTTAGAAGATAATTAACTTTAAAATAGTTTCATTAACTTTACAGACAATTTATCCAAACGTCTCTTGCTGACAACGCCTCAAAGTGATCACAGTGTTGCTTTCTATGCGTACATTTCCAAAAACTTTGCACATGTTGGTAATAATCACGTGTACATCTTCGACACCGTTGTTACTAACCATGGTAACGCCTATAACAATCATTCTGGGGTTTTTACCGCACCGAACCAGGGACTTTACGCGTTTTCATGGACGGCATTTGCTGCGGGAGAACACTTACTCGGAGAAAGTGGAGATTACGGCGAAGTTTCAGTGCACATCCTTCAAAACGGCCAGTATCGTGGGTCCATATATGTAGACACTGAACAGGCATATGATGAGGAAATGGCAACGGGATTCGCAGTTTTAACCCTAAATGAAGCCGATGTGGTAACGATTGTATCTCCATCATCTGGTACGGGATCGTTCAAAAGTGACGGGTCGGGAAGATGGTCGTTTTCAGGTTTCCGTGTAGCATAGAACTTATCTTATTAAAGGTTGTTCATGTTGAATGTATGTCGTTTTGTTACAGATTTAAAACAGATTTAAAAGTCTAAGCAGAGCAATTGAGGACATGTATAAGCAGTAGATTTCCCGTCTACCTACCGACCCAATCATTTAACCCTGAGTCAGAAGAGGGCAAGCAAACATTATTTTTAAAATGGCTTAAGAGTATATTTTTGTTTCAATCTTGCAGTGAGAAATATGTTTTATTGACGGTATACTGTTTGAAGTATTTGGATTACCTTTGACTCATATAGAGGTCAACATGTAAGTCGGAAAAGCTTTAATTTTCACCTAAACTCGGTAGTTGGTGGCCTGTTTACAATAATTACGCCATAGATATGACGCAATGCAGCGAATGAGAATCGAGCCCATGCCTACCGATCACACAATGAACGCCTCACCACTAGGCTACTGTGACCAGCCCTGACACACAGGAAAACATACTAGTAATAATACATGTAGGTCCTGATACTGTGTTCATAGCAAAGATTGACTTATTGAACTAACAACACAGTCGCTGTTTTTCTTAAAGATTGAATACATATCGCTTATCTTACCTATCTTTTTATTTATAGCACGTTATAAAAATCAACTATTCACTAACTAAAGGAAGACATGGTGACAATTTCCATGTTTCGACGGAGATACTACACTGAATATATTGCTTTTGGATTTACTAGTTATTTTAACATGATTTAAAATTTAATTTCATAAAATCGCTTCATTTTCAAAATAATTCTATTTAATGTACGGGAAGAAATTAAGTTTGAATCTATTTTGGCGTACTCATTTACAAGATCTTGACTAGAACTTGACCTTAAGGATCAAAAAGAGAGCAAACCTTATATTATAAAGCAAATACATAATAAATCAATGACATGTAATAGAAACCATAATAAATTTGCAAAATGAATCATATCTTTTGTTTGAGTTTTTGTATAGCGCTATTTAACATTTATTTCAAAATGTGTACTTAATTTGTTCATAAAAAACATGCTAGGTTAAAATGATTTTTCAGTTGTATAAATATATATTGGGCAAGTATAGAAAATAATGAAAGAACATACATGTATCTGGATAATAGGTTAAATAATTACAAGGATATAAGTGTCGTTGTTTGAGACTTTTATAACCACCTGACCAAGCAGATACAATGAAACACAAATCAAGTAAGCCCACTTAGTTTTAATGAGAAAAAATTGAAAATTTGAATTTTTCATTGATACATTACTGAGAAGTTTTCAAAATAAAGAATTAAGAGACAGCTTTCAAGTTTAGTACTCAAATAATGAATACATACTCTAGTTACTTGCCTTCATGACGATAATATACTTGATAGCAATTAATGCTGCGTGATTTGAACTCATTTATTTGATGTTAAGTAGCTGCTGAAATCGACTGTCTTTATTGAGTGCAATCAATTTCTATAAAGGATGTAAACCAGAACCAGCCCTAAATGGTTAGTGTCTAAAAGAAGGTTAATGTGTATACGACATAAATGATTTCATACGAGATAAAGGCCATATTTCGAATTACATTGTATGGAACAAATATGTCATACTCGAGGTATTGATCATTTTTTTTGATACGAAGTATACTCCCCTTAGCTAATTTAGCTACCACTTTTCCTCCATTTTGAGTTCTTTCTTTAATTGTAAAAATACACAAGGCTTGTTTGTCTTTTTATTTAAAGTTTTCTAAGATAATGAATTGGTTATTAGCTTGGATTAAGCCATTTTTAATCATTTTTTTCAGGCAGAACTACAAAACTAAAGAGAAGTTTAAATAAATCAAAATGTGTTTGTGAAACACTGATGCCCCCATGTAACAGCTTATGGCGAGGGTTAAAGTTTCTCAAATGCAAGATAAACTCCAAGGTCAAAATTGTTGGTATCCAAAAACAGGTCTTGTTACAAGGAATATACATGTGAAATATGAAATCTCTAGAGTTAAAGGTTCAAAAGTTATGGCCAAGGTTAACGTTTTTTAAAAGTGGGTCAAACTCTATGGACAAGATTTTTGCGGACAAACAGACAAACAGCTAGACAGACGGACGGACAGGGCAAAAACTATATACCCCCGAATCTTCGATTACGGGGCATTAAAAGCAACACTTGAGAAGCATAATAAAAACATTCGACATCATGCTACAACTAACAAAATAATCAAATTAGTTTGATTAGCAATATAACACAGTAAGAGCACCGACCTTATCCTGTATGTTCTTGGCGGTGCTGACCTCACAACTATGTTCTATCTCCGTGTTCATCTGATGGGTCTGGTGGTGATGTCCTGTAATATACACAGACGGAAATTATGATAGCAGCAATAAACTATAGCATCAATACACTATAGCAGCAATACACTATAGCAGCATTATATAGCAATAATACATTATAGCAGCAATACACCATAGCAGCAATGTGTAGCAATTCACTAGCTATCCACTTATATAATGAAACCAAATCCTCTAAAATACACAGAATGAAATTTAGGTATAGCAACAATACTAGCCATTCACTTATTAAATGAAATTTAAGCCTGCAATATACACAGATGGGAATTAGGTATAGCAGCAATAAACTATAGCAACAATACACTATAGCAGCAATATACTACCTATCCACTTATAAAATGAAACCCAATCCTGTAATAAACACAGATGGGGAATTACGTATAGCAGCAATACACTATAGCAGAAATACACAAGCTATCTACTTATACAGTGAAAAGGAAATTAAAGTAATTCCCATATATACACAGAAAACGAATAAGGTTCAACACCAATAAACTAGCTATATCCTATAATATAATGAAACTCAATCCTCTAATTTGAATTTGAATTACCATTTATATATTGGATCCAAAACTTCACAAAAATCCTTACAGAGATACATAACGAGTCCAGTAAATTTTCTACCAAGCCTATTTCTCTACTCCCCACTAAACTATTAACAGTTGTGAAGGAGAAAGTTCAGGAGTACTGCACAAACAATATAATCGAGAAATGGTCTAAATTAGATGTGCATACTTAAAACTTCTAACTGAAGGAACTTTTGGAACCTTTGAAATAAGAAAATTTTACCAAAATCAACAACTTAAAAACTTATGACTTTTCAACTTTATATACAACCATTCCCTACGATAAATTAAAGTCCAGGCTTTTGATATCATTGACAGCTGCTTTTTCATTAAAATGGAACTCGTCAATTTACTTACTTTGTCATTGGTCATTTTTTGAATTATTTTGTTAAAAAACAATCTAATTGTACATGCAAGTACTCTGAAGATGATATTAAAAGGATGCTCGAGTTTCTGGTTGACAATATCAAGTGGAATTCCCATGGGAACCAATTGCACCCCTTTATTAGCAGACCTATCTTTGTATTCATATGAAGCAGAATTTCTCCAAAGCGTATACGTGAAAATGATTAAAGCACTTGCTGTGGCCTTCAACTCAACATATAGCTATATCGAAGCGTATTGTCATGAAATATATGGAGATAACGAACTGTATTCAAGCTAAAACGTCCATTAAACAATACAAAATAGGAGCAGAGCAAACACGGACCTCAAAAACGTCAAAGGTGGGATCAGATACCATGGAGGAGTGAGCATCGCCTGCCGACTAGTCACACTCACGTGTGCCCATTTCATGATCGGGAAACGATTAAATGGTCATTTCTATTCTTATGTCGATATAATGAGTATCCCGATGAGTTTGTAATAAAAGATACCACAGAGTCTGGCATATCTTTCTCATATTTAGATATTTTACTTGAGAAAGACGTTAATGGCAATCTTAAAACCATATTTTATGATAAACGTGATGACTTTCACTTTTGAATCATCAACCTCCCGTACTTATGCACTAATATACCTTCTTCACCTGCAAACGGGGTTTATATATCTCAGTTGATTTAGTACCCGAGAGAAAGCTCTACGTATGAACAATTTCTAAACGATGTTAATTATTGACAAACAAGTTGCTGCAATAAGAATATCAGCAGCCTCGTTCAAAGTCATCATTTCGTTATTTATATGGTCATTACAATGACTGTGTCAAAAAATAATTTATCACTACTTCAAATGCTGACTGACGTTTTTATACTATTATAATTTCATACACAAATAGCAAATCAGGCATAGCAGCAGCACACTAGCTATCCAATAATATAATGAAATTCAATCCCCTTATATACACAGATGGCAAATTGTGTGTAGCAGCAATACACTAGCTTCTACAATAAAACTTAAAACTCAATGCTCTGATATACACAGATCAACTCAAGTAAAGGAGTGATAAACTATTTACTTATATAATAAAACTTAATGCTCTACGGTCATCTTAAAAAAATTGTTGGTTGCCCTCTCCCGACTGACTAAAAATGAATCAACTCATTTTTCTTTACATTCCAGGACAATTTTTTTATTCCTCTTATCTCGTCAACAAATATGTTGAAAGTTTATGGATTCAAGATTTTCCTTCCTACCTTCCGACCCAATAATTTTACCCTGAGTCGGGAGAGGGCAAGCAAACATTATTTTAAAGGTGCCCTAATAAACACAAATCTCAAAAACACTACGGCATTTAAGTCCGGATACGACATAACCCAAACCTTTAGGTATCCTTTCGAGAAGACATAATTTTAAAATGTTCCTGAATTTTGGTGTGTTTTTTTTTTAATTCTTACCTCATCATGTCAATCTTAACTTCCATAATATTGACGTTTTCTTATAATCTTCTCCAAAAACTTAAAATCACATGGGAGAATGGGGGATTTTTTCATCCCAGCTGAAATCCCAACAAAATTCGATGGGAGAATTGGAAATTTTTCATCCCAACTGATAATTTGTCTACCCCAAAAAAATCCCATAGCAGCAAAAATAAAACTATAGCAGCAATATATTTTTGTATATAAAAAAATCAGGCATAGCAGCAATACAGCAAATTAGGTATAGCAGCAATACACTATAAAATAATATAATAAAACACAATGCTTTAATATACGCAGATAACAAATTAAGTATGGAAGTGGCAGACAAGGTAGCTCTGTAATCCATAAATTAGTGAAACTCCATACTTTTACATACAAAGATAGCAAAATCAGTTATAACAGCAAAACACTAGTAGCTATACCCACAGTAAAACTACGTACTCTAACATGTTCATAAAGTAAATCATAGTAAATTAAACCGCAAATTCAAAAGAATACCTACTTCCACTTGAATAGTGAAACTCAGTATTATTACATACAAACAATGCAAATCAGTTATAAAAGAAACATGCATGTTTTAATATGTGCATTATGAAATTTTGCAAATATTATCCATGCACCCTTGTATTTTCTGCAGTTATATAAACATATCTTTCAAGATATACATTTGTTTCAAAAATTTAAATTCAAAAATTCATACATGCATCGAGTTAATTACATGTAATAAGCTACATTTTGCAAGTTACGGACAAGGTTTTAAAAGTATCCCAGTTGAAATTGACGTGCAAGTTGTGACATGATCTACAAATGGTAACGAAATAATGAGGTAATATGTGATACATGTCGTACAAAAAGTTGCGAAAAAACTTATACAAAACGATTTCATTAGTACACTGCATAATTCTGAAAACATCGACTGAAGAAAATTTGCTAACCCATGTACATGAGAATTCTTAACGAAAATGTAAAGCGTTGTAAAAAGCAAAAGCAGTATTTGTCTTTTTCAAAAAAAGTTTAAGTGTATAAAATCTTCAGAAAACAAAATATATAATTTTTAGTAAATAAATTAAGGAAATATTTTACGTAAAATTATCTCTGAGTATGTGACTTCTTGAGAAATAATTAAAAACATAAAGAGGCTAAGAATGTTTCTATCAAAGTTATTACACATGTACAGTTATTTAAAAATCTTCAGAAAACAAAATATATGATGTTTTATTGCTCATAATTTAAAAGTTTTTTAACTTTAAATAAAAAAAAAATGATCTAACTTACACGACGTATACTTAATTCGTTGAAAACATCAAACAATTGTTAAAAATAATGAATATATATATAAAAACAATTATTAAAAATAATGAATATATATGAATGATTTTAACCCAAAAATCTTGATAAATTAATTTACACAAAAGACTTGCCTGATTTGTTGCACGAGGGCGAAGGTGAAGACACCCGAGCAGATGAAGCTATCACTGAAAACATTTTCAGAAGTAATTCCCCGAAAAACACTTCTTAAAAGAAAAATAAACTGTCTACCGGTAGGTAAACTTCAACATTACACTAAAAGGTTTCACAAAAAGTAAAAATAATGGAATCCCTCCAGTTATGTGTTGGTTTACTGTTTATCTCGGTTATTATACAAGCACTGGATAAAAAGTAGTAAAAACTCCTGTATGGATTACCAATATCGTCCTGTTGCCACAACAATAGGGTTCAGTTAAAATGCTGCGAAGAATGTTGCCTTGTCATATTTATACGTTTATTGACTTGCAAAAAGCGCGCGTTAGCGCGTGGAGCAGCCGATAGACAGAGATGCAGTTCAGACCGCCAAAACATCGAGATGATGATGAAGTCGCCGAGAAATAAGATAACAATGCGAGTTGACGCATCTCTCATCAACTGTCAAAGAAAGACGATCTAGCTAATTATAGTTATTGTTCTCGCCGGGCCCAGATGAAAATGTGCCAATAACTTATTCCGATTCTTTTGGGGGAGAAAAAGGGGGTTACTTGTAACTTTTGGATGGGTGAGATATATTTTGCCTATATTGTTAGCTTTGATTAGCATCCATGACGCAAAGTGAGAAAGAGAAAATAAACAGATTCCCTCTCACGGCTGTCTCTTCCTGTTTTGAAAAATTCCTCTTCAATGAAACATGCGATTAAAAGGGAAATTAGGCAGCTTTTTGTAGAAGCAGGATGCATTAGATTATATTCTATTAGGCATCCCCTCATGAGAAATATCAAATATAACTGAAATCTCCTCTAAGTGATTTAGATTAAGGGACATATCAAGAAGAAGTGATTATTTTCAAAAATATTCCACTATGGATATAATCCCCCGGGGCATATTAATATGTATGGTGCCATTTTCAATTACTGAAGATTTTGCACATAATACAAAATTTCATCGAGTGGGGAGTAAACGTGATAACTCTATTTTCACCAAGTTTATATATACAAGGTTTGTCCGGTAAATTCGTAGACAAGTTGTCTGGAGCGAAAAATAGTCATCACTGCATTGTAAAATTTTCGCTTCTCTTTAGTATATTTTACTATGTATAGCAAATTTTAAATAGATGAATACTTAAATACAAATTATGATATTTAGAAGAATTACACGCTTAGTTTGGACTTTCAGTAAGGCGTGGCATTCTCGACGTTGCCTATTTAGCTTCTGAAATTTACACAGCTTCCCTTCACTGTTGAAATATACATATGATAGAAATGCGGCCGAATGTCAACTGGTGTAGTGAATAGCCAATTAAAAGTTCTCTCCCGGCACAGAGGTGGGACATATCAACAACAATTTTAATTTCCTGATGTTATTAATTTCGTAACCAATGAGAATTTACTAGTATTCGCCATTACGTAGCGCCGAGAAAGTCACGCCCTACTGAAAGTCCAAAGATAGGGTAAAATCATCCTATGTAATGTGTTGTATCGCCAAGTGCGGCACACAGATGATTACGTCAAATTGTCTAAACAGCGTCACGTTTCCTCTTTGCTAAAAAAGGTGTCATCATCACATCTAAATCGGATATAGAAGTTCTGAACTGCTCTCTGGTGCGCCGTAACGTACGTTACCAAACGTAGCAAAACTGCCAAAAATTAAATAAAATGCCGTGACATGTTCCAAAAAACGACACAATGGATGGTGGATTAAAATAGTATCAATTTTTATCCAATCTTATCTATTTAATAATGCATGTATTTTTATTTCGAAATAATACTCATGTTCTCTTTCATGATTTTTTTATGTACACCGTAGGGGCATACCCGGTGCACATTCAAGCAAAATAAAATCTTTACTTTGATCTGCATTTTATTTTTTTTTTAAGATGCACAAAAATATGATTAATAATAAACATTTTGCTTAAGATTTTATTTTGATAAACATTTGCTTAAAATTTTTGCTTTGTGCGTGTATTATTTTTCGAAAAAAAAAAAACCGCCTTGTCCACGATTTTACCGGACAACCCTTACATATAATAATATATAAATGTGTTATAAATATTCTTCAAATGCATTGATGCAATTTTTCTCTGAAATACTGACGCAATGCTGACATTTATAGTTACACATATGTAAACAATTGTGTAATACATATGTAAGTTTTCGGGACACATGCACTTTCGTACAGGAGTACGAAATCTCGCCCATCCTTTGACCGAAATTCTAATAAATTATAGACACATTTTCAACGCACCATGTATATTTTACGGGATGAATTTCGTTGTGCGTGTATTATTTTTCGAACAGGAAGAAATCCGCCTTGAACACGATTTTACCGGACAACCCAGCTTGATTCTGGTTCAACCGTGAGCTTTCCTCTTATTGTTGAACCCAGATTCTTTTAAACCTCAAGACACAAACACGAGTTACTAATTTGTTACTTTTATATAGAATCAGCAAAGAATATACTTTTACATGAGCTTGGGAACTATCAGCACCGAAGGTCCGATTCCAACTGACTATAAGTTTTCACAACAAATCATACATACTGAACAAAGACAGAGTAAAATAAAAGGATTAACAAAAGGTATATAGAAATCAAGTATCAAACAATTATTGAGCGAATGGTGACATTTTAGCAGCATGTATATAATAGAATTAAAGATGAAAGATTAAGTGTCAATAAATATAAACAGATGTCAATTAAGGGATTAACTGCATGTACATCACTGACTCTGCCTCAGGTGGGATTAAGGCTGTGCGAAATTTATATAATTTATCACATTTGCCGAAATAAAAGAAAAGTTTTGACAACAATTTACACAAAGTCCGAAAAGTTAATTTACACGGTAATTTAAAATAAGTCCAAAAATGTTGTATTTTACACCGTAACACATGCTCCGCCTTCGCGTAAAACACGTCCTCGTGTTTTCATTTTTTTCTCAATAAAACCGGCCTCTTCTTGGTTTTCCTTGACATCTCCAGGATTGAAAAGGACGTTATTTTTCTAAAATGATGGATTCTAGATCATCTCTTTTATCCTTCAATCGTCTGCAGCAGGGCGTTGTTTTGTCCCCTCAATTGTTTGGCTGTTTTCTCAACGTCCTCTTGAATTTTCATAATGTACTGACTATAGTCCTTTCCGATGTAGTTCAATTTCTTCTGCATTAAGTCCATAAGGACTTTGTCAGCCTGGGCGTCTTCTTTTAATTTTTGAATTGTCTTTAGATATAACATTTCTTTGGAGTTATTTGTCTGTTGTTTTAACTTATTTTCCATTTCTCTGTTGTCGTTTTGCAACTTTTTGATTTCTGACTCGGCTGTTTTTAACTTTACTGCCATACTTCTCCCCTGTTCTTTACACATGTGGAGTTGCTTTTTCAGATGTTTTAGCTCAGTTCGCAAAGTAGAAGAAGTATCACAATATAATCGAAACTGGCTGTCTCTAACAGAATTGAATGGTAGTTCTCGCAAAACTCGCTTGTTTTCGAGAAACTTGCTCAGTCGTTTCATGTCGCGCAATTTCTTTTTGCTTGGGACTGGTCCTTTATTCACAGGTTTTGGCTCCGTTTTCTTAATCTGTGTAAAACACATCCTTGAATAATGTCCCATTCTGTGGCATCGGTAGCACTTCTGGTGAATTTGCAAAACATGAAACGTTTGGATGCACATTTCCACACCTTCCGCACACTGGATGCTGACACGAAGGGAAGTTAAACTTTTTCTGTCTCCACGGCGGTCGGAAAGAATACTCCACTGCTGATCCTAAAACGTCTGCTTCATCTGTATCTGAACTGACAATACTGGGGAAGCTTGCTTTTTAGCTCTTGTAGAGGTCCAGGATCTGACTACTACAAAGTATATGTAGCAGCCCCGGGTGTCGTTACCCTTAGGTTTCTCACACCAAGTTTTACGGGATGAATTTCGTCCGTCTACACTGATTCTGGTTCAACCGTGAGCTTTCCTCTTATTGTTGAACCCAGATTCTTTTAAACCTCAAGACACAAACACGAGTTACTAATTTGTTACTTTTATATAGAATCAGCAAAGAATATACTTTTACATGAGCTTGGGAACTATCAGCACCGAAGGTCTGATTCCAACTGACTATAAGTTTTCACAACAAATCATACATACTGAACAAAGACAGAGTAAAATAAAAGGATTACCAAAAGGTATATAGAAATCAAGTATCAAACAATTATTGAGCGAATGGTGACATTTTAGCAGCATGTATATAATAGAATTAAAGATGAAAGATTAAGTGTCAATAAATATAAACAGATGTCAATTAAGGGATTAACTGCATGTACATCACTGACTCTGCCTCAGGTGGGATTAAGGCTGTGCGGAATTTATATAATTTATCACATTTGCTGAAATAAAAGAAAAGTTTTGACAACAATTTACACAAAGTCCGAAAAGTTAATTTACACGGTAATTTAAAATAAGTCCAAAAATGTTGTATTTTACACCGTAACATATATACGAGGGGTTATCAAAAAATTTGTGGACTAGTTCCATAAAATTAAAACCATATTAGGTACATCAATGAATTTTAAAATATCTAGTAGGCATCATCTTTTCTATCTGAAGAATAAACAATAAATCATAAATTTTATTTTTTAATAAATTAGTAGTGTTTTTGTAAACAATGGTATGTCCAGGCGGCGCAATCGAACACGACGTTTTTGCGACCTAAGTGTAACTGAGTAATACTCTTATGATATGACCATTTGACATCCAAAAATCCCGTGAATTCAGATATGTGTTGGGACACAATTGTTACATAAAATATGAAATTTTAAGTTCATTCTGGAATTTCTATGAAATTTTATCTTAAATTTTACATGGAGTGACCAAACAAATAAGGCCTTGAAAATGACGTCAAAAGGGGGGATGGGTTTCCTTTTCCAACATTCTATAAAGTTTTACCCCTGAAAAAACTGGTATATACCTAATTATGTTTAAACTAGCTACAGAGAAAAAATATGCATCCAGAGTATTTATCTTTTAATGTCAAAATAGATTCAGAGAGAAAAGGGATGCACAGTTAATGTTGATTTGTAGTGTAAAAAATCAATCACGTCAAAAATGATCATGTGTTGTAAGTATTGAACTCCCAAAAACAAAATATGCTGGCACAATCAAGTGAGGATCCCTCCCATTGTATAAAATTAATTTGATATATTATATTCATTGAAAGTCTCTGTTCATGACATTGTAAAGTCATTTAAACAAGGCCTGATTAAGTCCTTATTCAGCGCCAGAGAATCTCATCAAAATAAGTGTATGAGGAACAAGAAGCGGACATTGAAAAACAATGACGTTGTCGGACGTCATGAAACTAAACGGCGACAGCGCCGGGTGATCATATAATATCGATTTTATTTTATGATAATTTGACAAATAATATACGTATCAAGCTAAAATTTTCAACATTTCTTTATTTTTTGTTGTTTTATGTCACATATAAATGTTGAAAGCACAGACTACATAGTGCTAATTTTATAGCCTCAGTCCACGAATTTTTTGATAACCCCTCGTATATGGCACGCCAAATTCACAAAAATGAGCTAATCATAGTTTCACAGTCGATAAACTAGGTTTATCGGTTGTAAACTATAGTTTACGGACAGTAAACTATAGTTAACAACGTTAACCTATATATTTGTAAACCATGATAGTTAACGCGATAATCTATGTTTCAGAACCGTAAACTATACTTAACACTGAAAACAATCATTTGCAATTGCAAAACATAGATTATCTGATAAATACAGTTTCACGATTTGTAAACTATGTTTTACAAACTCTTAAATATAGTTAACGATCTGATACATACAGTTTCACGATTTGTGAAACTATGATTCACAACTCTTTACTAATATATATGGCACGCCAAATTCACAAAAATGAGCTAATCATAGATTCACAATCGATAAACTAGGTTTATCGGTTGTAAACTATAGTTTACGGACTGTAAACTATAGTTAACAACGTTAATCTATATTTTACATCTGTAAACCAGAGTTAACGCGATAATCTGTGTTTCACAACCGTAAACTATACTTAACACCGAAAACTATCATTTGCGATTGCAAAACATAGATTATCTGATAAATACAGTTTCACGATTTGTAAACTATGGTTTACAACTCTTAACTATAGTTAACGATCATAAATTATAGTTTACAGACGTGAATCTATGTTTATCAACAAAATCTATTGTTAACGTTTTATTACAGACAGATAAATTTAGATTAGCATTCGTAAACTATAGTTAACAACCGTTAAATATAGTTTTACAGCTGAAAACTATTTATCGTTAACTATAGTTCAAGTTTGTCTAGTTTGTTAACGTTTTATGTTTACAGCCAAATTCACAAAAATGAGCTAATGATCGTTTCACAGTTGATAAACAACAGTTAACGATATATATTTCTATATTTCACATCTGTAAACCATAGTTAACGCGATAATCTATGTTTCACAACCGTAAACTATACTTAACACTGAAAACAATCATTTGCGATCGCAAAACATAGATTATCTGATAAATACAGTTTCACGATTTGTAAACTATGGTTTACAACTCTTAACTATAGTTAACGATCATAAACTATAGTTTAACTATATGTTTATCAACAAAATCTATTGTTAACGTTTTATTGATAAACTATAGTAAACTATTTACGTTAAATATAGTTTTGTGAAAACTATACTTAACGAATCGTTAACTATAGTTTACGATTTGTAAACTATAGTTCACGATTTGTAAACTATAGTTTACAATCGATAAACCAAGTTTATCAATTGTGAAACTAGGTTTAGCTCATTTTTGTGAATTTGGCGTGCCATAAATATAGTTCACGCTTGTAAATTATAGTTTACAGTCGTGAATCTAAGTTTATCAACAAAATCTGTTGTTAAGGTTTTATTACAGACAGACAAACTTGGATTAGCATTCGTAAACTATAGTTAACAAACGTTAAATATAATTTTACAGATGAAAACTATAGTTAATGAATTGTTAACTATCGTTCACGGTTTGTAAACTATAGTTTACAACCGATAAACCTAGTTGATCAACTGTGAATCTATGTTTAGCTCATTTTTGTGAATTTGGCGTGCCATATATATAATATACGCTATTTTTAAAACTTATCCAGTAGAATTCAGACAAGTGCACTGTAACATCAGGGGAAGGGGACAGGGTGACCCCCTTTTTATTCATAAACTTTTCCTACTGAGATTTTAAGTTGTTTTTTCCGTGCTCGGTCGATATGCTTTTTCGTAAAAATCGTTATATTTGTGGATTGACTGAATGAAAGGGCTATATTTGTCATATTATTTTTAGAGAGTTTGACAGGACAAAATTTGAAAGCAATAAAAGCAAAATTTAATTATTCATAATGAGAACAATTTACTGTTACATGTTTAATACCATTGTGCTACCACCTTTACATGTATATATACAAATAGAGCATTTTAGGGAATGTACCTTAAATCTACACTTTGTTAATGTTGCTTTTTAATATTTTTTTTATCAATTTATTAAAAATATATCAAATTTGATTTGACATCGAGTCGCTAAATATTCAAAGCATTTTTACCTCTCAATATATACTCACCGTCAATAGAAACGCAACACCCTAATTTTAGGGTGAAAATTAAATTCAGGTTATAACTATGTACCAAAAAAGTTAAATATTGCCAAATCAGCGGTTGAATGAATTTCTTTCCATTACCGGAAGTTGCTTTTTAGCCCTCTTAACAAAATTCAAAATTTTCCATTTTTTATAAAATTTTAACAATATATAACTGTTAATTATAAGTATTGTACTAAAAGGCCGGGGGAAAATCCTTCTTTCTTTACCGGATGTGATGCCTATATTTCCTCAAAATGACTGATAGCAAGAAGGGGGGATGTTTTAAGAGTTATTTGTTACCTTCTAAAGGTTAATGATAACATTAAAACTGAATATATTTAGGTAAAAAGTAAATTTACAAAAAATTAATGCTCCATTTAAACATTAAATGTTATTTTTATGAAAGAAACAAATGTAAATCTTAAAACATCCCCCCTTCCGACCATTTAATGAAAACGTGCTAGTCCGCCATATACAACACACGATTTCTAATGCATTAATTTTATTAATGTCTTAATCTGAGCGAAATTAATATTCTTGGCTTGGGCATTTTTTACATGTTTTTAGATATTGGGGTCGAATTTTCTCTAACCTGGCGTAGTGTAGCAACTTTTTGACTTTCAAGAAACTGTCATTTATGCTATTGAAACACATTAGCCAGTCGTTATATAGTGTACATTTGTATCTGCATCTCTTTTTTCTTTATTTTGACAATTTCCAGCATTAGCAATGAAAATCAGTCATTTTGAGGAAATATAGGCATCACATCCGGTAAAGAAAGAAGGATTCTTTCCCGGCCTTTTAGTACAATGCTTATGATTAACAGTTTTAAAACCTTGGAAACCCAAAATATTGTTAAAATTTTTTATCAAAAATGGAAAATATCCGGTAATGGAAAGAAATTCATTCAACCGTGAAATAACTGATTTGGCAAAGTAAAAGATTACCTAACTTTTTTGGTACATAGTTATAACCTGTATATAATTTTTATCCTAAAATTAGGGTGTTGCGTTTCTATTGACGGTGAGTATATATTACAATATATAAGAACTAAGTATTTGCGTGTTTTTACCCCTCAGAATTCATTTATGTCGTCTATGTAAAATCAACACACTTATAATGTTTTATAGAAGATTATTTCCATTTTTAGAATCATCGGGTCGATATGCATTTAAGAATCTTAAAAATAGTACAAGTAACAGCTTTTTAAAAAGCTTGCCTGACTAAATCAATCAATTTATCAGCATGAGGAGTGATAAACCTTTTAACCATTAATACTTTTGTAGGTTTAAAACATATCCTAACTTAAAGAGCCTGGGTGGTCGTGGCCACTTTTAGACTATTTTTATCTCCTTTAGAAGAAGAGCTCCATTTAAAGATGAATAAAAATAATCAAATTTTAAAACTAATATGTATGAAATTTTTCTTTGTCAAATGAAAGTTGACAGCTAAAGATATCATATCTGAAAATCTAAGTTATATCTGGTGGCTAATTTTTTGTTAATTTGTTGACCCCCCAGCCTCCTTAATATTTTGAGAACCTTGTGAAATTGAAATCTTGATTTTGTTTAACTTGTAGAAGAATCATCTCTACATTTCATACTAAAGGGCTGTTATTTGGGGGGGTGGGGGGGGGGGGTGGGGTGGGGTCTGCCCTTGGGTCTAAATCCTATTATAAAATCTGTCATCAAATCATGCATTGTAAACATTTTAAAAGATGGATATAATTAAATACACATATTTTCTCCTCTGAAGTAAACAGTAGTAATGTGTGTTCATTATTTTTTTTTCCTTAAGAAAAAGGGGGGGGTAGTGACACTATCATATATTGAGAATGAAATAAGTAAATTCAATATTTAGGCCTTTTTGGAAAGAAAAATCCTAGATTTTTCAATGCTTCCTTATTTATTGTGTGCATCTGAACATAGACATGTTAATAGATCATGCATAAGGAGACGATGATTTTGAACTGCGTTGTTTATTATTATTGGACTAGTCCATTTATGGAATATCGGGATACAAATTAGAAAAATCATTTCTTTAGTGTTGCATGCCCATATATACTGAAGTATATGATATGTTGTTTTAAAGAATGATATAAAACTTGTAGATAGAATTTCTGAGGCATTAGAATAAGGTTTTCATGGAAGTTTGCACACCCATTCATACAATAGAACAATCCAAGAAAAAGGCGCGGAGATAGCTTACTAGTGACAATTGGCGCGAAAAGAGCGATTCACCCCTTTCGTAGAATATAAATGGACTGATCCAGTAGTATAGAAATGCAGAAAAAAGAATACACGGACATGTTGAAACGGCGAATCACATGGAATAATATGTTGCATGCAAAAAGAGTAAAAGAAGTAAACACTGCAGTATTTTGCATCAGTAATATCATTCTTTTTTCTGAATATTGTTTCTTTTAAAATGCAGGTAAAGAATTCCAATGTTAATCAGCTTGCACGAAATCTAGTTCTCTAGATATGATCGCACACTTTCGGATCGTGGAAATATCAATCCTTATACAGCCTGACGCCGTGACGTCAGGCAATCACAAGGCTATATGCTGTTATATACCGTATTTTGATCATATGATCAAGTTTTATCCAATCAGAGAGCTTGGAATAATACAGAAAATAAAGAATACAAATCTGTGAACAGGGTGATAAAATATGGATCTTTTTGACTAGTCACGCCCGCCGTGAGCCCTATGCATTGATCAGAAACAAGACGAAACAATCCGTATAAAACAAAGGCCTAACCATTGAAATGCAACACGTCAGTCAAAACTGACCCAATGGTAGGTTATATTCGCTATAAAGAATGTCATTAAAACAAACGACCTGACTTTAATAACAGAGGTTGCTGAAATCCCTGTAATATCAACATATTTGTCAATAACCTGCCTTGTTTATAAATCGTTTGTTATAAAGAAGCATGCTCCTGAGTATCGAATTACTAGTAGTTTGGAGAAGTAAACACCAAATGCATGTGATAGTGGAATATAACTACATAAATAAAGTAAGCTGACGATGGAAAAACTGAAATCATCTCGTTCATCATACAATTTTGTTGTAAATTGGCCCTTCGTCATATATAGTCAATAAAACTTTCAAATATGAAACAGATGAGACAGACTCTCAGGTGTCTTTTACTCTATGTAAGCTAGAAAGCCAAGTTTAGAATGATTCCAATACCCACTTCTCCCAAACTCTTTTGCCCAAATGTAACTAACTGGTTTTGGCTTCAGTTTATTCTTCATTTTAATTATACACATTGAATAATTATACCAACTACTTACTTTACATGGTGATATTTTTTCGGGGAGGGAGATGGGTTTTAAAGGTTTTCTTGGTAGCTACTAGTATACATGTATAATTGTCATAGAAAATCTCAAGGCTATATCGATATCCCATCCTTTCCTGCTTTACTGTTTCTATACTTTAAAAAGGCACAGATTTTCTGTAGGTTTTAAAAGAAGCTAGGATTATAAGATACATTTCTTAACATGATTATTAAACAAGAGGCCCATGGGCCTTATAGGTCACTTGAGAATCATGCAACAACTTTCAAATGATTGATTTTGGTCCATGTTTTAAGCTAGATGCTATGATGGCATTCACAATTTTGAAAGAGGCACCATTACTAATCATAACTTTACACTTAGCAATTGCTTAGTTTGGTTACTTAATACCCATTGGCAGGGTAAGGGAACAAAAATGCATTTCAACTAATCAGTAATATTCAGCAATAATAAGAAGTGCCCCTACCACACATGAACCCCAGACCCTAGGTCCACACACTGCACAATTTTTGAAAAGGCACACTTGCTTATCAAAAATGTTTGATTAATACCAAGGAGCAGATTTCAAACAATTCATTTTCAGTATATAAGTAGACCCCCCTCCCCCTTCTATGGTATCCCAGACCCAGGGGCCTTGTAATTCACATTTCTGGAAGAAAAAACCCTTGCACATCAAAACTGTATAGGTAATTCAACTGCATGGAAGCAGAGAAAAAGATTTTCAAAGATGTAATGCATATTCGCTATATAATCAATAGAGCCCCGCCCTAACACCAGAACCCACCCTAACACCAGAACCCCTGACCCTGGGGACATGAATTTCATAATTTTGGTTGAGGACTCAATGCTCATTGCATTCATGTCAACAGTTTGACTGCTTGGTGTCCAGAAGTAAAGAAGAAGATTTTTAAAGATTTCATTAATTTGTGGTTTTGGCCCACCCCTCAGGCCCCTGGGGGGGGGGGGGGGGGCAGGGGCCATAAAATTCACAATTTCCCTTTACCCATAGATGCTGTAAACCAAATTTGGTTGAAATTGGTTCAGTGGTTTCAGAGAAGAAGCTGAAAATGTTCAAATGTTAACACACGACGGACGATAACGGATAGCAATAGATCACCTGAGTCAACAAGGTATGTTCATCAGTAACACTTACTGTTTGATTGACATAACAACATTTTAAATATATTTTAATCACAATTGATCACAGACAGTTTTCATGAATGGAACAAAAATACTGTTGCAAAATGTGGCTTTAAAATGCTGATTTTCAAACAATGAAAATGTACATGAAAATTAATTTGCATATACATGTACATACACATGAACTCCTTAGTTTCTTATGCAAAAATTATTCTTGTGTCATATTTATGCACAATTTGCTTTGAAAACAATGCACTGCTCTAAATAGTACAAACTATAATAACAGACAATATCGTGAATCTCATGGCACTTTTACATATGATGAAGGTATATTTAAAAGAATGTGGTCTATCATTTGTGTGATTTCTAATCACAATTATCACTAACATAGCCTATGTTATCACAGACCTTCAGACTGTAACATAATGAGGGGATAATAGTATACCCTCTGTGTGTCATTTGCATCCAGATCTTGAAATGTCAGGCCTGTGTATGGTTGGTGTCAGTGTTTAACAATTCACAGCCAAACTACAATTATAAACCTGTCAAAGATTTCTGTTCTAAGACAAGGACTGAATGTGTATCAGACACGGGGAACCATATAAGTCAAGGGAAACCATGCCAATTTTTCTGGGGGGGTTTTCTTCTCTAAAATTTGACCATTGATACAATATGATACATTTACACTGTAATCTCAAAATGCATCAGAATCAATTCAAAAGAAAACTTATTCTTCAAGAAAGATAATTCCATAAAATGACATATTAATAAAATGGTTTAAATTCACACCAAAATACATTGGTCTTTGGGCACAAGAGCCATTAGATTTTTGATGACATTATCATGAAGTCGAATTCAACTAGAACTTGAGAGGCATGAGAGCTATAACAAAACCTTCATTTAGGACAAGCTCCTAATGTTTGCTTCTCTAAATCAGTGTATGGTTCAGATTGTGACTGATTTCAGAAGAGCTTGTGATGCCTCTGTATAATCGAGTCACTGTACAGTTCACAGTTCAGATTGATTCTATATGAGCTTGCAACCTTTCTAAGTAGTTCTGCCACTGTCCCGGGCTCAGTCACATCTTGCATGAGCTAATAATCCTTCTTAGTTGTTGAGTCACTGTGAGGTTAAGGGTTCAGAAGTATCTCAGATGAGCTCATAATACTTTTGGGTGTGTGGATCATAGTAACAGTTTAAACACGAGTCGTATAACAAGTCTAACTCATCTTCATCTGTTCCATCATCCCGAGTTGATGGTGCATAAATCTGCTCATGTGACTTTGTATCTAATAAAATAAAACAAATTCAGAATTATATATCTCATCTTAAACAATAAATTATTTCATGTTCACATTGGGTTACTGCACATACATATATTACCAAAATTAATAAAGTGCCGCGCCACAGCATGATACGCCCGTCAAAAAATTACAATTTTCTTGAACAGTTTAGCGTGCAAGAAAATCACATCAACCTCGATTCTAAGATTTCGATGATTTTTCCATTCCTTAAAATATTTATCCATACCCTGTGATGTAGGCATCAATTATAATAAATATTACATCACTGATAGATTTCTGTGCTGGTTGTGTTAGACCTTGTCAAATGCCCATCATCAAATTAGTTTTAACAACTTAATCTATACCAAATTAATTTTGAAAAGAAAAGGCTGGCCATCAAATGACATATGCTATAAACTGATCAGCAGTTCTTCTGTCTAATCCCCAAAGGATACAGACAAGACTACTTGATCAGAGTGATTGAGACAGCTAGCCTTTCTACATTGAACTCATTAATTAATCTTTAACTGGATGCTTGTCAAACCTTCTACCAAGAGAAAGATCAATGTTATAATTTTAATAAAATACTAAAGATTTTTTTTTTGGTTGAGATTTAATGTCGGACAGGTTTTAATATGTAATTCATATGGACATGCTGATTCCACCCCACCCCAAAAAATTAGTTTTTAAATTAATAATATTACATGTACATAATATCAGATTAGTCTATTATGCAATATCAAAAGTTTTAATTACTTTTCATCAAATATATAAAACTTAAGCTATCAACAAGAGCTATTTTTAATAAAACAGGCTTACCCATTTGCCCAATACTCAAGGGATATAGATAACACCAATGCTAGCTCCTCGCACTCAAAACCCATTAATTTCTCTCTAATTTGACATGCAATTTTCTGTTATCAAAATTCTTCTTGACCAGTGCTTGATAATTACACTCATGGGAGAGGCAGGATTTACTGACATACATTATATTTGTTATAGATTGCTGTCAAGTATAAGAGAAAAATAAGTATTTTCTATTTAAACTTTTTTAATAAGAAATGCAATACTCATTACATTTTTTATGTGTAAATGAATAGTAAAAAGACACATTTTTTTTTTTAAAAATTCACTTAAATTAAAGGTCACAGTGATCTTGAAATAGGTGGCGACACACCTTCTACCTAAGATGCATGAACTGGCCAAGTTTGATGATTCTAGGTCTTATGGTTTTCTAGTTATGGGCCGGAAAGGATTTTTCCATATTTGGCTATAACTTCTTAAATAAAGGTCAAGACACACACCTTCTACCCAAGATGCATCAGATGACAAAGTTTGTGTCCTAGGCCTAGTAGTATTAAAGTTATATCCATAAGCTAACAGACAACGGATATGACAAACAGACGGACGGACACGAAGCCTATAACATTTTTCGTCCAGTGACCGTATAAAAATATCCTGTATTTTATAAGTGCCAATATCTAGGAGTCGCTGTTATTGTTAACACAGATCCCTACCTTCATGGTGAATTTTTGTGTGATAATGAACAGCTGGATAAATCTTTATCCATAAGAAAGATATGTACCGGGGAACACAATTATAAAAGCAATTTTTCTGTAATGTGACCTCAAACATTCACCAAGGAAAAGGACAAACTTATTTCAAAATTACCTGAAATCACAAAATTTTTTTTAAAAAAATATTTTGTCTCTATCAATAGTTTTCAGCTTTTTTATCATATAATTTCAGTAGATAATCTAACATTATGTTTGTAATTATTAAAGCTTTTTCTAATATAAATTTAGTATATGATCTAATATTTTGTCTGATATCATTATCAAATCTCTGTAATTCCATACACTGCTGTACATACCGCGGATTGGAGGAAGTCAGTGTGTCCGTGCTGACTCCTAACTTCATCTCTGTTGGCTAAAATATCAAAATCATTTCAATTAAATCATAACAAAGTAAAATGTTTTTGTAACAAAGTGTCATGGATGAAAAATTTGGATTCATTAAAAATTAAACTGGTAATATATGATAAGTTCATAAATAAAACTAAAGAGAGTAATAAAACACTTGAATTCATTACAAAATTCTTTGCTGCAACTGTGTTTTACACTTCAGTAATATGTAGATGCTCTTATACACGTTTCCTTTTGCCTGTTACTTCAAAAGTGCAAAACCTTCAACATACATTTAAAAAAATTTCTCACTTAAAAAATAATTTGAACACATGCTACAGAGCAGTGTACTTACAGGTGCCTGCCAGGTGCTGTCTTCATCACTAGTCAGGGTCAGAGTGGGAGAGAAATCGTATAAATTTCTGTGATATGCTTCTAGGACATTTTTTATTGTCATAGCACCTGCTGGGGCTGGGGGAACCATTTATGTAACTCCATGAAACTATCTTCCTCTGTTTGTCTTTTCATACTGGAGAACATGCCAGTGTGTCAAAAGAATCTGTAATGTCCTCCATTTTATAGTTTATTGCACTGTATTTGGTAAAATCATAGGGCTTCTGGAAAAAAAAATACAAAAACATTTCAATTAAATCATAACACAAGTAAAAAAGAGATTTTTGTAACAACAGTGTCCTGAAATTGAAAAAAATCCAAAAGGGCATAACTCATTAAAAATTAAACTAAAACAGAAATAGACCTAGATATTCATCTGATAAAATAAAACACAAAAAAACTTGGCTGCAAAGAAAATGCGGAAACTGCAAATAATGGAATAGTTCAAGGGGCATCCTTTAAATTCGTTTTACAAAAGGCCAAAAAAAATTAATATGTAAATGCCCTTGTACATGTTACCATTGGCCTGGTACTTTAAAAGTGCAAACGTTATACATACATTCAAAAATTAATACATGTACTTCATTCATTAAATCCATTCACACTAGAGAACAATATAGCTCTAAATCTAAAGTATTTTATCAGTTAACATTTAAATAAATGTTTGGCCTAACATTATTTAAAGTTGTCATATTATAACTAATTTCAGAGAACAAAACTTTTAAAACAATTAGTAGATATTAATTTCTGTGATACAAAAATAAGGTGTCAAACCTGCTTTAAAAAAAAAAAAAAAAAAAAAAAACCTGCCTGCCGCATTGAATTTTGAATTTTTTGGCCTGAGAAACTATTGATTAATTTTTTTTGGCCAAACAGAACTACACATAGATATTCATCTGATAAATCTGTATACCAAATTTCATTTCGGTGTGTGCAAGGGTTGTGAAGAAAATGAACGGAAACAGCAAATAATCAGAATTTTTCGAAGTACAAGTTTGTCTTTTCAAAAATGGCACTGGAGAACATAAAACCAGCTTAAAAAATCTGATTAATCTGTATACCAAATTTTATAGTTTATTGCACTGTATTTGGAAAAATCATAGGGCTTCTGGAAAAAAATACACAAAAACACTTGTTACTTAACAGAATCAATGAGAAATAATTTAAAATTGCATATATAGATTTATATTTTGAAACAAAAAGAGCAAAATAAGAATTCAATTCACAAGATTGTAAATTTGGATAAAACTTAATATCCTTCAAACCACATACACAGCAAAAATTGTCTATGCCAATAAAAAGTACATTTTCTGTAATCCAAGTCCCTCCCTACCTCAGAAGACTTTATCACAGACAGACGAGCATCATCCTTAGGAATCTCTTTCACAGATTTACGACTCATCCTGGAAACACTCCTGCTAGACAGGCTCCCATTGGTTATGTCCGAGCGGTGAGTGGGGAGCTGCGAGCTCATCTGAAGCTCAGGACTTTCCGCAGTTTTTGGCATGTGATTGGTCAAAAGGTCTATTTTATCCTTTCTTTGGGGCTTGGGAACATTTTTACAGTTCTTGGGACTAACATGATTTGCAGCACTATTTTTAACACTAGAAATGCTTTGTGACTTTGCACTTGTGGGTCTTGGGACATTGAGTGGACGGTTGGACCCACTATGCGGTCTGCTTGTTGTGCCACTGTGAGGGCGACTGGTGGTACCGCTGGTGGGTCTGCTTGAGGCACCACTTTGTGGTCTACTGGTGGTGGAACCACTGTGGGGTCGGCTAGAGGAGCCGCTGGTGGGGCGAGATCCAGGAACTTTTTTACGTCTCTGGGTCTCCTCGTCCTCAAAGCTGGAATCACTACTGTGAACAAAGTCATTCTCCAGCTTTGGCCCTCTCTGTTGTTTCCCTTTGGAGCAGGTTGGGCTCTTTACCTATAAAATAATTAATGTCTTATCAATACATTATACAATCATTATCTGCTAAATTTTTATAGCAAAGGTATATATTTATCAAGTGATATACAGTCAAACTTCCTTTTTGGAACTTGCTGGGAAAAAGATTAAAATCTGAGATATCAAAAGATTCCAGACAGAGGTTAAAAACATTTCAAGGAGTGCTTTGGGACTACCAACACACTTCAACATACATGTACCCCTGTATTTCGAAAAATTGTGTTCAAGATAATGAAGGTCAACTTTAAAGTTAATTTCCCTGCAGTTGTAAAGCCAGAGTCTGTGTTTGAGTGTATAATTGTGCTTTTTTTGTTGCAATCAGGGGTTCAAAAATCCTCAAGCCCGACGTCCCGGACTAACAAATTTCGGTTCCGGACTCGGCATTTAGAATTCGCCAAAGTCCTGGGACTTGGCTATGTTTCTTGTTTATCTTTTTTTATAAATTAAAAAAATTATCGTAGAGCTAAAAATAAAGCAAATTCTCAAATGTATTAAGTAAAAATGTGGGTTTGTGGGCGTTAAAATACCCATAAAACATTACGAACGTTTCGAAAATACAATCCGTCTTTTTATTTTCCGTTGCGGTTAGACTCTTGCTTTTACGCAATTCCTCATGTTTCCTCCTATATGACAAATGGCAATGAGTTTGTTAAATTTCGGTTTTAGCTGTGACTTACAGCACATTCTAATTTCTATTTATTGTAACAGATGGTTTATTCAGTAGTGAGTATTTGTAAAAGTTATTGTAATCTACCAGTAATCTATCAGTCTGGTATTGTGTTGAAATACTCATGTATGACTATATGACAGTTTATGGAGGACAAATAAAACATATATTAGTACACATAGTCTTTATTCATTCAATGCAACAAATGAAAGTAAATTATAAGTTACATAAATTTAATGATGTATAGGTAAATATGGATTCTGAAATTTCTTCCTCGGACTTGCCTAAAATTTACTCTTCAAGTCCTGGACTTGACCATGACAAAAAAAATTTTGAACCCCTGTTGCAATGCCTCAGCGTGTTTGTAAGCCACCACCAGAATTGATATCCCAGTAGTTATGGGGGAGCTATTATACAAGTTTTATAAAGTGGACAGTATCCATTTGAAATTAACCCTGTAGCTATATGACCAGTACCATAATGATATTAACCCTGTAGTTGTATGGACAGTACCTGTACTTCCTCTTCCGTGTCCAGCTGACTAGGAGAGACATGGCGTCGGGGGGCTGACTTGGGTTTTGATACAAAGAGAAACATCCCACTATCTGACTCCTGCTCCCTGTCAAGTGAATAAAAGTTCATTTCAATCTAGTTCTTGTCTTACAAACAAGCATGCAAACTGTCTACTGTACTCTTCTTACTCTCTTAGTCTTAGTAATCACACTCCTCACACTATCTTTGATCTACTCTCTCTGTGATACCTCTCCTCATACTCATTTCATTCTCCTCATACTCTCTTCACTTTCAACATACTCTCTGTAACTTACTCTTCACTCTCCTCGTACTCTCCGAGATCTTCCCTCTCATCCTCCTCCACATCCCCGGGGCCAGGGTTTAAGATGTTGATCACACCCATTAAGGAGTCATCCATCACCGCCCCATCTCCCTCATAGTCACCACGATTATACTCTGTAAACACAAATTATGTGTTATCACTTCAAACAGTTCAGTTCTACCAATTTTGTAATGGTACATTACTCCAGATCTATGATCTGTGTCAAAATGTTTTATTTGTGAGTTAGTTTACATAAAATCATCCTCTCAAGGTTTCTCAATTCAACATAAACAGTAAATTTTACAAACATGTATACTGTAAAATCACAAATTTTCACTGTTTTAATTTTCATTGTTTTCAAAGTATGAAGAGACCCACAAATTCAAGTCCACCATGAATTGTTAAATACTACATACATAACTACTCAACAATTCTTCATGTACGAATTCAAATCCCCACAAACTAAGAGTTTTTACTCAAACCACAAAAAATTTGACCCCAGGAAAATATGTGATTTTACAGTAATGTACATATCTTTTGTATTGAAATGGAAAGAGAAAGGCATCATGTACCCAACTCTTTATACCAACCTTTTCTGTAGGACTGAGACAAGGATATTCCTGACTCTGACCCTGACACTGGGGTGTCCTCCTCGCTGCCCTTCCCCGGGGATCTGACTTTCTCCCCCCTGTGTTTACTGACCAGCTCAGTGTCAGACACCAGTCTCTGGCGACGCCCCTCCTCCCCTGCCCCCCGCTGTGAACTGGAAGTCTTAGCTGAACTGCTTCCACTGACTGATGAGCTTGTAGCCTCATCTGTGAACAGAAATATGCCATCTATAGCTGAACAGCTGATACATGTAAATATTTTAAGACTATGCATAAGCAATAAGTATTCTATGTATAAATAAGGACAGTTTATATAAATAAATTTCATTTGGTGGGTATGAATGGTCTCTGTACATTATAATTGTTAATTGGCTCTTGAATGATTTAATGGCCATCAAAGAACATATACCATAATTCTAAAATTTCAAACTCTATAGAACTTAAGATATATGAAAGTCAACTTCAAGCATTGAATACAGACATGTTTAACATAAGTCTAATCTTGACATATTATTTTTTGATTGAATTCCAAACCTTTTAATGACCCGGCACTGGACCCGCGGTCTTTGTTGGAGCTGCTGGACCCGTTTTTGACCCGGATTCGTCGGCGGAGTCGGTCAGTGGAAGGCTCCCTGGGAGGGTGGGGCTTGACCAACAAGTCAGGCTTCTCATAATCTACAAGCATACATTGGACGGTAAAAAAATTCAAAATATAATCTCTATCAAACTATTATTTACTTTGGTCGTGGTGAGTGATTGATCAATCCAAAGAAACATGTTAACAACTTCTGATTTGCTTCACTTACCATTGGTATTCAAGTGTAAAGGAGGCAAAAGGGTCAACAACTGTATCTTACCTATTCGACTGGCCATTTCTAGGTCTTGCTGTGTAGCTGGATCTGAGAGCTGTCGCCTGTGTAATACTGCTCGGTGTACCGTCTCGGGAGGCCTGTCTCCACCCCCACCTGGATCAAACCCCGCACCATCTCGGAAGATACTGTCAGAAAGATCTCGGAATGTTGGCTCTTCATAAACAGCATCTGAATAAAAAATCATTATTTTTGGTTAATAACAAAATGAGGGTAAATTATTTAAGTTGTAAAATCATATTTACTGACAGCACAAACATCATTTGCCAGACCATTTCTTCTGTTAATAAGTTATGCCAGCCAATTGAAAAGAGAGAAGAGTTATATCCCTTGATAATGTGACAAGACAAATTTGCTCGGTTAAAAAAAATATTTTTGATTTTTAAATGACTAATGTTTTAAATCTTATTGATGATTGATGATTTTTTAATAGTGGGGGACTATAATGACAACACTAATCTACATTTCTGTACATACCCTCAGCTCTGGATACTGCACTCCGATTACTTCTGTTTGTAAGATTTCCCTGAAAGTCAGATACAAAACAAATATATAAACAATCAAATTGCCTCAGAAAACTAGCCATACTGCATGCAGTCCTTTTCCCTATTAATTTTCAAAGGAATATTCTAGTAAATTAATTTATACAAGGAACTATATGGTTGTCTTTTAGCAATATACATGTATGTATTTTAATTTACACACCATACTCAAATAAAGATTGCATCTACTCATACATTATCAATGAATTTATATTTCTCAAAGATATACATGTACTAGTGTGTTCATTGTGTTCAAAGCACTTTTTATTACACATTCATGTAATTCACATTAAATCATGACATGTGATTTTACATTTGTTTGGATGTAAGGCAAAATTATTGTGTACGCATTTATAGTTTTATACACGTACAGTACATGTATGTGTATTACACACAGAATTTTATAACTTTATGAACTAGATAACTGACCAGTCAGCAAGGGCCCCGCTGAGGGGTAGAAATATAAGGGTGCAGCTCATTGAATGAGAGTTTTACTTGATTATTTTTTTTAAATATATGAAGATTATAAGTAACAACTGTTACAATATTTTTAAAATTTCAAGATAATTCCTGAATGTCCAAAAACCTGTAAATGGTAACCTTGTATTTACATAAAACAGGGAAAACCTCATGTCTTATAAAAAAAAACTAAATTAATGTGTATTTAAAAAAGATTTAAGCAGGTGTTTTATAAAATGCAGTGAATGCAAATATCATCCAGGGTTGACCTCAACTTCAAAATAAACATCAGTTGCAGACAAAGGTGTTCATTAATCTTCATGTGACAGATAAAGATAAGCCTCTAAATTTTCTGCAGCAAGCAAGATAATTAATCCCAGGTGATTAAATGAACTGCTCTCTCATCCTTTTCTTCTAAATTTACAATAAGAACTTTTCAGCACTGAAAGAATGGGGTTAATATCTGATTACCTGTTAAAATTAACAGCATTAAGCTAAGGCAGCAAAAAAAAAATAAAAAAAAATAAAATAGTAATAATAAGAAAGGATATCTTAATACATATCTTGATTTTAGAATTCAATAAAATTATCATAAATCATTGTGTACAGTATTTAACCAAAATAAAGTATGAATATTATTTTAAATCCATATTTCAGAGAATGTGCACATCATTCAAAATTGACCTTAACTTGAAAACAAAGTTCATTTGCAGACAGAGGTGGTACAGTAATTAACCTGAATGAGACAGATAAAGATAATGCTTGGAATTTTCTTCATGTGGAAGGTTAATTAATCCTAAAGGACAATTTGCACAGCGTTCCCAGTTTACAATGGTAACATTCTCAGCAGTTATCTCTCTTTGCCCATTCAGTATGCATAGTTAAGAAATCTACCCCACCACCCCAGCTCCAAACCAGAAGACGTAGAGAGAAAAACTTCGCATCAAAATATGTATTTCTGCCTACTTAACTACCATACCAAAATTGAACTTGATTGGGCAACCATAAAAAGAGTTATTAGAAAAAAACAGAAAATTTGTGGACGGAAGAATGACAGACAGACGGACAGACAGAGTGATTACTATAGGGCACCCGCAAATCCTTGCGGGGCCCTAATAAAGTTACATGGATGAAAAGTGTAACAGATAAATAATATTCATAACCTCAAGGTGCTGTGTATTATTCCATTAAATAAATCATGCTACAAAGTACACCTAGATATAAATCAGTATAAAATCAGTATTGTAGATGAGTGGCACTTCACTCTCAGTGAAATTACTGGGCACTAAATACTGTGCTAAAGTGATTTTTATTGGTTCATTACCCCCCAGTTAAAGGATGCAGCTAAAGCAAGTCCATTGGAGAAAGTTCTCCTTCTACATAACTTTAAATATAAAAAGAAAACGTTCTAATTTTAAAACAAGAGGCCCAGGGGCCACATTGCTCACCTGAGCAATTGGCTAGGAAAAAGCACATATCAGATCAGAATTGAAAGTTTACTCAGGGGAGAGGGGGCATGAATTTTAACCCCCCAAGGGGGTCATGATTTTAACAAACTTGAATCTACACTACTTAAGATGATTCCCTATAAATATCACTAAGCATGGCTTTAAAGTACTTGAAAAGAAGATTTTAAAAGGTTTCCCTATATATTCCTATGTAAAACTTTGATCGGCCATTTTGGCCCCACCCTACCCCTGGGGGTCATGATTTGAAGAAACTTCAATCTACACTACCTGAGGATGATTCCACTTGAGTTTCATCTTTCCTGGCCCAGTGGTTCTTGAGAAGAAGATTTTTAAAGATTTTTTCCTAATATATATTCCTATGTAAAACTTTGATCGACCATTTTGGCCCCACCCTACCCCCGGGGGTCATGATTTGAACAAACTTCAATCTACACTACCTGAGGATGATTCCACTTGAGTTTCATCTTTCCTGGCCCAGTGGTTCTTGAGAAGAAGATTTTTAAAGATTTTTCCTATATACATGTATTCCTATGTAATACTTTGATCGGCCATTTTGGCCCCACCCTATCCCCGGGGGTCATGATTTGAACAAACTTCAATCTACACTACCTGAGGATGATTCCACGTGAGTTTCATCTTTCCTGGCCCAGTGGATCTTGAGAAGAAGATTTTTAAAGATTTTTCCTATGTATTCCTATGTAAAACTTTGATCGGCCATTTTGGCCCCACCCTACCCCCGGGGGTCATGATTTGAACAAATTTTAATCTACACTACCTGAGGATGATTCCACATGAGTTTCATCTTTCCTGGCCCAGTGGTTCTTGAGAAGAAGATTTTTTAAAAATGCTATTAATTTTTCACTAATTAATTCATAATTATCTCCCCTTGGAAGAGGGCGTGGCCCCTCATTTGAACAAACTTGAATCCCTTTCACCCAAGGATACTTTGTGCCAAGTTTGGTTGAAATTGGCCCAGTGGCCTTCGGCTCAGGTGAGCTAAAAAGTCTAAATCCATCACAAACTAAAACAAAATCTGGGAACTGAAATTACTGATCTAGCCAGAAATAAAGAAAGTTTAATCGGATCTATCTAGCACCTTTAAATATTACATTACATTAAGTCTGTAGTTTTACCTTGTTTTTGCTGGCCGTGGGAGCCCCAGGAACTTTAGTTCCAAAGGCAATGTGGTACGCTGAGTCATTGAGAGAAGTCCGTCTTCCACTGGCATTCAGGTCTAAAACATACAGGACAATGGGATATATGACATAAATTTACAGGGTTTTTTTAAGTTTACAATCTGATTTACAGTTAAAAAAGGAACATTTTATTCAATGCTCTTGGAACCTTTGTTTAATAGAAAAATTTTAAAACTCTTTAAAATCAAAATAAAATCTATACATGTACATTGCAGTGTATGAGAAATAATTCAGAAGTCATTCACTTTGGTAATGGAACATGGTGTGCAAAAAGAGACAATTGATGTGAGGCTCTACCTATCTCTGTGGATGACCTGACAGAATTATCCCCTCCTTTCAACCTCTCAGCATGCTTGATTTTGGCCATGTTTAAAACCTACAAATAAAATGCCCCCTCGTAATGTATTCTTTTCAAATCTTGAACTTGTAATAAATTGTACAAATTTACTTTAAATAATGCAAGAATAAAATGAATTTAAATGATGAAGATAACAGTAATGCAAAATAAAAACTTGCAGAATTTCTCCTTATATTTGTGAAGTACTCATACATGTTAAAAACCTCAAAAGCGGTAGCATTGCGTGCGTGTTGTTTAACGCTTGGATTATCGATCTCTTTCATGGAATATACATGTAAATTATAAGCCTTAAATGAAATCAGGTATCAGGTACCTACACTAATTAATCTTAAATATCAACAGCAAAGAAGAAGACAGAAACACTTTAAGTTTGACATAAATTGTACAAATTCAAATATTTTTCATGCTCATCATTTTGCTTGGATTGGCTGCTTTACTTAGCCTTTTGAAGAGTGATCTTTGCTGAAATAGCCTAGAAGCAATAACTCTGAATGTTAAACAAAACAAATGATGGCATGGTAAAGCATAATATAAATCAGATTTCCCGCGATGATCGAAATCGAAAGTAGAGATGTGCCACATGCCTTGGTCAATCGAGTGATTTCTATTGACTTTATTGATAAAGTTGTGAGCTTCTGTGCTTTTAAAGACGATGTCAAATGTTTTCATCTAATTCTTAAAAGCTGATTCATGGCAGGGATGTTGATAATCGTAACCAATGTAATCACTGGTAGTCTTATGTTGTTGTCGTTGTCAAATCCGTGCTTGAAATCTATGTACAAAAAAAGCGTTTGTATGATTCCGAGTCAAATCACGCAATATCTAGCGAGATTTTACGAGAGTGGCTTCAAAAATGGATACCCAAGCGAACCAAAAATACTTTAGACACAGCTTTTGTAGAAAAGCGGTAGATTTCTGAATTAAATCGGTAGGCGGGAGATGGAGTGAAAAAGCGGTAGACTCCCGCCTAAATCGGGAGAGTTAACATGCATGAGTACTGTGGAATCATTTTAATTCGTGGAGGTCAATGTTTGTTGGTAAGCAAAATTTTACCTTATCATGGGGACATAATTTCGTGGATTAATCATAATTATAATGGTTCAATGAATCAATATGTTATCAAAATAAACATTCGTGGGGATGTAAATTCGTGGGTATGGGTGATCCACGAAATCTACGAACATTGGTCCCCTAAGAACAATGATGATTCTACAGTATTTTCATATAACATTAATGTCCCACCTGAGTAACAAACTGTACATCGGTAGCGAACTGACACTGTTTAGGAATGATTTCCAGTTCTCCTGTGTTACAAGGTTCACATCCGTACATCTCTGTAACAGATTCACCATAATTAATTCATCCAAACATTCCCAAGTACAATATTTATCATGATCAATAGTTACATATCTACTTGTACCTTGTAACTTTACAGGTACCAGTATGTGCAATAAAGCTTGCTTTAAAATGCTGACACACTAATAACTCATTATTAACTGTACATTCATGTGCAATCTAGTCAAACACAAAAATTTCTTATACAAATTTGATCCGCTTCATTGATTTAAAAAAATTACAGATTCACAAATATACATGTACATGCATCATGCAAAGTTAATCATTTTAGATTCCAAATACTGCAGACGTACTATTTTCCACGGGGTCATAATTCCGCGGAATCTCAATTTCTTTTAATCCGCGGGTAGAAAATTACGCTGATTTGCTAGATTGTCACTAAATGCTTTACATTTATGTTTATATGATTGGACAAATTTCCACGAAAAATTTGTGACCGCGTACATAGCATAAATTAATACCACACGGAAAAAAAGTACTTCTTCAGTACATAACATGATGTTTAGATGCATGTAGAAATGCTGTCTCTCTGAGAATGTTAAGGAACTTAATAATAGAACACTAAATATACATGTAGACTGCTATAGAATATGACACCTTACCTTCATCCTCCGCAGTGTCGGGTGGCTGGGTTTTTAACGTAAATATCCGGCGCAGTTTACAGTTGGCTGACACACAGACAGACTCCACACAGCGGTACGTCTGACCCCTCCATGTGTCCCCCACAACTGACACCAGGTCCACACACAAATTAACCCACTAAAATACAACACATCACAATCAAACAGGGTCTACCCAGGTATTAACTGACACCAGGTCCACACACAAATTAACCCACTAAAATACAACAGATCATAATCAAATAGAGTCCAACCAGGTATTAACATACACCAGGTCCACACATAGATTAACCCACTAAAATACAACAGATCACAATCAGATAGGGTCCAACCAGGTATTAACTGACACCAGGTCCACACACAGATTAACCCACTAAAATACAACAGATCACAATCAGATAGGGTCCAACCAGGTATTAACAGACACCAAGTCCACACACATATTAACCCACTAAAACACAACAGATCACAATAAAATAGGGTCTGCATTTTGACATAATTTACAATCTTTTTCTATTTTTAGTAGTATTTACATGTTGAGTATCATGTACTCAGATGATGGAATTTAAACTTTTAATAATGCTAAAGTGAATTGGAGTGCTTGGATTTCAATTAAAAGTTCTGGTTCATTGTACTCTATGTTTATGAGGTACATGTATTAGGTAATACTGAACAAAAGCATGTTTCTCCCAACTACAGTGGGGCAGCTACGAGCATGGAGTTCATTTGCCTGTATGTATTACATGAATGCAGTACTATATCTGACATTACCATGTGTCTCCTGACTATGGTGAGAGGTATGCGAGCGTGGAGTTCATTTGCCTGTATGTCCTTCTGTGCTGAGGAAAACATAAGTCTTCTCTTGTTTTTCCTTTGATCTATGACCCTGAAAGAGTAAAGGAAAAATCAATGTAGGGAATCTGATAAAGTAGATGTGTTATAACAAACTGATAAATGGTGATTTTTATTTAATACTTTCTTGCTTTGCACTGAAACAATGTTCAGTTTAGACAAAGTGCCTTTAATAGACTTTTACTTCAGTTCTTGGTATGAAGCTTTTCAGAACTTCAAAAGTACTCAAAATTTCATGTCAGTTTAAAGTTTTCAAAGCCTTATGGGTAAAAATGGGAGTACATCTCAAGAGTCTAATGAACTACAAAGTTTACCTCAATTTTCTATATATTCCCAAGTAAAACTCTTTCATTCCCAATTCCGGGAAAACCTACCTTTGGGAATCATGATTTGAACAAACTTGTGTCTCCACTATCTAAGGCTGTTTGCATATTTATAAGTAAATATAAACTTAATTACATGCCTTTTTGAGACATTAAAAAATCTTATATACATGAATTCCTATGAAATATTTTGATCCCAATATGCTTGCACATAAATATCATTAATCATGAACTTTGGTCCTCACCCCATCGGGGCATTGAATCTATACATGTTAGGAAACCATCACTCCAGTTTTATGACTTTGTCCCAATCGTTTGCAGGAATCTTCAGTTCAGGTAAGTTAAGAAGGGTCTTACAAATCATGAGATGAACTCAAAACACATTTCCAACAAAAATGTCATCATAAAGCTCTGATAAAAATTGTATAATTTATGTACAGTATATAACCCACATACCCAATTTCAAAAGAAAATTCTTTTCCTCTTGGAACAAACATCTGAAAGACTAGGTATCTCTGTATAAGATTGGCTGGAAAAAAAAAAAAGATGTGTTAAATAACTGCCAAGCGTAACTTCATGTTATCAAATAATGGTGTATTAAATATACATAAATAGGTGAATCTGTTTACTAGAATCTTGTAAAACTATCACAAACAATCTTTTAACAGTTCCAACTCTTTGGTAAACTTAATTTGCTCAATGAATTTGAGTGCAAATTTAAGAAGCAGATTTTCAACAATATTTTAGAGGCAGAAAGTGCAGTTTCATCCACACAGCATGAATCCTAAACTATAAACTCAGTCTTAAATATATGTTCAGAGACACATAAATTGACTATTACCTTTAGGAAGGTGTCTTAGACTGTGCGGTGGTATTACAGATGACCTTTGACATCTTACCTTAAGGAAGCTGTATATCTGTGGTGGTAGTACAGATGACCTTTGACATCTTACCTTAGGGAGCTGTATCTTTGTGGTGGTGGTGGTGGTATTATGGATGACCTTTGACATCTTACCTTTAGGAAGCTGTATCTTTGTGGTGGTGGTAGAACCCTCCAGACAGTACAGATAACCTTTGACATCTTTCTCATACTCTCTTCTAATCCCTCCACTATGTTTCCAGCCATGCAAGGGGTCTTTGCCTTGTGCAGAAAAAATCTCGACAAAGGGTCCACCCTAGAACATGAAGAATGGGTCATTTCAAAAACTTAAACCTGAAATTGTTAAAGTCAATGATTTTATATGATACACTGCAGTGTTTTCATTGAAGAATCATACATATAAATCTAATTGTAAATTTATTAAATTTACTAAAAATTGCTATTTTTTTAATGACAGATTTCAGTCTGACCCCTGACTGGTTAAGAACTACTTTTAAAAAAAATAATGATTCATTGCTTAAAAAAAACAAAAAGTAATTATATTTTTATTCACAATAACCCTGTCAAAAAAAATAATAATTATAAGTCAATTGTGACCATTTATCAGGTCTGGTACAATCACTAGATTTAGCTACGTAGCTTGATTTACCTACATAGCTTTATTTACCTACCTGAGGTAGCTTTATTTAGCTACCAAATTGATTTACTGTAAAATGAGAAAATTTGGCGCATACGTATTTTAGCGCAAATGCAAGTGGGAATGCATTGGCGCAAATAAAATTTAGCGCTTGCACTTGTCAGTAAAATATATATATGTGATATTTTTTGTATCCACACCCGTATTTGATTTCTTGTACATATATTTAGAATTCTTTAATGTTGACTTTCGATGTTAAAACATTCCTCTATTCATATTATGTATTAAAGAAAATAATTATCTCTATTTGACGCTGATTTAAGAATTTTATTTTTTCGCTGGGGGGGGGGGGGGGGGTGCTGATCACTGATTCCAATATCACTCCCAACACAGCAAACATGTAAATACAAAATTTTATTTTAGGGATATGTCTGAAATTAGTGGGACCTTGGCTATAGAAATAAATTGAACACAATAATAAACCATGGATCTGTATTTTCACTTTGAAAAAATGAGTTGAAATGATTTGTTAAAAACAGAAAAGAGAGAACCACAAATCGCCACTTTTTGACCGTGCGGTGTTTGTTTCCAAACATTCCGATTAATTCATAACATAATTATGATTTTAATATGAAATCTAATCTATCATAACTTAAACCAATAGGTAAGGACGTCAACTTCAATATGTAATAAATTAAAACCTTAAATGAATCACTTTTCGCAATATATCTATATAAAATCAAAAACCATAGGATGACTCATATGAAATATTTTTAACATAAGTTTGACTTAGCTAAGACCTAGCTAAGTTCGCTTTATGTTACGGTTTAAGACATACTTAAGTAGTACTTAGACAGGTCCTAAGATTGTGCCTAAAACGTACTTACGACCCTACTTAAGTCAAAAACTTAGCAAGCTTTATGTTACGAGCCCCAGGTAATGTCCGCAAGCTCAATCACCATGCTTGATTGCATTGTTTACATCGAGGCGATAGATGATCGACAAGCCGAGAAGCCAAACTTTGAAGGTGCTAATGATAATAATCGGGTAACAACTACTGAGGTAACAATAGTTTAATTAAATTATAATTTGGCAGAACTTTCTGTCTTCCGAACATGTGCAATGCTAGTGTCTATATAAAATCCAATGACCCTTCGACATTACGTAATCGTGCGTTCCGGTTTACATGTACTTATGTAAAAGCTTTGAACACGCACAAAAAATGATATTTAGAAATCCTTTAGCGCACAATAAATTTTAGCTCTCAGGGAATCTTGCGCCAAAGGCGCTAAAATTAGTAGTGCGCCAAATATTCTCGTTTTACAGTATTTCTGTTAAAAAGCATTTTTCTCAGGGTGTGCAGAAAATGTCATTTTGATGCAGTGATCATTTTCAACTTTGAACTCATCTGAAAACAACTCATGAAAAAATCCCTCTTGGAAAAATGTCTTTTTCTGCGCAATTGCAATCAAAGTTCTGAAAGTTTTGGGGCTATGTATGACAGTTAGAACAGTTACTCCTTGAATGAAATGACAAAGAAGTCCAGTTCCAGTTAACACGATAATAGGTCGGTAATTATTCAGCACAATGTGAAGTAATCATACTCTGGCATGCCTCACCGAGAGGATAGTTAACCAAACAATGGAATTACATGTTTTGCTCTAAATTGTCCAAACGCAGCAATGTATAAACTATCTCTGCTTTGGATTGTTTTTTTAAGCCTCCCTAGTATAAATATCAATAGTCATTTAATTGCGACTTTTTGTCTCTTTTTAATAAAAATAAAACTTTTGAAAACTTACCTTGAAATAGCTAAATAAAGCTACCTGAGGTAGGTAAATAAAGCTACGTAGGTAATTCTACCTATGTAGCTAAATGTAGTGATGTACTGGATCTGTTTATTGTTTATTGTTTCAATTTGCCAAATAAATCTAGGATTCGAATTCAAATACCAGTATCTCTCTACCTGTTAACAGTAAAATAGGCTATGCACAAATTACGCTTCTTTTTTATTGAATTGCCCATTTTCAGTTGTCAATCAATATTTACGATGTGCACATCGTGTAGAGGAAATTTCGAATGACTCAGAAAAGTGGGCATTGTTCAAAGAACAGCTGAAGAGAAGGTGGTGCAAAACAAGACAGCAGGGCGAATATGTCATTAAATATCATATTTAAACAGCAACTAACTCAATCTTACATATTCTTTAAAAAGTTCATGTCGTTTTTAAAAGAAATGCACCAATATTTAAACGATAAAACTGTACACTGCTCTGCATATTTTCCACTAGTTAACAGGTCCGGCACAATGTCTTGATTAAGCTATATAGCTTGATTTAGCTATATAGCTTTATCAAGCTATTCAGAATAGCTTGATTAAGCTATTTTATCACACTTTCTTCTCAAATGTTTTATTTGTTCAGCGTGTGCAAAAAGTCGCACCTTGGTGCAGTGGAAATATTAAACTTTGAATTCTTCTGAATACAATACATGTAAAAATCACTCACCAAATTGCGTCTCCTTCAGAGACTTTGTACTCAAAGTTTTAAAAGTGTGGGGGCTATTGATGAGTGACCACACAGTTATTTCTTGAATGAAATATAAAAGGAGGTCAGTTATGGCCAACAGGATAATTGATTGGTAACAGTTCACCACAATGAGAAGCAATCATACTTATCCACGCCTCACCGCACTCACAGTTACTCAAACAATGGAAATACACCTTTTGCTTAAAAGTATTCAACAACAGCAATGTTAGAACTTTCTATTATTTAGGTTGTACATGTATTTTTGATAGCCAAAAGTACATATATGCACAGGGGCTTGTGTAGAGAAAATAAATCAGTTAAAAAAATTGGTACCTCTACACAAGCCCCTGTGATATATGCTTAGTCAAATACTTGCGACTTTTTGTTTATTTTTTTTACAAAAAACGTTTTTGTTAAAAACTGCATATGAATAGCTTTATTAAGCTATTTTAGATAGCTTAATAAAGCTATATAGCTTTTTAAAGCTATATAGCTTTATCAAGACATTGTGCTGGACCTGGTTAAGTACAAGTGACACTTGTACAGATATCAAGATATGTGACATTTGTTTTACCTGATAATCAGTTTTATACATGCTTATAAGTCGCCAAAAGCTCTGTGTTGCATAACCACATCTTATACCATGATAATTTGCTTATGTCAAAAGTTTTATAGAATTTTCAAAAGTCACACAAGAAATGGAAGCCATGTTGGTTGCTACTGAGCCTGTCAGCAATTTCGTCCAATCAGTGATGCGGTTACAAATGTTAAACTCTCGGAACTCATCTTACTTTAAAAATTCAGAATATCAAGCCCGATCTGAATAGAGACGAAAGGCTTTTATTTGTTATTTTCAGAATTATTTATGAGCACAAACACAATTACACTTAATATCTTAATATAAAGGCAAAGGTCCAAACATTCAACTGGCCTGTAGGAAGCCATTTTGGTTACGGGGGGGGGGGTATTTTTAAAAATCATGAGAGAGAATTAACTCGAATGATGACTGAGTATTTTTTATACAAATTGTTAGACGAGTTTTCATGTTAAGACATTATTTTACACAATGATTTCTGTACGCCTGATCGTGAAAATATATCATCATGACTGATCGACAGAGATTCTTAACTCCTTCATGGTACATGATCCCAACAGCCCCGATGTTTTTAGAGGTTCATATGTTTATACGTACTTTACTCCAAATTTTTACTGTTCCAATGGACTTTAAGACTTGAATGATCTTCGTTATCTAAATATTCAGGGCTATTTAATTTTATTTTATATTGTCATAGAAAATAAGTACCCCCCCCCTTCTGGATCCCCTCCTGCACACATGGTATAAAATTTCCGTCTGTGGTTTTCGGGTTTCGGGATTTTTTTTTTCATTTTGTAAGAATTCTCAAAAGATTGCAGATTCTGACATTTAGAACCCCCCCCCCCCTCCCCCCCCCCCCAAAAAAAAAATCCCAGAACTGCCGAATATATGCATGTAAATATGATGCCTCGGATGTATATGATATCCAAATAACAATATTACTCCACAATGGCACCTGATTCCACTTCTGGTGTTTAATAATATTTTTTTTTATCATGTTCATTTATTTATTTTAGTTTAAAAGATTTATAAGCTGATAAAATCCCCATCCGAAAGATGTTTGAAGTATAGATAGAAGTTCATGTAAGGGGGGGGGGGGGGGACGGGGTAGGGGGCCGAGAGGTGAGGATATGAGAGTGTCCATTTAATTTAAATGGCTCTAAACAGCTGAATGGTGCATCCTTAAATGGTGCCATTTATTGGAAACTTTTTTTTAAAAGTTTTTTTTCCTTAAAAGAATTTGGCCTGAATAAAATATTTTAAATTAATCTGAAAATTTTTAGGAAAATTAATTAAAATTATTCTTCATTTTAAATGCATCTTCAGTTTGTCGAATGTCAAGCTCTGACTTCCAAGATATAACTGATGCGTGCAATTTTTAATACTTTAGAAATAATTAATTTGAATTCCCTGTAGAAACTCTTATACTACTGTTATTCAGTTTACTTGATTGAGTATACTGTCATTAAGATCTGGAATACAAAAACACATTATCATATTTCATAATACAATAATAATAATAAGAGTACATATGCTGAAGAATAAACATGATAAATAAAGCGCAAAAAGTAGCTTGGAAAATTGTTAAAAAGGTGTAATTTTTGGTTTATTCATTGGGTAGGGGGTACGTACTCCGCCCCTAACTGTGATTGGGTGGGCCGGTAAAAAAAGTATTAATACAAAAGTATGAAAGACAATAAAAAGTGGTCAATTCGTCAGTGCTTTGATGTCCTAAATTTGTCTTAAATTCCTCTGTTTGATTAATTTTTTGTTATAATTATCATGTTTAACCTCACCTTACACAGGTAACTGACGTTACGTTATTAGGTATATGTCTCTGGTACTACCAATTAGGTATGTTTTTTATCTTATTTTTTTTTTTTTTTTTTTTTGAAATACATGTGTATTATATTATATACATGTATATATGTAAGAAAAACTAGAGGTACTGTGAGCAGTGAGCTCACTAAATGACACCCCCGCCTCCCATATGTATAAAATGGCAGTGTCCATGTTGTGCTATGGGAAACCCAAAATATGTGTCGGATCAAAAAGTAAAATAGGAGGTGCACAATGGCAATATGTAATAAAGATTCCGTGAAAAATTCATTAAATTTCATTCAGTATGAGAGGAGTTGCGGATAAGAGATTGGTACCCTAAAGCGTAATGTTCAGACAGGCGGACGGACGAACGGACGGATGGACGTACAGACAGCTAGACGGACGGACAGACATACCGATTACTATATACCCTCCCACTTGAAAGCGGGGGTATAATAACATCAGGTACCTGTCACCTATTACACCGGGATCGATATACAAACAAAAAAATTGCAATATATTCGGAACTCCTCGAGTAGTTTCTTCATTATTTTGTTTTTAAAAAGACTTCACTTGCGGCTTGACTGCGTCGTAGTGGGACTACCAGCAGCAAAAATAAAATGTCCGGCAGAGAAGGTATTTATTTCATTGAATGAAAACATTTGTTAAAAATTGTTTAAAATTTAGAGGTGTATAAATTTAAATAGAGAAGAAATGCGATTGGATTTAACACGTGCCCGGAGATGCTTTGAATTACCCAACAGCATACTTGCCAACCTCCAATGGAAAAATCTGGTCATGACCAGATTTGTAAAGTAAAAAATCTGTTTATATGTACTTCATACCGCGTAATGACATACACGACATATAACGTTATACCACAATTTAATTTTATATGTATGGTATATATTATCGATACTTATAAGCAATTGTTTAATCAGAATTATTTTATTTAAAAAAGCTTTTACAATTTACCATAACCAAATCAAATGATATACATCATGTACATTAAAAATTCATTTTTTGAATTTACATGCATATAGGACATTAAAGGTTTCATCATCCAATATTGACCTAAATAAGAGAGAAATTTCTTTTCTAAATTAATTAATAATGTGTAGAAGTTCAGGCTTTATAATGTAAAAGACCCTTTCACAGTAAATGCGGTACTACTCTTTTGCAGGGCAAAATGATATTTTGGCGAAATATGACGTAGTTTAAAATACAAACTAATAGATGAACCAAGTCTGGAAATAGGGATAATTATGGGTTCAACAGTTGTTTTAATTGTCAGCAAGACTTATCAGTCTAGTTCATATATATTTTACACATCCAGACCACTCTGACATACACTAGTACGACTAGACTTCTGATGGGGTTGGTAGTACATGCCATATTCATGATAATGGCAAACGCTGACATGGCTCTGAGACTATCTCCGTATTTTACCTTGTACTAGTCTACTATGTACTAAATGTAACTTTTTATGTTGCAGGTGGCAAAAAGAAACCCCTGAAGACCCCCAAAAAACAACAGGCGGACTTAGATGATGTAATGTTTTGTTTTTTTTACAAAAATTTAAATTTCATTCAATTGTTGTAAAGATTTTGGGAGTAATTTTTTGATAAATATATAGTCTTAAAGTAGTTATACCATAGCAGTACAAAAATGTACCATAATATAATCAAATCAATTTTTTTCTGCAAAAGTAAATTTCACAACATCTCAAAGATTATATCAGCAAATGTAAATGTGTACAGTACATTTTTTTCTAGATTCTAGAATATGTGCTGTACGTGTATCAAGATGTTAAATGACTTTATCCGAAATGCAAACTTGCAAACAGCTGTTTGGTGATTATAACTATCATTCCAAACATAAATGTATGTCTGGTTTTCTTTTCCTTCTTCTTATTTAAAATTTTATAGAAATTGAGAAAATACAATTTATATATTTTGATTTTGTAGGATGATTTGGCTTATAAACAAAAGCAGAAGGAGCAACAGAAAGCGATGAAAGAGATGCAGGCTAAAGCTGCAGGGAAAGGACCTCTAAGTATGAAATATTCCAAACCTAGAAAAGATCCACTCCGTGTTAGACATCTAGATTGTATAAAGGGGTGATAAATCCTAGGAAATTCCCACTGAGTGTGAATAAAATACATCTATAGTAAATTCAATTCAATGTACAATTATTGTGTAATATGGTGATAAAACCTAGAAAAGAATCACTTTATTAAGAATGAAATATTCAGACTCTTTTAAGACAAGACATATGCCTGGAAATATACATTTTTAGATTGGGAAGGAAATGTGTGTTTATTTTTATTTCTTTTTTTTTTGGGGGGGGGGGGGTGAAAGGGTGAAACTATTCACTGTAATAATCTAAGTAATCTTTCTCACTTTGATACAAGCTGCAAAATCTCCCATTTTCTGTTTGGTACATACACTTCATTTTTTCAGACAGGATCATTATGCAGTCAAATTTGGAATATATAAATTTTAAAATGCACTACTCAGCATAAAAAAAATTTTTAAAACATAAATTTTTTGAGTGCTGATAGTTTGTAAAATACCGTATAAGTAGAATTTTTAGTGAGGATTTAATTTTGGCATTATTAGCGAGGGTGCATAGATCACTAAAATTGAGTATCGCTAAAAATTAATTGCATATTATTTGTAACAGCTTCTTTAGTGTAATTTAAAAATCACTAAAATAACATCTCGCTAAAAATGAATTACCAGTTTTTAAGGACAAATCGCTAAAATTGTGTCTCGCTAAAATTTCCACTTACACGGTAATCTTAAAATAAAAATATCATTATAAAAGATTTTACAAATATACTTGTACATTAATTTTGTTTTTTTTCATCTTCCAACACAGCGGGTGGAGGAATCAAGAAGTCAGGGAAGAAATGACAGCATGAGACGGTCCAGGAAACCACTGCCATCCGTGACTTAGATATTCTTCTTCTGGTGAAAGGATAATAGTGAAAAAAAAGACACAACTTTATGTATATAAACTTTTACGTACAAAACTGCATTATAAACTATTGAAAAATGAAAAAAAGTATGATCTTTCAAAGTTGTATGTGCAATTTGTCCCCTGCCCCATTTTTTTTGTAATTTAAACTTTTTAGTAAAATAATGGTCATGATTTGAAAGTTTCTGATTGGTAGCTAATTATGTCTTGACTGTGTAAAATTTGTAATTTAATCATATACAAAGGTTGTTGGGTGTAAGTACTTTTATAGAACTCAAGATTGTTTTTTGTTTTTAATAAAAAAAAATTAAATTTGTGCATTTTTAAAAGGACAATTTAATTTGGTGCAATTTAGGAATTATTGTGTTCACTAAGAAATTTTTTCATTGACTTGCTTATAAATTTAAAATTCTCTAATTTCATTTAATGAATTTGAAAAGCTTTGGTCTAAAGTTTTTTTTATTGTTACTATAACATAAATTAAAGCTATATGAGCTGCAACTTTGATGTTGGAATTTTTTATTGCAAAATTGTTTTAAATAACTATTTATGACAAAGAAAAAATAGTGTTGATAAACTTCTGTTATTCATATTTGCAATGGAAGAACTATTTTTAAGCTTCAATTTAATCGAAGTTACATTATTGTCCTCTTGTATAATAATTATTTCTTACGTAAAACTTTATATTGGATTGTGTAAAGAAGTCTTTCTTCTGCTTTATTTTAGTCTAATTGATAATAAAGGTTTAAGTTGCACACAAATTTATCATATTAACACATTTTAACAGCAAAATAAAATTTTCAAAGTTGCAGCTCATATTGCTTTCAGTGTACTTACAATTAGTTAATATTTCTCTATGATAAATTTTTAATAACTGGATTTTAGAAGGACACAGGGCATTTTCTCATCTTCTCATTAAAAATACATGTGTACAGATTCCTTTGTATTGTTTTAACAAATGCCATGATATTCAATGTCTTACTATTTTTCATCAAAAAACATTTATAAATCAGCCATGTAACCCATAGCTAAAATAGAGGTCTTTGATAATTAATTAGGCATGAGGAAATGTAAAATTTAGTAATTTAATACCAAAATTTCAGTAACATTTCTTAAATATATATTGCGTTAACAATTTAGAAATCTTCAAAAAATATATACTATGGATATTTTAATTTGTGTGGTTCAATGTTTATGGGTATATACAAAATTATGTTGGTTTGTAGCAGGGATGTTAATTTCATGGATAACTCATATACAGAATATTTAACGAGTAAATATGTTGACAAAAGATGTTCACGGGGATGTTATTTCGTGGGTGATGCAGGAAATCCACTTTTAACACTGGTCTCCTACAAACACTGATGATTCCACAGTATACAAAGTTACATTGTATGCATAGGGGCTTGTCTTCTGATTATTAAGTGTGAATTAAAGTAATGAAATTTTGAATCTTCTTTAGATACAAATGTGTACTTAAAAGTTGTTGAAAGATACTGACTCATTCAAGCAAGCAAATCCATGTTTAAAAAAGATGTATATGTACCACACCCACAGAAGATTCAAAATTTTATTAATTTATTTTGCTTGTAAACAATCTGGAAGACAAGCCCCCTAAAATTGTATGTATTTACACACATCCCCACTCTACTTTTCATTTTATAGATACATTTACAGTCAAACCTCATTATTTCGAAATTGATGGGCCAAAAAACATTAAGATAAACGAGAGTTTGAGATAATGAGGGTAAATTCAGTAAAGAAAACGTTAGGAGAAGATTTTTGTTTTCCAAAATGAGATCTTTTTTCACATGCAGAAAAGCCCGTTTCAAGAAAATCTGGCAAAGTTTAAGCCAATATTTTGTTGTGATCAGGAAATTAAGGTAACTCTAAAGATCTTCACAAAAGGAAGAAATTAGCCAGTCCAGACCAGGGTATAACCTGGACTTTGAACTCTGGACAGGTACTCTAACAACTGAACTTTAGTTATAGAATTATAGGCCACATTTTCTGATCTTCTACATAGGGTCTTGTGATATACTCAAAAGTCATCAACCTTGGATGCCATGGATATGTAAACGCTAGAAACGAGTTTTATATAAAATCAAAGTTTCATACACAGATACATGTAAGTAAAGTGTATCAATTTAATTTCATTCTAAATTATTTGAAGTAAAAAAAAAACGTCTAGGTATTTTACTCTTCGCCATTTTTCAAGCATGTTCATTTTTATTTGAAATTTGGCGCCTTTTTGTCTCAAAGTGAAAGTTGACTCTTTGGTACCGGAGGTAATAATCGATGGATCAAGATGGCAGAAAATAGAGAGGCGGAACATGTTTCAACCTCCGAATCCGAGCAGAGTGATTTCATAGAGCCAGAAGTAAGACGCAAGGATATCGAGGAACCTTTCATTAATGTCGACTACGAGGCACTTGAGGAATATGATAGCCAGCCGAGCGGGGTCATTCACGAACTAGTTCGACAAAGCTCACAAGACGACACCAAAAACCAATCGTCCAATGATGAGATATCAGGCGGAGAAGAGGGACGATCTGAAGGCGAACAAGTCAGTAGAATTATATAGCACAAAATGCATAAATGAAAATTGATTCTTTTTATTTTAATTTTTTCAAGATAATTTGCATCTATGTGCCCAACACAACCATTGCAATCTTGCACACAGGCGCTTGGTTTCAGGATGGTGTATTTTGTGTATTATGTGTTTTTCTATGTGTGTTTGAATACCCTCATCAAAATAAAAATTCGCTGAAATTAGCACGTTTTAAAAATGTCATATTTACCATGTTTACTGAATTACTGTATATAAAAAGAGTAAAGGAGCATCACTCCCCATCTTGAAAATCAGGGGGTACCTTGGTTCACACTTAATTTTCATCTATATCTACATTTTTCATGCCGGTGTCAGGTAAGATCTAGCTTCAAAAATGATTGAATAACGCCTTTCAAACATCTGCCGATTTGAACTTGCCGTATAAAGCGTGCAATACAGCCAAAACTTCCTCGATACCTAGCACAGAAATCAAAGGCAACAGAACTGCCGATTTCTAATGATAAAAAATATAGAGGCGTCCCGAAATTACATTTACATGGAAAATCTAGAGAGGTCAGAAACCGCGCCAAACTTGTTCTCTCTAGATTTTACGTGTAATTCCGGGATGCCTCTACATTTTTCATCGTTAGAAATCGGCACTTTCGTTGCTTTCGATAAACAGATGCAAGAATCGAGGACGTTTCGGCTCACTGCATCTTCAAAATGGCATATGTAGGTCAACAGATGATAGGGAGAAGTCATTCAATCATTTTTGAAGCTAGATCTCACCTGACCCTGGTAGGAAAGATGTAGATATAGATGACTATGTATATGATATTTTAATACACTGTAAACCAACTTTTATTCGCGACAACTTTATTTTGCGATTTACCAGGGTTAAACTACCTCGGGATGATCAGTTTTTGTGATTAAGCTTTTTTTATCTGTAGTTAATAGACACAGAGACTTTAAGGACCAGTTCACGGCAAGAAATATTCATGATCATCAAGCTTCCGTGAACATCGTGAAAATTTCTCACACATGAATAAAAGTGGGTTTAGTTATAAAAGGCTGGGAGCAGGCCTCTGTGGCCAATCAGGATTTTTACTCTCTTTAATGAGGATAAATAGATAATATACCAGATACTCTCCAGCAACGTTTTTTTTATTTTTGAAAACTGCGCACTTTAAGTGAATGCGTTTTCATTTCTGTAGCTTAGTAGTGATGTTGAAAAGGTGAAATTGGTACCCCAGGAAATCCCTGAGGAGGAACTGGATGAGACACAGACAGCGGAATGGAGACAAAGGAAGAAGCACATCTTTATCTTAAGTGAATCTGGAAAACCTGTTTACTCAAGGTCAGGAATTTTGTGTAATCTATGTAAATACATAATTTTTTTTTCGTTGACAAAAACATTTACTGATTTTAAAGGTAAATTGTATTTATATATTCGAAACAGATTTGAAAAAAGGTGGATTAATATTTTGATTTTCTTTAACACATGCACATGATGGTGATAGTTTAGAAATGAATATTTGAAAAAAAAGTGGATCTTTTTTCAGTGAATAGCAGTACATTTGCTAAAATTTAATTATGGAGTTTGATATACACACCACGAAATACAGACTATAGTATAATCGATCATTTACTTGTTTATTTAAATACTTCATTACTTGATTGATATTCATTTTCTTTTACAGATATGGAAATGAAGACAAACTTGTAACTATAATGGGACTTTTACAAGCTTTAGTTTCATTTGTTCACGATTCAAACAAAGACAATATCCGCTGTGTCATTGCCGGCGATCATAAGTTTGTGTTCCTGGTTCGGGATCACCTGATCCTGGTGGCGGTGTGCAGCAGTCAGGACTCCCAGCACCAACTTCTGCACCAGCTCTCTTATCTATACAACCAGATCCTCAGTGTTCTGACTCACTCAACGCTGAATAAGATATTTAAACAGAGACGTAATTACGACCTCCGGAGGCTGCTAAGTGGGGCGGAGAAATTCCTGGATAACTTGTTAAATATGATGGATAGTGATGCCAGTTTTTTACTGGGAGCTGTAAGGTGTTTACCTCTGGAGTTTCATGTCAGGGAGCAGATAGCACAGAGTGTAGTACAACAAGCAAGGGTCAAGGTCAGGAAGAAAGAATCATTCTTTTTTTTAACAAACAATCATCATTTTCATGTTTAAAAAGATTACTGGGTCTAAAATGTCTTAGCTAAGCAATAGGTTATTTGTTAGGTTTTAGTTCCAAAAATGATGATACATGAGCAGATGATTCTAAAACATTATAACTATGAAACATCTTTCCCATCAGCCGATGAGTAATATTTATTAATTGTACAAAATTGTACAGCTGAGTGAGCTGACTCTAAAGTAAATCATACTTAACAAGTATCTTAACATTATCCTTAACCCATTGTTTGTTAAGCACTTAGTACATAAGATTCTGTTGACTGTTGAATGTGCTGAATTTTAGGACTTGGTGTTTGCCCTGATACTGGCAGACAATCAGCTGGTGACCCTGGTCCGTATGAAGAAGTACTACCTCCACCCCATGGATCTACATCTCATCATTAACCTAGTCAACTCCTCAGAGTCATTCAAGGCCGCCGAATCCTGGATACCAATATGTCTTCCCAAGTTTGACTCCAGGTAATTAGTGTTTGTAGAAATTGAGAAAGAGGATATTCAGAGTTTTGTTGTTGGATATGGAATTTATTTCAAGGGTGGGACAGGATTTTTTTGAAGTGATGTATTTTCACTTCATTTGAAAATATTAAAAAAATTCCTGTCTCATGAATGAAATTTTCTGTTGATTATTTTTCTTTTATTTTTCCCTTTGCCTCTGTCTTTTTGTAATATGGTGTCATAAGCTACATGACATCATAGTTTAGCAGTTGAGATGTCATAGCTAAGTGTATGAGATTGAAAACATTATAAACATGTCCTGTTACATGTAAGTGTGATATAGGCATTACCATGACCTGTTTTTCAGTGGGTACCTCCAGGCTCACATATCCTACCTGGACGAGGGCTGTCAGACCTGTCTCCTCCTGCTGTCTGTGGACAGGGAGTCATTCTTTACTCTCTCTGAATGCAAAAACAAAATCCTGGAGGTATGCTTTAATCCAACAGGGAGGATAAATAAGAGGATTATTGATTTCCTTCATGATAAACAGTGCTATCAATACCCTAAACTGTTAATATATCAATTTTTAAAATTTTTCCATTTAAAGTTTTCTTAGAGTTTTTTTTTTTACTTGTTATGTAAATGCATGTCAGCCATATTTTATGTATGTGAATAGTAGAAATATTTAGGGACTGGGAATTTCATCATGAATATAAATGGGGTACCATTTCAATTTTCAGAAATTAGAAAAATACAATGGTCTAAAAGCCATTAGTGATTCAGTGGCCAACACCAGTTACAGTATACGGCAGTGTGGTATATCAGATTTACGTCATTTCCTGTATAAGTCACGCTCCACCGCTCAATTCACCAGTCCCGAGATCGAGGCTCCGTACCTGAAGCCGGAGGAACAGGAGCGACTGTTTGGTCTGTACCTGTATCTACACCACAGGATCCACATGACTGACCGTCCACTGAAAATACTGTACCACGTAGGGCAGCATGAAACACTGCTAGGATGGGTGAGTATAAAGTTTATGTTGAGCAGCATGAAACACTGCTAGGATGGGTGAGTATAAAGCTCCTTATTTATAACAGTGTAGGGCAGCATGAAACACTGCTAGGATGGGTGAATATAGAGCTCCTTATTTATAACAGTGTAGGGCAGCATGAAACACTGCTAGGATGTATGAGTTAAAGCTCCTTATTTATAACAGCATAGGGCAGTATAAACACTGCTAGGATGTATGAGTGTAAAGCTCCTTATTTATAACAGTGTAGGGCAGCATGAAACACTGCTAGGATGTATGAGTGTAAAGCTCCTTATTTATAACAGTGTAGGGCAGCATGAAACACTGCTAGGATGTATGAGTGTAAAGCTCCTTATTTATAACAGCGTAGGGCAGCATAAACACTGCTAGGATGGGTGAGTGTAAAGCTCCTTATTTATAACAGCGTAGGTCAGCATAAACACTGCTAGGATGTATGAGTGTAAAGCTCCTTATTTATAACAGCGAAGGGCAGCATGAAACACTACTAGGATGGGTGAGTATAAAGCTCCTTATTTATAACAGCGTAGGGCAGCATGAAACACTGCTAGGATGGGTGAATATAGAGCTCCTTATTTATAACAGTGTAGGGCAGCATGAAACACTGCTATGATGTATGAGTGTAAAGCTCCTTATTTATAACAGTGTAGGGCAGCATGAAACACTGCTAGGATGTATGAGTGTAAAGCTCCTTATTTATAACAGCGTAGGGCAGCATAAACACTGCTAAGATGGGTGAGTGTAAAGCTCCTTATTTATAACAGTGTAGGGCAGCATGAAACACTGCTAGGATGGGTGAGTGTAAAGCTCATTTATAACAGCGTAGGGCAGCATAAACACTGCTAGGATGTATGAGTGTAAAGCTCCTTATTTATAACAGCGAAGGGCAGCGTGAAACACTACTAGGATGGGTGAGTGTAAAGCTCCTTATTTACAACAGTGTAAGGCAGCATGAAACACTGCTAGGATGTATGAGTGTAAAGCTCCTTATTTACAACAGTGTAGGGCAGCAGACCGCAGCACGAAACACTGCTAGAATGGGTGAGTGTAAAGCTCCTTATTTATAACAGTGTAGGGCAGCATGAAACACTGCTAGGATGTATGAGTGTAAAGCTCCTTATTTACAACAGTGTAGGGCAGCAGACCGCAGCACGAAACACTGCTAGAATGGGTGAGTGTAAAGCTCCTTATTTATAACAGTGTAGGGCAGCATGAAACACTGCTAGGATGTCTGAGTGTATAGCTCCTTATTTACAACAGTGTAGGGCAGCAGACCACAGCACGAAACACTGCTAGAATGGGTGAGTGTAAAGCTCCTTATTTATAACAGTGTAGGGCAGCATGAAACACTGCTAGGATGTATGAGTGTAAAGCTCCTTATTTACAACAGTGTAGGGCAGCAGACCGCAGCACGAAACACTGCTAGAATGGATGAGTGTAAAGCTCCTTATTTATAACAGTGTAGGGCAGCATGAAACACTGCTAGGATGTATGAGTGTAAAGCTCCTTATTTATAACAGCGAAGGGCAGCATGAAACACTGCTAGGATGTATGAGTGTAAAGCTCCTTATTTATAACAGTGTAGGGCAGCATGAAATACTGCTAGGATGTATGAGTGTAAAGCTCCTTATTTATAACAGTGTAGGGCAGCATGAAACACTGCTAGGATGGGTGAGTATAAAGGTTAATGTTGAGCAGCACGAAACACTGCTAGGATGGGTGAGTATAAAGCTCCTTATTTATAACAGTGTAGGGCAGCATGAAACACTGCTAGGATGTATGAGTGTAAAGCTCCTTATTTATAACAGCGTAGGGCAGCATGAAACACTGCTAGGATGTATGAGTGTAAAGCTCCTTATTTACAACAGTGTAGGGCAGCAGACCGCAGCACGAAACACTGCTAGAATGGGTGAGTGTAAAGCTCCTTATTTATAACAGTGTAGGGCAGCATGAAACACTGCTAGGATGTATGAGTGTAAAGCTCCTTATTTACAACAGTGTAGGGCAGCAGACCGCAGCACGAAACACTGCTAGAATGGGTGAGTGTAAAGCTCCTTATTTATAACAGTGTAGGGCAGCATGAAACACTGCTAGGATGTATGAGTGTAAAGCTCCTTATTTACAACAGTGTAGGGCAGCAGACCGCAGCATGAAACACTGCTAGAATGGGTGAGTATAAAGGTTAATGTTGAGCAGCACGAAACACTGCTAGAATGGGTGAGTGTAAAGCTCCTTATTTATAACAGCGTAGGGCAGCATAAACACTGCTAGGATGTATGAGTGCGAAATTCGTTATATATTACCACAAGACATACGGCACATGAAACAGCTTTATTACTGCAACAGGAGGACTGCATGAAAAATTATTATGATGGATTTGTGCATATTTCTTGTTTGCAGAATTGAAAATGTATTATTTTGTGTGTCAGTGACAATTTTACCCCTCAAATGAAATTTACATAAAATCTTACGTATTTGAATATTTAATTTCAGTTAACTCAAGGGTTTGAACTCTATGCAGTATTTGGACCTCTTGTGACAAAACCTGTTGCCATAGCAGCCATTAACAAACTTTTACGGTGGATCAAGAAAGAGGAGGAACGTTTATTTATTTTAAGCTCTGTCACTTTTTGATAGAAATTAGTTTATAGAAAAAAATGTTTTAGGGTTTTATAGATTAAGCAGAAATAATGTGTTTAATAATGTGCACCTTAAATTCTCAGTGGCAATTTTAAATCATGTTTTTAAGACTTTGAATGTTGTATTTTATTTTTAGGAATGTAGTTAAAGGAGTTCTTGACGCAAGGATGATATTTTTTAGCATTATGAAATATTACGAGTAAATGCAAAAGTAATTTATATAAGGTGTTTGCTCAAAACATTCTGGACATAATATTTTCACTTGTTTTAATAGTGATATGCTACAGAGGATTTGGTATGGTCTATTATTAGGTCTAAAGGATAAAGTTATTCATTTCATTTCTAAATAAATATCAATGTTTTAACCAATACATTTTCACAGAATGTATGACATTAATATTATTAATTTTGGTAAAATTTATAGTTTTAGTATATATTGAATGGGATTGTATATAGTTCAAGGTCTTTTCGAAGTACAAGTGATCAGGTGTTTAAGCAATACTTTATAACTGATTAATTACCTTAATGATCTCAATCTAAAGGTCAGTAATTAATCAATCTCCGAATCGGCCTAAATGAATATGCGAAAATGCTAATATGCTGTTTCTTAACTTGCCTGAAATAGAGGGAGACTAACTTTCCTGAAATAGAGGGAGACTACCACATCACTAGAAAAGCTATCTCACTAGTGAGGCAGTATATGATGTCCACTACATGTATAATACATAGTATACTCATACTTTTGTTTCAACTCACTGATTTAAGATTTTGTAACTGATTATGATCATTCTTTAAAAGACACATCACTTTAGGTATATCACAGTTTTCTTCATAGTTCTCGAGCTTCATGTATAATACTCTCAGCATCTGAAACACATTCCAGGACAAGTTGTATAAATGTCTTTTTATAAAATTCATCATTACACTTTTTTCAAATCCTCAGTTGATTTTGTTGAACATAATATATTTATTAGCCAAATAGCTGATTTACTGTGATAATAATCATTGAATTGTATAGAATGTTATAATATGCATATTGGAAAGCCTAGTTTTAAAAGAGGAACTTTGGGAATAAGGCATTGAACATGTTACTGCAAGACTATGCTGTTTAATGTTAATGTCATGAACTTTTGCTTTTTTTGAGTCAAGAATACCTGTTTCTGAATTAATATATTATATATGTTTGTGTAGAAGAAAGAAAATAAGATTTTACAAAGAATTTCATTATAACGTGACCGTTTTTTTTTAGTCATATTAAGTGTTAGAAATTTCTTATAAAAAAGATACACAAACAGGGTGTACAAAAGACCTACAGCTTCAAATGTATAGAAGTTGACTTAATCAATTTGTGAAATAAGTATTGAGATTGAAGTTCTAATTATTAAAAGTCAGATGAATAGTCTTAAATATTTTATGTATTAAAATTCTCCAAACTTAAGATCAAGATCTGGCAAATGAGTTAAGACTCATTTGCAAGACTGTCTTTTTGTTGCTAGATCCATTATTACAGCTTAAAATATGCTCTTTTTCAGGTAAAAATGACATACAATTGTTAGGAAAAAAGAAAAGTTATACTTATAATAGTTTATTAACGATTTATGATGGCTCATATATAAAAATCAACATCAATTCAAAGTAACAAAACCCATGTTGGTAAAATAAGATAACAATGTAATTCACTGTTAAAAAGAAATCCAATGGTCATATAATATGCACACGTTTTGTTGAAAAGCGGTTGTCTACGTGAAGATTTTCACATGGTATGTTTTATTTGATAAGTTTAGTAAGGTATAAAAACATGTAATCTACTTGAAAAACTAAAAGTAAAAAAAAAAATTAAAGGTTGGTTAACTACTTTTTCCTTCTTAAAGTATTGTTAAATTCAAAGAAGTGAATGAAACGAAAGAAATGAACAATCATGTTTTTGTGAATATTGAACGGGTACATGAATCTGTTCAATACATAACACAACAATACATATATGTAAATATATGCAAGCAAACATTCATAACATTAGAAATTTGTGTAAATGTAATTGCCCCCATGTACATATAATATTGAAAAAGGATAAACAACAAATATTAAAATAGAAAGAACACGGTCAGTCAAGAAGAGAAAAAAAATGGTTGTAATTGATAGAATTGAAATAAGTGTCAACAAATTTTTTTTTGTTTAAATTTAATTAAACAAAAAAAAAGTTCAAATGAAACTTTCATGACCAAATGGCCATAAATTGTCTTTATGACATTTATTAATTTGATTGAGTAGCTATACTAAGGCGTAGAGATAATGCATATTAATACGCGGGAGGTAAATCGTCATTGCTATTGGCGCCGATGCCATTGCTACGGAGACCAGGTCCCGTGACCGTTGCTGAGACAGTTGGAGGGGGGTGGTTAAACTGGTGGGAATCATAGGACGGAGGGGCATACTCAGGAAGTGGTGGTGGGGCGCTGGGGTAAACTCCATACATTGGGACACTGTTTGGTGGCATTTGAGCTGAAAGTAAAAATAAATGTAGTCTTTTCATTAGATAATTTTTTTGTTAAATGAAATAGTTCTCTCAAAGTTTTTTTTACTGCCATACGCTGTTTTTGGAATAGAGTAAGAGTAGTAGGAATATAAAGATTGACGTAAAATTGATTTTAAAAATTATTTAAGATTAATTCTTTAAAAATTTTCCTCCTTTGGTTTACCGTGTCTGCTGGCTTCCGTGACCTGTACCCTTGTGGCCCGGGACCGTGACTTTTTCTTTTTGTTACACTTGGTTACACAGCAGACCAAGACTGCTATGAGTATAGCCAGAGCCACAGTCGCTCCGATAGCAATTCCCGCTATCTGCCCTGTCTCCCTATGATGCGGAAAAAGTGGTAAATACTGCGTGTTTAGGTGACATAAGTTAGTTTCACAATGTACATGAATTGAAAATATTATTTTGAATTAAAAGAGGGATTCTTCTCATGATTCTTGTATTTAAAATTAAGGAAATTTTCATAGATTTTAGCAGTAGTGAAGGAGAAACTTCAAGAGTAATGTGCAACAATATATTCAAGAAGTGGTGTAAATCAGATGTGGATACTTAAAAATTCCAAATTTAAACACAACCATTTCACATGATAAATGAAAGTCGAGGCTGTGTGATATCATTGTCAACTTCTTTTTCAATAAGAATGGAACTGCTTACCTTGTCATTGATCATTTGCAAAAATATTTTGTTAAAAAACATTCTGATTGTACAAACAAGTACTCTGAAGTTTACATAAAAAAGATGCTTTAGTTTCTGATTGACAATATTTATGTCGTTTTTGGAGACCAGGTTTTCCAACAATCTATTGGAATTCCCATGGGTACCAATTGCGCCCCGTTATTAGCAGACCTATTTTCGTACCCGTGAATATGAAGCAGAATTTGTGCAAAATCTTCTGCTTGAAAAGAAGAAAACACTTGCTGTGGCTTTCAACTCGACATTTAGATATATCGACGACGTAATGTCAATTAACAATGATAAATTCCATTAACAACGCTCTATGATAAACGTGATGACTTTAACTTTTCTATCGTCAACTTCCCTTTCTTATGCAGCAATATAATGTAACTTCATCACCTGCATTATTTCGCAGTTTATATCTCGAGTTGATGTCAGCAAATACAATTTATCATTGAGTCAAATGCTGACTGACGTTTTTCATACTCATTGTTAGTCCATTGTTTAAACATTGAGTTGCCGTTGTTTCCTGGTCGTGGCGGAGGACGCGCGGCAGGTGTGGCCGGTCAGTGGGGGATACGCACTTCTCCATGGCACCTGATCCCACCTCTGATGTTTTGGAGGTCCGTGTTTGCTCTGTTCCTGTTTTGTGTTGTTTTATGAACTTTTGATCTTGAACACTGTTCGTTTTCTCCATATTTTTCAATCGAGAAGATATTATAACAGTTAAATTAATTTTGACATTAGAGACAAGGTTAGGTCAAGGTCATTATGTTTTTCATAGATATAAACAATAATTACTTTTTCCAATCATGTGAAACCTACATCTGTTTCAACGGATTTTTTTTCCTTTTGCATAACAATCTATTACCACATACATGTATGGGTTCTATCAGATTATATTACCAAATTGAAATAAATGTTTCAACTGAAATTGGATATCGGCTAATCTGAATTTTCTCATTTTTTCTTAAATTCTCAGGATATTTTAGTTATTTTTATATGCCTCGTATATTTAAATATTTCTTATTTTCACAATATGATTATTAGCCAGTCAAAGATACAAAACGATAAAAAAAAAAACAGATCGTTTTGTCCATTTACTAATAGTGAAAAAACACTTTTTAATTTGTTTGGCTCAAATCTGTACTTAGACTGGAAGATTTTCAAAGCTAATATAATTGAGATTCTTCGAAAATCATATTTATTTATTTGATATATTTTAAAACTTGTATCTCTTATGTTTAATTTTACTAACATTTGAAAATTTCTTCAAGTCTATGATTGTGTCAATCTTATTAAAATTAGATGTTATAGATCCGCTCGCATAATTAGATTGTGATTGTTTGAAAAAAATCACCAAATTCATTTTTCTATACTAATTTTGCGAAGCAGAAAAAAGAGATACTTTCAAACGCTGCCATTCCACCAAAAGTATTGTACTAGTACATCACTTAATTTTCGCGACACCATATTTTCGCTAGGTAGTCATGGACTCTTGATAAGCGAGACAAATTTTTTCACAAATTACGTTTATTGCTCTATATAATCTTAAAAATTATCATATACTAGTATAAAGCGCGAGAATTAAATTAACATCTCGCGTAATTACGCTATTAAAATAAAGTTTTTGTGAATAAAATGTGATTTACAGTATATATAAAGTCAGTTGTGATTAGGGAGGAAAAATATTATCTTTTTACTCCCTTACATCTAAACAGGTAAGGCATATAGGTAAATTTTTAGTAAGCAAATGTAATTTGGATATTTCATCTAGTCAGATATCAAACAAGAATTCCTCCTACATACCTAAATATAAACTTTTCCATTTTCTTTTTAAAAAATTGTAGGCAATAAATATACGTTTTAGTAAAATGCTTACTGTCCGCCATAAGAGTTCTGGCAAGTGTACGCCCCCGTACTAGTCGTATAACAATATTTAGAGATGCATTCTGGAAAAAGAGAATATCAAGTACGTATTAATAACATGACTTACAAATTAACAAACGATCGAAATGATAGCATAAAAGTCATTAAAACCTATATACCTATAAATGCATAATGGAAATTGTGCACACGACAGGAATTATGCATCACACGCAACAAAAATTGATCAGGGTTAACATTTTAGAAACAGAGATTTTATACACATATTGTATGTTTTGAAAATAATTTCTCACAAAAGTAATGAAATTTTTCAGGGTTTACAATATATTCAACATTATATTTAAGCTTCAGGGTTTACATTTCAGCAACAAAAATTGAATGTTTCATTGAGGGTTTATATTACAACATTTGGAATAACATACATGTATTGCAGAATTTACATGTAAGAATAACAAATTATAACAAGTTTAGAATCTCTTCCAGCTGCAATAATGTAGCCCTCTTTTTTTTTGGGGGGGGGCACAACTCTTTAGAAGGTTCTCCCTAATGGTGCAAGTGTGGGAGCGATTCACTCAACCCCGCATCAGCACAGATCATCCATAAGATGATATCACCAATTCGAACAGCTAGGTGATATCACTTATTCAAAAACTGGTAGGGGATATCAGCCAATCGAGTCCAAGGCGATATCACTAAATGCCAATAATTATCAAATTCGTGTCTCATATTAGTTTTACGCCTCACAAGAACGTTATTCTTCGTAAAAATCTTTGGATACAATAAACTAGGGGTACTGTGAGCACTGAGCTCACTATGTGATACCACTGTCCACCATATGGTAATAATGGCAAAGTCCATGTTTTGCTCGGTGATTCGAAATATAAGTGTCAGATCAAAATGTAAAATAAGAGGTGCATGATGGCATTATGTAACAAAGATTCTGAGAAAGCCTCATTAAATTCCATTCAGTAGTATAGGAGGAATTGCGGATAAGAGATGGGTACGCTTCAATATTATAGAAAGAATGGCAGTGTCCATGTTTTGCTATTTGAAACCCGAAATATGTATCAGATCAAAAAGTAAAATAGGAAGTGCACAATCGCATAAATGTAGTTATGTAATAAAGGATTTGTTTAAGTTTTATTAAACTTTATTCAGTGGTATATAAGGAGTTGTGGATAAGATATGGGTACCATTCAATATTATAGAAAGAATGGCAGTGTCCATGTTTTGCTATGGGAAATCTGAAATATATGTCCGATCAAAAAGTAAAATAGGAGGTGTAAGATGGCATTGTGTAACAAAGATTCTGTAAAAGCCTCATTAAATTCCATTCAGTGGTAAGAGTTGCCATTAGAGATGTGTTCTCCAACGCGTAACAGAAGGAGGGACATCCCGATTACTATATACATGACCCTCCCACTTTTCAAGCCAAAAGGAGGGGGGGGGGTATAAATAAAATTTCGAGTTTTATGGGATCAAATTCGACTCCAAAAATATATAATCCTTATTATAGAATGCTATAAATAATGGTATTGAACGTTCTTGACAAATTCAGAACTTAACCCCACCTCCAATATGCTTATAATGGCAATGTCCATGTTTTGCTTTGGGAGACCCGAAATAAATGTCATTTCAAAAAGTAAAATAGGAGGTGCACAATGGCACAATGATCTAGAATCTATGAGTATTATCAAATTTTATTCAGTGGTCTAGGAAGAGTTGCAGATAAGAGATGGGTACCCTTCAATATTATAGAAAGAATCCCAGTGTCCATGTTTTGATATGGAAAACCTTAAATATTTGTCAGATGAAAAAGTAAAATAGGTGGTGCACAATTGCGTAAATGTAGTTAATTATTAAAGAGTTTGTGTAAGTTTTATTAAATTGTATTCAGTGGTATATAACGAGTTGTGGATAAGAGATGGGTACCATTCAATATTATTGAAAGAATGGCAGTGTCCATGTCTGTCACGCTTTGGGGTACCCATCTCTTATCTGCAACACCTCTTATACAACTAAGTGAAATTTAATGAAACTTTCACAAAATCTTTATTATATATTGCCATTGTGCACCTCTAATTTTACTTTTTGATCCGACACATAATTAGAATTTCTCAGAGCAAAACATGGACACTGTCATTCTTTCTGTAATATTGAAGCGTATCCATCTCTTATCCGCAATTCCTCCTATCCCACTTATTGAAATTCAATGATACTTTCACAGATTCTTTATTACATAATGCCATTGTGCACCTCTTATTTTATGTTTTGATCTGACACTTATATATATCAAATCTCCGAACAAAACTTGGACTTTGCTATTATAATCATATTGCAGACGGGGGTATCAGTTAGTGTGCTCAATCCTCACAGTACCTCTAGTTTTTTAATTTAAAAGTCTCCAAATGAAGCTTGAAAATGAATTGTCTACATGCAACAATTTCTATTTTATGCGTTTCAATGTGATCCAAGGTTCTTCAATGTTTATTTATTCATTTTTTTTAGAAATGGTCTTAATAAAGTTTATATTTGTACATCATAAAAGTATTTTTTGAAAAACATAACTATTTAAAGAAATAGAATTTCTCATCAAAATTGAATTTCTTTAATTTTAATCTTAAAAATGTTAGATTCCAATGCTTATCACAAGATAATAAATAAGAATTGATTTTTGGTGTTTTGCAATAATAGGGAAATCAATGCTTTATACACTATACACTATAAAATGATTAAATTGAAGTAAATAGAAGAAATTAAAGTAGTGTAAAATCATGCAAATTTCATCAAAAGCCTGGATATTTATAATGTTTCATCCTAAAATGTATTCGAATATCAATTTTCGATTAGAAAATGCCAAGCGTAACAGGTGTTTATTTTTCGCATTTCCCGGAAATTTATTTGAGATTTACTAACATTCACTATACAATATGATTATTAGTAACTTTTTTAAAGATAAGAATTACCGTGGGTAAATACACATCATTTGAGAATCCAGAGACATTTTCATGAGCATTTTCAAATATTCATTACCTGATATTCAGAACCTGTGGATCGGACCACCTTAAGTCTCACTAGCAGATTCTTAATTGTTGTTTTTTTACAACAGCATAAATTGCGAATGATCTTTTTTTTTTTTTTACTTTACCTGAAATGAGAGTGAAACAGACACCCAGTCTGAAACTCCAGTTCACAGTGTCCATGATCAATTAATAATGCGGATTATTTCGGTACTAACACATCACGACTGTCCGTTAATTTTTTTTTGAAATTTGGGATTTAATTAGGACAATGAAGAATAAACAATATGGACTGATCTACATTGTGTGATTTGTAAAGAATGCACTGAAACAAAGAGACGCTTCGTTTGACAAGCTGGCACAGGGTTGCTAATTTTTGATAGCATCTTAATTATCTTCTTGTAAATTTTGAATTTACAAAGGGGAGGTAAATGCAAAATTTACAATATGTTACATGTATCTATCATCTTGTAAATTTTGCATTAACTCCCCTCAGTAAATTGAATATTATGATAATATATAATAGGGAGTAATATTTCTTCTTTTTAGGTGGATCTAATTTCCATTCTTCTTGCTTTGAACCCGACAATTGGTTTAATTTTCTTTCAAAAACAAGTTTCTGTCTAATCATGCATTCTTTACAATTGTCGGACTTGAATTCAAAGAAATATTCCTCTTGGCTCATATTTTATGCCGCAGCCCTTTTTTCCATATTCTATAATAAATATCACTAGGTAGTTAATAAACTTTTTCATTTTATTCCTATGTTTTTATGCTTTGATTCCGCCACCCGTGCTCCAATTTCACATGGAAACCGCGCCAAATTTTAGAAAAAAGTACATTTACATTTAAATTGACACATTGGAAATGTAAATATTCTATAATAAATATCACTAGGTAGTTAATAAACTTTTTCATTTTATTCCTATGTTTTTATACGTATCCCCACCCGTATTTCACATGGAAATCAATTTTAAAAAAGAGCTCTGCATTTAAATTGACACTCAATCAATACACTGAGATAAGAAACTATGAGCAATGTGTTGTGTGACGTTGTATTTAAACAGGGTATATTTATGGTAAAAAGTATTAGTACACGTCACGGAGCAGCCTGGACTGGGGATTTAAATAAAGAACAATGGTACTGAAATCAAGACCATTTCGCAATGGATAGGTGAGCGCATAGCAATACACCACTATCACCAAAATAAAGGAGAGCAGCGTCACGCCGCGGGTGTAGGCCGGCTAGACTTTTTGTATATCTGTCTGTCCGTCTCCTAGCCCGAGCCATGGGGAATTTAACCCGAGGACTTACCAGTCTGGTGGTAGTGATTATATCAGTAATACTGGGCATTGTGTTGTTTTCAGGTAAGAATTTGTAACCAGGGTCAGAGATCAACGATTTTACTTTGCAATAAATTGATCGATTTAGAAGCTGCTTCTGTAATGGGAATGCTGCAAATCTATAGATTAACGGAGTACTTTTTTTTTTATCTTAAAAGCATTATTGCTCAATTGATTTCTACCCAACACATACACATACATGGTAATATTTCTTTACGCTTTACATCTAAAGATTTTGAAAATATTTTGAATGGACTTGCAGTGTAATTTACAAGTCTTTGTGAAAAAACCCCAATCATCTTCAATCTTCGCTATTTTCAACGAAATTATTAATTGCATTGAAAGAGTATTTCAAAATTGATATTCCAAAGAGCTTATAAATACTAGTGGTTAAATAAAGAAAGCAGATCATCATGAAATGTTATTTTAACAATTAAAAGCTAGGCATTTACAAGCAAGATTAAATTTCAGTTCTATCCTTTACAACTTGCCACCTGGGGAGGGAGTATAGGTGTTCAGGGTCAAGGGCACACGGGAGAGGAAATAACCGGGAGGCGCCTGACCCAACCACCCCCCTCCCCCATGTCAAACAATACAAAGGTGACCTCGCCTAAGAGGTGGAACTAAAATCATCTTGAATCTTTATCTTTACTCCTGGACATCCCGCCGTCATATATTTGGCATGTTAGTAATAAGCATTGATCCAACAGACTAGTGCTTTATTAGTTTCTAAATCCCTGATTATTGTATTATAACAATCTCATACTTGTCTGTTATGGGCTCTAAATTAGAAATAAAATGTTCTGTTCTGTTCTGTTCTGTATTTCTGTTGTTTTGGAGCAACATATACCTTCATATATTATTTATTTTGCTTTGCTTTATAATTACCACATTTTATTTCACTTATCTAAATGAGATTTAATAATATATTTTCAATATCTTTCCAGCTAACAATGTAGATGCGTATAGAAGGGGCGGATCTAGATATTACAGATCGTACCGGTATTCCTATTACTCCCGTTATTACTACTACAGATACTACGGCTACGCGACCACTGGAAGCTCATCGTACGTATCAAGTCATTAAGAGGCGTACATATCATACCAATCTAATGAAATATCATCGTACGTATCAAGTCATTGCAGCGTAATCTTACATATCAAACCAATCTAATGAAATATCATCGTACGTATCAAGTCACTGCAGCGTACATATCAAACCGTTTTGATAAAATATCGTACGTATTAAGTCACTGCAGCGTTGATAAATATCATCGTAAGTATCAAGTCATTGCAGCGTATATATATCAAAAGAGACATTTTTTACAGAGATGCCGGAATAATTGCTGGTGCTGTGATTGGCAGTCTTTTTGGATTGGTGCTTATTGGTGTGTGTATTCTGTTGGTGAGGCATCACATAAAGAAAAGCGCTAATACTAAAAGAACCCAGGTTAAAAAGGAAGCTGCTCATGTTACATTACATACACCCCAGTCAGGTAAGCCATCTCTCTCTCTCTCTGTCTCTCTCTCTCTCTCTCTCTCTCTGTATAAACATGAAATGTTAATAAATATGTAATTCAAACTTATATCTCTTTGATATTTATTTTCAGTTATTGATAAAAGACAAGAGCTGTATGAGAGAAAAGGTCCAGAGTATTTCCATCAACAGCCTCCTGGTTATAATAATATGTATGGACAGGCTCCCCCGCCGTACGGTAACCCACCCCCGGGGGCCTTCGCTTACCAGCCCTCAGCCTATCCCCCTCCAGCTGACCCGGCGTACCCCCCGGGATACGTTCCGAAATAAATCTACAACATGTACTATTTACCTCGATATACTCATTTTACAGCAGTATTATTATCGACCTGTACCGTGGTACTGACAGTGTTTTCTGCACTTTATACATGTACATAGTGCGGACATGGATAATGCCAGCATTATTTTACAGCATTAGCACATGTTCGGCTTTTTTAGCACAATCTCAGTGATGACGTATATATTTTTGCTATATACTATCCATCTGGTTATTTTCCTTTGAGTGACGGTTCTGCCTATACGCTTGACTATCCGTCCAATTACTATTTTCTGTGATACCTTATGTGGGTTTTATTTCATAAATGAGACTCAAGCTATGTATATTTATAATTAATTTGGATGGAACCTGTTTAAACATATGTAAATATGTATAGGATGTACGGCCTGAAATAAAGGAGTATTAAAAAGGACCTAGTTTTTTTCATTTTTTACATGGAATATTATTCAACCTTATGGTAAATACTGGTTACCATGTACAGTAAAACTTGATAAATCCGTACAGCACTGGTACTATACCATATATTAGATAATATTTTCAACAATTGAATTTACTGAAATGAAATATATGGAGATAACGAACAGCATTCGAGCTCAAAAGCCCATTAAATATTACAAAATAGGAGCGGAGCAAACACAGACCTCCAAAACATTAGAGGTGGGATTAGGTGCCATGGAGGAGTGAGCATCCCCTGCCGACTGGTCCCATTCGCAGTGTGCTCCTTGACATGCTCGGATAACCCAGTGTGTTTATAATGGTCTAACGATCAGTATGGAAAAAGTCAGCCAGCATTTGACTGAATGATAAATTGTGTTTGCTGACAAGGTCATTGTATCGACCATAGAACTTACAAAACGATGAGTTTAAACGAGGCTGCTCATATCCTTGCTTAATCAACTTGTTTGTCAATAACTCGTTTAAAGTAGAACATGCTCCATAGTATCGACTCAACTGAAAGATATAAATTCCGTATGCAGGTGACAAAGGTAAATTAATTGATGCATTAGCAAGGGAAGTTACAATTGAAAAGTCATTAAGTTTAACATAAAGCTTTGTTGTTAGATAACTACATGTATTAACTTCTATCTTTAGTAAAAGATACAAATATGAAACGAAGAGACAGACTCTGTGGTATCTCAAGCATTTTTAATATCAACTTCAGAGTTCTTGTGTATACAATCAAAATGTTTTAAAGTAATTTTGTAAATGACCAATGACAAGGAAAGTAAATTTACGGGTTCCATTTCTATTGAAAAAGCAGCTGTCAATGATTTATCGTGGGGAATAGTTGGATATAAAGTTTATAAAGTTTTTATGACACGGTTATAGACAAGAAATCGGAATACAACATTCAGATAAGACAAGGTTACTGTCATATCCCTTCAACATGTTCAACTATATGTTATGTATAACCAAACTATATAATATTTACATTAAGATATATAAACAAAATAAATGTGTAGAAGAATATATGCTGAGTGAACATTTACTTCAATTTAAAAAATGAAAAACATTGTTTGTACAAATTTATTCCACAAAAATACAAAATATCACTTAGGAATGAATAATTCGGACTTCAAAACACTATAAGTATTATACTATTTTTTATTTCTTATGTGTAGGGTATAATTAATTATTAGCCCCTTCACGATAACTGCGGTACTACTCTTTTGCAGCTAAGGCACATTAATAACGTGTGGCGAAATTTTTGTCGATATATAATTAATTAATTGACGTATACATTAAACAATTACTTTTACGTCATATTTCACCAAAATATCATTTTGCCCTGCAAAAAAGCAGTACCACAGTTGTCGTGAAAGGGTCTATTTCTTTGCTATAGTTGCTTAAGTATCCTGCTCATGTCATTAGACTTCTATATCTTGTAAGGATTATTTCTACCGAGTGTGTAAAATTTATGTTATGATAGAATTATGAATTACGATGTTAAATGAACGCTAAAAATTATACTAAACAATACATGAGATAATTATATATTTTCAAAGTTAAAACATGTTACCAGTATTCTCTATTTAAAACAGTATGGCATTTGATTAAGCAGATTTTAATTAGGCCTAAGTAGGTATATAGTATGCGCATGCATCCTTGATTCCTTTGCGTTTTCCTGCAAACTTATTTTGTGACATTAAAATAAGATCCAGTCTTCCAATGTGTACACCAGGTCACGTGATCCTCACAGTGTTAGCTTGATGATGCGACCTCTAAATATAGAATGCCAGTCTTCTTATATTGCCACAACTTTGTATATATTTAAAGATAGCATACATTTCCTGATTCAATAACCTATTCGTTCCATTTGCGGATCACTGTGAGTTCTTGCAAGTCTTTTAGATTTACGAGTTTGTTTGGTGAAGATTTGTCGTCTGCTTTTCTATCTGATGACGTCATGCTATTTTCTTGACGAGACTGCGCCGTCTTTTCTCTGAGAAGGTTCATCTGTGAGACAACCCTGCTTATTCGCTGACGATTTTGGAGAAAATCAGACTTGTTGTTAGTGTTGGTCTCTTTTACGTCTATGTATTCATATGCTGGCGGGGGCTCCATAAATTCGCGGTAATGCGTTGGATTGGACTCGTACAGAGAAATTTTCTTTTCTAAATTTTTGGACTCTCTTTTCTCTAACACTGCAAAAAAGTGTGAAAATTCTAGTATTGAAATAAATGATTTAACCTAATAAACTAGGTAAACCGTCTTGTCAATTCTAGTGGGTGTACATTAATTCCATATTCTGATTAACTTACTAGTATATCCTCTCTCTAGCCTTACCCGGTTTTGGAGTATGCATCACTATCCTAAGCTTCGCCATGTGTCTTTTGACGGGAGCCCATGTATTCTTCCGCTTTTCTCTTTGGACCGAGGACGGTTCTATTGTGACTTTATTCTCTCCCTTCCTGCACTGCTGGCATTTGTATCTGCAGTCGGTGATGACGTCTGAGGGACTCCAATAGGGGCAACACTTGCTCTTCAAAATAATCACCGCTCCAATCAGAACCATCAGGCCTAAAATCACTCCCACGGCTATATACGCCCCCGTTTGATCCCTATAACGAAAATATCAACCCCTGTGAAGGTTCATCTGATACCAAAATTCAATTGATATGAAAATTCATCAATGAAATGGTTCGACTACGAAAAAAAAATCAGCCTTACCTTTATTCAAGTGATTATAGATTGAGGAGCTTACCATGAGTTTGTACAACAAGATGAGTAACTTTGAGCTTTGTTAGATTGAGCTTTGTTACTTTGAGCTATCTAGCTTGTACTAGAAGATGAGTAACTTTTCAAGAATTTTATAAGATTTAGGGACTTACATTGAACCTGTCCCAGATGATAAGTATTTTTGAGCTCTATTTGTTGTGGGGCTTACGCTGAGCTTGCGCCAGAAAATCTTTGATTTAAATGAGATTGAGGAGCTTACCTAAAATTGATGCAAAAGATAATGTCTTTGAGTTCTGTTAGTTTGAGGGACTTACGCAGAGCTTGTACCAGAATATGAGTATCTTTGAGTTCTCTTTGATTAAAGAGCTTTCGCTGAACTTGTACCAGAAAATGAGCATCTTTGAGTTTTATTAGACTTAGGGGCCTACCCTAAGGTTGCGCCAGAAGATGAGTATCTTTGAGTTTTATTAGACTTAGGGGCTTACCCTGAACTTACGTCAGAAGATGAGTATCTTTGAGTTTTATTAGACTTAAGGGCTTACCCTGAGCTTACGTCAAAAGATGAGTATCTTTGAGTTTTATTAGACTAGAGGCTTACCCTGATATTGCGCCAGAAGATGAGTATCTTTGAGTTTTATTAGACTGAAGGGCTTACCCTGAGCTTGCGTCAGAAGATGAGTATTTTTGAGTTTTATTAGACTTAGGGGCTTACCCTGAGCTTGTACCAGAATATGAGTATCTTTGAGTTTTATTAGACTTAGGGGCTTACCCTGAGCTTGAGCCAGAATATGAGTATCTTTGAGTTTTATTAGACTTAAGGGCTTACCCTGAGCTTACGTCAGAAGATGAGTATCTTTGAGTTTTATTAGACTACAGGCTTACCCTGATATTGCGCCAGAAGATGAGTATCTTTGAGTTTTATAAGACTGAAGGGCTTACCCTGAGCTTGCGTCAGAAGATGAGTATCTTTGAGTTTTATTAGACTTAGGGGCTTACCCTGAGCTTGTACCAGAATATGAGTATCTTTGAGTTTTATTAGACTTAGGGGCTTACCCTGAGCTTGAGCCAGAATATGAGTATCTTTGAGTTTTATTAGAATTAGGGGCTTACCCTGAGCTTGCGTCAGAAGATTAGTATCTTTGAGTTTTATTAGACTTAGGGGCTTACCCTGAGCTTGTATCAGAATATGAGTATTTTTGAGTTTTATTAGACTTAGGGGCTTACCCTGAGCTTGTACCAGAATATGAGTATCTTTGAGTCTTATTAGACTTAGGGGCTTACCCTGAGCTTGCGCCAGAGGATGAGTATCTTTGAGTTTTATTAGACCTACATGCTTACCCTGAGCTTGCGCCAGAAGATGAGTATCTTTGAATTTTATTAGACTTAGGGGCTTACCCTGAGCTTGCGCCAGAAGATGAGTATCTTTGATATTAGACCTACATGCTTACCCTGAGCTTGTGCCAGAAGATGAGTAGTAACTAGATCTGTAACCTCTGAAGGACCTTCCTCCTCCTCTTCTGCCTTCCGAAAAACTTACTGGCAATATAAGAAAAATGTCAGTTTTCAGCATACGCACATGATATTTTTAAAAGTAAATTAACACTATTCCTAAATTAGCATGCCAATAAACACCGTCTTTTTTTAATTATATTTACCATGTTTCAATAAAGAACAATTTTCAGTTATTAAGTATCTAATTTTTATGTAAACGTGCACGTATCAAATTTCCTTCACCAAATTAACTGGTACATCCATACCTATCTCGGCTAAAAGAAAGAACAAAAACCGACAAATCATTACTTCTGCCGATGCCATGATTCACGGGCAATGCTGGAAAAGAAAATCATGACATTCAAACCGCAATACACAATTTTTTTTATCCTTGTATTAAAGCATTTTTAACTATATGTATTCATAAAAGCAGATTTTCAGAACAAGATTTGAGACTGGGTGGGTTAGATGTAGCGATTTATTTGAAATCTAAAAGTGACCAGAAAATTTATCTGAACTTATAGATCTTAAAAGTGATGATAAAAAAGTCTTGAACTTCTTTCACATCTATTCTTTATTCTTTAGCACAATTTAAAGCAAGAAACATTAAAGCTTTCTCAATTAGGATTGTATGACTGAAAATGTTTAAGAATTGCTTAGATGTGCATTCATAGGAACGGATTTAAATAATTATTGCCTTTGGAATAAATCACACCACGATGTTTAGATTATTTTTATTTACATTTCAAAGTATTATTAAAACACGGCGAGAACGGTCTTTATATGAAATGCACTATCAGATATTTTTTCCTGAAAATTTCTTACCTGTAGTTAAAAAAGATGAAACCTGACAGATATAACAAAACAAGGAGAAGTCCGGAGTTGTCTTTGGTTTGTCTCCAAGTTTACTGTTTTTATTTATTTGGAGACAAGGAACAATTATGGAGGACTTTAAAAATGGCGGTCACCAATTTCCATATTAACATACTAGTATTTATTTTAGTACGTACTGTAGTTATTATGTTCCCCAAACGAAGTTGGGGAACATATTGTTTTTACTCTGTTTCTTATTATTATTATTCCTGGGAAAATTTTGTCCTCGAGTGATCTTGTAAACTACACATCCGAGTAAGGTAAAATGTTTTTAGGGTCAGTAGACATGTTATGTAGATTTGCCGAACAAAGGTCATTTTGCGCGCACGTGCTTGCAAGAGCGCGCACGTGCAACACGAAAAATGACGATTTAATTGATATCGGCGTAACTTTTTACATTTTTGATGAAATGCTTTGAAACTCATAATATAAGGATATATTAGTAGCATAGACAATAAGACATGGTCAAAATAGCAAGATCTCACGCGCATGCACGTGCGCTTCGCTCTGATTGGCTAAAACTAAAGTCTCAATATCTTTCTTGTTTTTTGATGAAATCCTTTGAAATTTTGAACATAGCCATGCATTAGGATGTCCTACAAAATGATATATAAAAATTATCATGAAAACACGTGCATGCACGTGCGCTGCAATCTGATTGGCCGAAACTTTAAATAGCTATAACTCCCTTGGTTTTCAACCAAACAAGATGTGATTTGGAACATAGATAGATATAATAGACTTCTACAAGAAGGTATGGTCACCATGCACATCCATACACGTGCGTGTACTAGCGCTGCAATCTGATTGGCCGAAACTTTAAATAGCTATAACTCCCTTAGTTTTCAAAAATTAAACAGGATGAGATTTGGAACATAGATAGATATAATGGATTTCTACAAGAAGGTATGATCACCATGCACATCAATACACATGCGTGAACGTACGCTGCAATCTGATTGGCTGAAACTTTAATCAGCTATAATTCCCTTGGTTTTCAACCAAACGGAGTGGGATTTAGAACATAGATAGATGTAATGGACTTCTACAAGAAGGTACGTAACCATGCTCATGTATGCACGTCCGTGCACGTGAAATAAATAAAATCAAAAATACACTTGAATGAGCGTATTCTTTAATACTTTTGGATTAAATACTTTAATATTTAGTATATTAAAGTATACAGATTGTGTAGAAAAGATGATATGGTCATTACGCACATGCATTCACATGCGCACGCGTGCAGTGCTAAATTTGAATGAACTTGGTACCATTCTGGGTAAACGTTGATAAAGTCTCAAATGCATAAAGTTTGTCTTATCTAATGAAGCTTACAGGGAATATGGCACCAAAAGGGAGATGGGGAGCGTTTGGGGAACATCTGTAACGGTCCCCGTTACAATTAGCACTAGTTAATTTGTAGTTTAAACGCGTTTGTAATTGTAGATACTTTATACAGGCAAATAAATACAAACTATAGACAGAAAGAACTGATGTGCATGTACATATTTTATTATTTTCCTAACAGATTAAAAAAATATGAAAATGTTCCACATTGGCAGTCTACTTTAGACCTGTGGAGGCATGATTAAAACAAACTAAAATCTACACTATGTAATAAAACATTTCACATAAAATTTATGTTTCTTTCCCTTGTAATTTTAGAAAAAAATATATTAAAAGATATATTTTTGTAATTGATTATTATGATATATTAAAATTTATTTTTCTGTAGGCCCAGATACATGTATGCAGATTTTCATCTCAGAGTAGATTGGCAAGAAGCGTGTGGAAGACAAATGCTTGAATGTTTTTTACACCGAGATTTTTTTGGCTACGTATGACTCCTTGCTCTTTGTATACTGACTAAAACCATTTAATTTCAAAACTTAGAAGCTATAATTCATTGGCTTTCATGTTTTAAACATTCCTCTAACTAAAGAAGAGCCTATACTATAATAAAGGACTGTATATTAAAAATCATCAGCAATTTTCATTAAACACTGAACAGCATGTAAATAAACAAAACACTTCTTATGATTTTTTGAGAGATAATTATTGAAAAGAACAGAGATTAAAATTTTACATAGTGCTGTGTACAGGAAGCAAAAATTCCAATGGCCCTTTCCACAAACAATATAACTACATAGACTAAAAAATTCCTCCATTCTACAAAAAAGCTTCAAAAATCTTATTTTTCCATAACATTATATTAAGTATTTTTATTTTTATTGTAAATAATTATTCAGAAAAAAATATCTTTTTACGTAAAATTAATGTCCAGATTTCAGGTCTGTACATCAAAATATTATATATTAAAAAAGGAATTAAATACTGTAACTTTCCTTGGACGGTTGGATGGTCAAAGTGTCGACTTGTAAACTTTTACTAGAAATTTCATCTTTTGGGTTAAATCCTCGAACAAACCATTTAATCACATATTTTAGTATTTATGACAAAAACATTGCTATATAAATTTACAAAAAATATTTTTTTAAAGTCACTTTATAAGCGAAAAGAATACTGCACCGTTGCTACCGGTATATCAACTTGCTATATCAACGATCGACGTAAATTGTTAAATATTTACATTTCTAATAAATTTCCCCTATGATTCTTTACAAAATAAAATGCAGTATATTTTCTCATGAACTACATTAGGTATGTATCACGAATAATCATGAATATCTCCATTGTTGCGTCATATTACCGCTCTTGACGTCAAAAAGTCAAAAAATATAGTGCACACTGTTTTGTTTTAAAAATGACAGTTGAACGGCGTAAATTTATGGCAAGTCATCAGAAAAATAATGTAAATATAAGAAATGAATTTAATTTTTTGAAGATTCATGAGGTATATGAACTACAACGCTTCACGCCGGCATATTTATCATGAAGCGCTAACGCACTTCATGAAATATGCCGGCGTGAAGCGTCGTACCACTGAGTATGCATTTCTTAATTAACTATGGTTATTCCCAGTCCTATGTCGATGAGATATAGGGTGCGTATCATTACCGCTACATTTTCAAAATTTCCATTACCGCTACATAGTCATTACCGCTACAAAAAACCTTACATTACTGCTACATAAAAAAGTATACATTACCGCTACATTGCCTGTTTCGCTAGCCAGCCACATATGAGTGTACAGTACAACCTATAAATGCAGAAGACCCGTTTTCTCTGCTCACCACGGGGAGGTGAAAGTAGAACTTTGAATAGGATGGGTTTTTTTTATTATTTAAATCAATTTTATTTCATAAAACACAAAAAAATTAAAATCAAGCACTGTTTCATAGATAAAATTCTAAGTTTTGTCAAATGTTTTTATACTATCGCTAAAGCCTTGAAAGCCATTTGCTTCACATGTTGTTTTCTAAATTTATAACCATCGATAAGTAAGGCGGCATTCCCTCGATTTGTAACAAACTTCTCAATTGTGGTCATAATGTTCAGATGACGCTAAATAATTAAATTTCGACTGCAGAGTTATTTATATAAATATACTCATTCTGATTACATAGTGAGTGAATTCTGTTGATTAAAACTCATATATCGAACCATACCTGGCTAAATCGATAGGTAGCGTTATCAATGAGTTGTTTTGGGCTGATTTAATATGTAGCGGCAATGATCGGTCGAAAATCTGAAAAAATGTAGCGGTAATGAGTTAAAATTTTTGGAAATGTAGCGGTAATGTTGACCTCCCGAGATATACATGTAACCCGGTGAGCTTGAAACAAAGAAACAACAGATTCCGACACATCTGTCTCATATTATAATTTTAGACATTTTTTGTATATCACTTGAAAAAGACATTAATGGTTATTTAACAGAAAGCTCTATGAAAAACGTAATGACTTTAACTTTTCAATCATCAGCTTCCCTTACTTTAATATGTAGCAATATACCTTCATTACCTGCACAAGTTTAAATCTCTCAGTTGATTCAATACACAAAAGCATGCTCTACGTATGAACAATTTTCTAAAACGAGGTAAATTATGGACAGACAAATTGTTGAAACAAGAATTTCAGCAGTCTCGTTTAAAGTAATCTTTTCGTAAGTTCTGTGGTCGATACAGACAGACGTTTTTTTCATACAAATTTTTTGGCCATTATATACAATGTACACACGGAACTGTCGACGGATTTTCCATTATTTCTCGATCATAAAAAGGAGCACACGACGGGTGTGAACAGTCGGCAGGGGATGCTCATTCCTACATGGCACCTGATCCCACCTCTGATTTTTTGGAGGTCCGAGTTTGATTTGCTTTAATTTTGTATTCTTGATTGGACTTTTGAGCTTAAATTCAGTTTGTTATCTCCATATATTTAAAATAATAGTAATAATCGAAGCATAAGCGATTTCAATGCTTTATTCGCCTATGTTTTCGTTTTTTTCTATTGATTATAGTATTTGATCAACAATACGTACTAGTATGCAAAATGTAGGAAATCTGTAAAAAAAAAAAATGCAGATAACTAAACAGCGATCAACAAACATGCATGTAAACCAACAATAAAATTCTGTGAACAGAGCATAAACATTCCAGAGATTAGTTCGAAATATCTGACGTTTTCCAGGCTTTTTTCTGATTTTGATATTTTACATGCCAGGGACACGTTTTTCTGGCATGTAAAATATCAAAATCGAAAAAAAAGCCTGGAAAACGTCAGATATTTCGGACTATCCAGAGGTGGGATCAGGTGCCTAGGTCGAGTAAAGCAATCCTTGTTGTCCGATCATACCCACGGTGGGCCCTATGTATAGATCAAAAAGACGGAACATTCTATAATCAATTTTAGTACAAAAACAAAGGCCAAACAATAATATTAATATGAACAAGTGAGTCAATATAATGGCCAAAGGAATACATATAGGTTGAATTTCCTAAAAAGGTCATTTTAATGACCAAACAATTTACGAAATGCTGACTCAAAACGAGGTTGTTGAAATCCCTGTATCATCAATTTATGTGCGAGTAGCTAGCCTCAGTCATTTTAGAAATTGATCATATTCGGAGCATGCGCTCGAGTTTCAAATAAACTGAGAGACATAAACATCATATACAGGTGGTAGCGAAACATGACTACATAAATAAGGAAAGTAGAAAGGTGCCTCGTTTGTCATACAATTTAATCTTTTTAGATTGCCGTTTTCGGCTTTGGTAAGTAAAATATCCGAATATAAAACGAATGTGGCAGAATCTATAGTGTCAAGTTCATTTAAAGTCAAATGGGAAATGTCGAGACAAAATAGGAATTGAAATAACTATTTGATAAGACGTTGTCAATATAGGCTATCTGAATGTCCAGTTGAAGGTCATTGCATATATTTTTCTTCTTCTAATTATAATGTAAATGTTTTTCATGAATTCTATTTATATGGGAATAGAAAAAACAGTTTGGATAATAAAGGAGCGCAATTAGTACCCAATGAAATTCCACAGTTTTCTGAATGATTTTGTCTCCAAAGTCTGCATGAATGTTGGGAACTCCAGCACTCTTTACTATCAACTTCTGTGTACTTAGATCGTGTAAAATCAGAATAAAAGTATATGAAAAATGTGTTATGGTTCTAGCATACAACGGGGTCCTTATAATGATATCATTCTTTGCTTGTAATGCTCACTATGATAACTTTACTGTACTAAGAAGAAATTCTACATCAGGAAATTCAGTTTATACATTGTATGCAAGTTTCTCTTTCTCAGGATAAAAATTACATTTCATAGCTTACTACTTTTAACATTTTAGACAACAAAGGTGATCCGTTTGCCTAGTCCAGCAAATGCTCAATAAGAATCTCTTTCTCTTCTCTTTATGAAATATACACCATAGGAGAATTAAACTTTTGACCTACTGATGTGCAAATCAGATAAAAATTCCCAAAACTTAAGTAGAAAGAATTTAAAATCGCCTATTTTTATTTAAATTCATTAATAACAAACCCAGTGACTTTAATAACCTTTTGAAAAAATGAATATGAGAGCTGTTCGGAACTAATGCCATAAAATTGAACCCGCTTGAGATACATTAATGAATTTTTCAACGTTTGATAAACATCATCTTTTTTTTATTTATTTGATAAACTATACAGTGTTAATTTTATTTTTTAATAAATTGTTGATGTTTTTGAAAGCAAAGGTATGTCCAGGCGGCACAACTTCGAAGATTACGTTTTTTCTATCCATGTGTGACTGAGAAAAACCTTTTTTTATATGAGCATTTGTCATCCAAAAATTCCGTTAATTCACTCATGTACCATGACAAAATTGTACCGTAAAATTTGAAATTTTTACCCCATTCTTCAAGTTCTTTGAAATTTTTTAATGAAATGTCCAAAGGTATTTTCCATTTGTAGTAAAGGTGTTCAAAGTTTGTCACGTCGAGAAGTGACGTTGATCATGTGTGATAGATGTTGAAGTCCAACAAGCAAATATGCTGTTATGATCAATTTGGATCTTTTATGATGTATAGATCCATTTACAAAACTATATGCATTGAAATTAGCTGTTTATGACATTGTGCGATCAAATAAACAAGACCAATTTAAATCTTTGACTCCAAGGAATCTCAGTAAGATGTGTATGAGGTAGAAAACGTGGGCATGGAGAAACAATGACGTCATGAAACTAAATGGCGACAGCACCAGGGGATCATTTAATGTCTTTTTTTTATTTTAAGGTAATTTCATAAATATGCAAGTTATCAAGATAAAATGTTCAACATTTTTTTTAACTTTTGTTGTTTTATGTTCCTTAAAAATTTTATAAGCATAGATTACATTGTATTAATTTTATCACATCAGTCCACAAACTTTTTGAACTACCCTCGTACAATCATCTCTCACAAAGCCACTAAAATAAAACATTAAAGTGCTTATGTGGGTTACAGATAATCATTTTTTTCTGCAATTTTCGCAATTACTTATATTTAGTAATTTTGTATAATTATACAAAACAATGCAAAATAAAAATTAAAAACTCTCTATCCCCCCCCCCCCCCCCCAACAACAAAAGAACTAGAAATAGGTACTGGTCTTCCGATATTAGCTTCAAGAGAATCACTCTATTTTGAAACAGGATGGGTACCTTTGAAAAGTCGTCGTTACCAATCTAAAATGATTACAATGTTCAAAATTAATTATTGTGATGTACCGGAATATATACAAGATATAGTACCAAAGAAACGAGAACACACATCAAGATACAATACACGAAATAAAGATCAATTAACTATCCCAAGAGGCAGGTTAGAAATATTTAACAAATCGTTTGTACCTGATGCTGTTAAAAAATGGAATTTATTGAATACAGATACAAGGGAAACCATCTCAGTCAATTCTTTTCGTAAGATTATAAGTGATAATAATCCTAAAGCACCATCATATTTTTTGTTTGGTAAACGTATTACTAACATTATTCATACTAAATTAAGGCACAACTGTGTATTGAACCAAGACTTATTTAAACGTAATATTATTGATAATCCTTATTGCTCTTGTGGCAAACAGGAAGATGCTTATCATTTTTTCTTTGTTTGTAAAAAATACCTTAATGCTCGAAGTAATCTTTTTGACTATCTTTTTCGACTTGATGTAGACATCATAAATGTACACCTACTGCTTTGGGGCAACGAAAATCTTTCAATTGAAGTAAACATTGGCATTTTTGCCGCTGTTCACAAATTTATAAATGAATCTTGTAGATTTAACTAGATATATTATTGACTCTTATTTGTACAAGTTTTTTTTCTACCTTTTGCATGACTATGTGTTTATGTTAAGGAGAAAAACTAGTAAGTTGTTAGAACTTGTTTCTTATCCTTTTGCTTGTCAATAAAATATGTTCAAAACAACAAAAGAACTATAGTTTGGTGAACTTTTCTGGTTCTTTTTATTTCAAAGATGATTTGTTGGAAAGTATAAAAGCTATAAAACATTGTGTATATCAGGGCAGAGTTACTATAAAATGATTTTGTTATTGCACTTGTAACATCACTAGAGTTCTTCCTTTAGCAGGTTATCCTGATCTTTTAGAACTTCCTCTGTAATGTCCTCTAAGTATATTGGCAGTTTATCACTGGCACAACGGAATCCTAAATTCATGGCAGAGCTGTCTGGTGTATTCTGACTCCTAGCGTCACATCTATAGCGGTAACAGTAATTCTGTAAAGACAACATAGCGGTAACAGTAATTCTGTAAAGACAACACAGTGGTGACAGTAATTGTGTAAAGACAACATAGTGGTAACAGTAATTCTGTAAAGACAACATAGCGGTAACAGTAATTGTGTAAAGACAACATGGTGGTAACAGTAATTCTGTAAAGACAACATAGCGGAAACAGTAATTCTGAAAAGATAATATGATAACAGTAACAGTAATTCTGTAAAAGACAACATAGCGGTAACAGTAATTCTGTAAAAGACAACATAGCGGTAACAGTAATTTTGTTAAAGACAACATAGCGGTAACAGTAATTCTGCAAAAGACAACATGATAGCGGTAACAGTAATTCTGTAAAAGACAACATAGCGGTAACAGTAATTCTGTAAAGACAACATAGCGGTAACAGTAATTCTGAAAAGACAATATGATAGCAGTAACAGTAATTCTGTAAAAGACAACATAGCTGTAACAGTAATTCTGTAAAGACAACATAGCAGTAACAGTAATTATGTAAAACAACATAGCGTTAACAGTAATTATGTAAAGACAACATAGCGGTAACAGTAATTCTGTAAAGACAACATAGCGGTAACAGTAATTCTGTAAAGACAACATAGCGTTAACAGTATAATTCTGTAAAGACAACATGATAGCGGTAAAAGTAATTCTGTAAAGACAACATAGTGGTAACAGTAATTCTGTAAAGACAACTTAGCGGTAAAAGTAATTCTGTTAAGACAAAATAGCGGTAACAGTAATTCTGTAAAGACAACACAGCCGTAACAGTAATTCTGTAAAGACAACATAGCGGTAACAGTAATTCTGTAAAGACAACATAGCAGTAACAGTAATTCTGTAAAGACAACATAGCGGTAACAGTAATTCTGTAAAGACAACATAGCAGTAACAGTAATTCTGTATAGACAACATAGCGGTAACAGTAATTCTGTATAGACAACATAGCGGTAACAGTAATTCTGTAAAGACAACATAGCGGTAACAGTAATTCTGTAAAGACAACATAGCAGTAACAGTAATTCTGTAAAGACAACATAGCGGTAACAGTAATTCTGTACAGACAACATAGCGGTAACAGTAATTCTGAAAAGATAATATCAATCACATAGCAGTGACCATATATGTAAAAAAAACAACAGAGCAGTAAAATTAATTCTAAAATAAAGACAACACAGGGGTAACGGTTACGGTATTCTGAAAAGACAACATAGCAGTATTGGGCAAGAGTAATTCTGCAAAGACAACATTACATCTATAACATTGACAGTAATTCTGAAAAGACAACATCTATAGTGGTAATAGTATTTCTGAAAAAAAAAAACCCATCACATTTACAGTTGGTAGCAGTAAATCTGAAAAAACAGTATCACATCCACAGTGAAATCTTAATGCCTGCAGCAGTATCAGAAATTTTGAAAAGTCAGCTTGTTTAGCAATAAATATCTTTTTGTAAAGATACTACAGCACTGAAATAATCGTAACTAATCCCCCTCGTTCCAATGATTTAAAGAACCTGATTATAGAAATCATCACCATTTCTGCTAATTACATTCAAAGATTCAGGGAATCATTTAATTAATACAGCCTTCCAATGTCATCTCCATAACTGCTGCCATTATATATGATACATGTACACTGTACATGTATATCTCCCCCAGAGTCAGACATATTTTAAATACAGTCACGTACTTCTGTTTATTAATTAAACATTGATAATTTTTCTCTATAGTGTAAAATAAAATTGTAACAGCTCTGACAAATAAACTTACTTTATGACACATGAAGGATCCTCCTTTCTTCACTTTATCTGTTCCAATCCTTGGTCCCTTCTGTAATAAACAAAGGACATAATAAAGTTTTCATATCCTGTATGTTTCTCAACTAGGCTAGTTTTCTTTTCTTATAAAAAAAAAAGACAGAGAAAAAAATTGTAAGAAATAAAATAACAATCCTTTAAGTGTTCTTAACAAACAGGGTTTATTCTGTAGGTTTGAATGGAGGGTAACAGTGTATTTTACCTGGATAAACATAATATGATTTTTTGGGAGGAAGAGATTGGGTAAGGTTAAATCCTTTGGTGAAAGAGAATATTAATCATTAACAGGTGTTGGTTTTTCTTTGAAGCCAGGTGAACTTACTGGATTTTTCTTGGGTGTAGGAGTAAATTTGGTCTCCCACCAGTCCTGTGTCCACTCCCAAACATTTCCTATAATATTCTTAACACCAAAAATGTTTTGTTCTGGAAATTCTGTTACCTTTAAAAAGAAATTTTACAGAATAACAACAATAATGAAATGTTGATGTACCTGGAGAAAGAGAGAGAGCAAAACATTTGGGTCATCAAATTGAACAAAATATATAAGATAATTAACAAACAGTTCTCAAGCTCAAAAGTACATTCAAACAAGACAAATCAGGCGCAGAACAAACATGGATTTCTAGAATTTTTAACTCGTTAATAAAATTTTAGAAATCTTATAAAGATAGAAAATTACAAATTTGAGTATAAAGTATGAAAATTCACATTGATCTCATTATTTGTTAACTCTTAAAGATAATACTATTTTTATTAATTCTATGCATAAAATGAATTGTTTATGGATAAGCTTACTCACAGGAGCTGTGGTGTGGTAGCCATCGTTGGCCGTGTTTTCTGAGGGAAACTTTCCATGCCAGATGTTCATCCAATGTTTCCCTTTGGGTTCCTCTTTATTTCCCCAGGGGAAAAGCCTGGAACACATACAGTTCTTTAAAAACTACATGATTGCTTTGAAGAAACTTATAAAACAAAACTTAGATTTCTGTGCATGTTTTGCTTCATTTGCATAAGATGAAAATCAATTTTAATTTTTATCAAAATGACATGAACAGTGGAAGGTTTGACCTTGACTGAAGATTGCCTTTACAAGCACGCTCAAACTCTGCCTCAGTTGGTAATCTCTTCCCGGCCCACTCACAATATTTCACAGCATCATTCCATGACACGTGTACGACTGGATGGTTCATTCTACAGGTAAATAGAAAATACCGGGTACTTATATAACTTTAATAAGGGTATTTTCTGTGTATCTTAATTGATATCAAATTATGCCAAAACACAGTTATTCCTAAATCATTTAGACTTTTTTTGTGATTATCTGATTAGATAATGACAGCATTATCTTTGAAACCTGTATCAGGTAAAATTGAGTGATTACTTGTCTTCAATGGATGAATCTGGCCCCTGAGGATGTCTCCAATCTGCACCATTCACAGGAACCCACCAGGGGGCTGCAGCAACCTATGCAGAGAACATAGAAAACATGTTTTATTTAGTAATTGATCAATCTATAATTTTTTCCTACAATCATGATATTCTGATTAATGAAAAAAAAAAACACCATGACCACATTGTCAACTAAATATGCTTATTCTTTGTGTTCCCTTTACATGGCTTTTCAAATAAAGAGAAGATTAACATTGAGGGAAAAATACTACTTACAGATTGTGTTACATTCTTTAAAGTTTCTTCACTAACATATTTCTCCAGACAGAAGGAATTTCCAAACTTTTCTGCCTACAGGAAAATAGGTTTTGTTATTTTAAATAAATCAAACTACGCATACAAGTCAAGTTCATTAACTGAAGGACAGGGGAGCAATTCATTGATGAAGTCAATTTACATCAAGTATAAAGTTAACGTAAATACTTCCCAAATATAACATTATAAGCAGACAATATAATACAGACCTTCAGTTGGCACATACCTCTGTCACGTAATTTGTTTCCTCTACGAATCTCTGAAACTCCGCATTGCTAACTTCATGTTTATCCAGATAAAATGAATCCACTGTCACCTTTCTGGCTGGGTTCTCTCCATCCACAGGGAAGATGGGATCATTGGTCCCCATCGTAAATGTCCCTCGCTCTATAAATACCATCTCATTGGTCCTCGCAAGATCATCAATGTCAATAATTTGTTCCTCAGTTTTATCAATGGAAGGTTCTTTTTCTGAGTATTTTGAAGAATCTCGACTGACGGAGCAGCCACACCCCTCTTCTTTAGATCCACCAGCACACTCCTCAGATTCTCCGTTACAGGTCGCACTAGATGGACTCAGGAAGAGTGAAAGTAGAAATAAACAGACGACAAACTTCTCCATTTCAAGTTCCGATTTGGGAGGCTTAGAAATGCTAGGAAATAATTTGATGGCACATGATGTTATCTTCCTCAGCAACAAATCTGTATCCTATTCAACAAGTTTTTTTTTGGTTTTTTTTGCCAATTTTGGATCTAATCAAATGTCTCTGATCTAATCAACTTCCACCACTAAAACTAAGCTAGTACAAATCCCTTAGAAGCATTTAAAAAAATCACAGGTCAAATTTAAACGTTAAATACTTCCTTCCAGATAAAAACTCAATATAACATCAAGTCCAGTACGATCATCTTTATGAAAACGTCATCATTCCGGTTTGTGAACTTCCACTGAACTTGTCAACCATTGACTTTTTTTTAAAATCTACTTTCAGTTTCCAAATTATAATTAGTTCGCTCATCATGATCAAATGCGAAGTAAACGATATTAAGGAGATAAAGGTACTAGCCTATCTTAAATATCAAAGTTGATCACATGCGATCAAATCTGAAAGCTGTTAAGAAAAAGAAAATATATGTTACATATGGACTGAATATGATCTTAAGAATAAGTTTTGATCGACTTCCCATTTCTCATTTTCACGTGGATTTACTTTCAGTTTCACTATTTCTTTCACATAACTCAAGAACTAACAAATAACATGAATAATGCGATGGTTATTGAAATTTAAAAGGAAAGATTTTCACATCATTAGAAATTTTAATCGTCATCAATTGTGCTGTACAAAACCCGGTGATGTAAAAAATGTGTGTGCTGAATTGAGCAGAAAGTTTCAAAATGTTGGGATTGAAAAAGAGGAATCGCATTTGTCTGCAGAATATATCATTGCACATGTACTGGGCAAAAAGATGGTAAGTTGAAGCGGACAGCTAATTCATTTCTTTTTCACTTTTTGTGTCAGAGATTCGTCTAGACCACATGTCCAACGCAATCTCTTGATTTAGCTATACATGTAGGCCAGGTCCAGTACAATCACTAGATTTAGCTACGTAGGTAGAATTACCTATGTAGCTTTATTAACCTACCTCAGATAGCTTTATTTAGCTATTTCAAGGTGAGTTCTCAGAAGTTTTCTTTTTATTAAAAAGAGACAAAAAGTCGCAATTAAATGACTCTTGATATTTATACTAGGGAGGCTTAAAAAAACAATCCAAAGCAGAGATAGTTTATACAATGCTGCGTTTGGACAATTTAGAGCAAAACATGTAATTCCATTGTTTGGTTAACTGTCCTCTCAGTGAGGCATGACTGAGTATGATTACTTCACATTGTGCTGAATAATTACCGACCTATTATTGTGTTAACTGGAACTGGACTTCTTTGTCATTTCATTCAAGGAGTAACTGTTCTAACTGTCATACATAGCCCCAAAACTTTCAGAACTTTGATTGCAATTGCGCAGAAAAAGACGTTTTTCCAAGAGGGATTTTTTCATGAGTTGTTTTCAGATGAGTTCAAAGTTGAAAATGATCACTGCATCAAAATGACATTAACAGAAATAAATCAGTTTGGTAGCTAAATAAAGCTACCTCAGGTAGGTAAATAAAGCTATGTAGGTAAATCAAGCTACGTAGCTAAATCTAGTGATTGTACCAGACCTGTAGGCCTAGATTTAGCTTTATAAAGTAATAGACCGTTTCACGATAACTGCAGTACTGCTCTCTTGCAGGGCAAAATGATATATTTTGGTGAAATATGACGTAAAAGTAATTGTTCAATATACGTCATTTAATTATCTCTCAACAAAAACTTCGCCAAACATTATTATTTTGCCCTGCAAAAGAGTAGTACCGCAGTTACCGTGAAGGAGCTAATTAACAGTGATTAAGAAAAGCTTGATTAAGCTATCTTAGCACAATTTTTTTCGAAGATGTGTTATTTTTTCTGCATGTACAAAAAAGTCGCACTTTGGTGCAGTGATAATATTCAACCACATGGGGGCAATTGTGTTGAGAAAATAAATCAGTTAGAAAATTAGTACCTCTGAGTGTTTTTTCTCCAAAGTATTTATTTTCTAACTGATTTATTTTCTCTTCACAAGCCCATGTGATTCAACTATGAATTCTTCTGAATACTATCCTTTTACAAATCACTCACCAAATTATGTCTCCTTGTAAGACTTTGTACTCAGACCACACAGTTACTTCTTGAATGAAATTATAAAGTAGGTCAGTTACGGTCAACAGGATAATTGATTGGTAACAGCACAATGAGAACCAATCATACTTATCCACACCTCACCGCACACAAGGCAGTGCACAATTACTCAAACAAATGAAAATTCATCTTTTGCTTAAAAATATTCAACAGCTGCAATATTATAGAACTATCTATGATTTGAGTTGTATTTTTGATAGCCTATATATACACATATGATATGAATAGTCAAATACTTGCAACTTTTTGTTTATTTCTTACAAAAAAACAATGTTTTTGTGTTGTGCTGGAGCTGTAGATGTCAGCAGCTAATAAGAGCAATATTTTAAGTCTCTACCAATCTCACTGATCAGATTATAAGTATTCAAGTATTCAAACAAGATGATATAGTTTTGTGGAGACTTCTGTGTAAATTTATGAATGTGAGTAAATTTTTATGATGTAAACATTAGGCAAAGACAAACATATGTAATATTAGAAAAAAAAAAACCCAAAATAGTTTGAAATAAAGCTTAGGCCTTTGTTTTGTACATTGTATGCACTTGTTTCATAGGTTTGTTATCATGATTTTGGCAATATATATTTTTTATATAGCAAAGTACATGTCTCCAATCATTTACTACACAGTCTATGAATAAAACTGTGATAAGTTTTCTTTTAAGTTATCACAAATTATTTTAAATATACAGTCTTTTGTTAGATAATTCTTTCATTGTCCAAATCAGTATTAAAGGCATCGATATATTATTTTTCAGTTTCACCAAATTCCAAAGAAGCAGATAATAACTGAAACACAGATAGATAAAATCAAACAACTTGCAATGAGGCGTTTGCAAAGGTGCATGAACTTGGTGTCTAGTACATGTACATGTATATTGATTTTTCAACTAATATGGTGTTTACCTGCAAGCATAATGCTATTCATTGACAAAATTAATCTGAGAAATTGTTTTCATTACATGTAAATCTTACCAACTGAAGAATGCCAGTACAGTATGTGATACAGGAGTGGGATTTCCATGAGTTCACAATTAAATTATCCCCACCAGTCCTCATTCCTAGGCCAGAAACAGAGGTAGGTATAAATATGTTTTAAAAGTGCCCCCCTCCCCAAAGATGCTAAATTACTTCATCTGTAGTGTTACTATTTAAGAGCTTTTTCGCTTTTGTGCAGAGTATGAGAAGTATTATTATTAATATTATTTCATGTTTTCATTTCTGTCAGATAAAAATAAATGCAAACATAAAGAATGACTAAATAATTATTCACACATTTATTTTTAGAAATTTGGAGATGATAAATTAATTGAAATGCCTGTCGATTTTTTTTACCAGTGTATTCTGCAAGTACATGTATACAAATAATCCCATGTACTTTAAATCTTTAATCATTTTATCCCGCTACCTGAGTATACTTGTGTAACAGGAAAGGAGAAAATGAAAGGCTGGTTCGGGAATCAAACCTGGGACCCCTGCATCTCCAGTCAGGTGCTCTACCAACTGAGATATCCAAAATAGGCTTTGCCTGCTGCCCAATCCCATTCACTTTGTGAATAAAATTTTGTATAAATAAAAAATTTGTACGGTATGTTAAAGGCCATCATAATACATGTATCATGGAATGGAATTAGAAATTTCTTGGTGAATTTTGAAGGAACTGGTCCAGCATGTAATACAAGACGTGGAGGAAAACATGACAAGTCAGAAATTCCTAGAAGTTGGCTGTGGATCAGGAGCAGTAACTCTGTGTTTACTTGCTAAGCTTCCATTGGTATGTAAAGTGCTATTCCTTATCTAGCCATGAGATTTGATTTGTTACATAAAGCAAACTTGATGTAAATTTCCACAATACAAGCTTGAGTCAGAGCAAATAAGGTAATATGCATATAGTTTTCCTTATCATAATTTGCAAATAAAATGACTTGATACAACAACGTAGAATGATAAACAGTATGAAACACAGGTGATTGAACTTGGGATTACAGGGAATTAATATGGTTAAATAGAGAATATATTCTTTATCAGGTCCAATGAATGATGTGAAAGGAAACACAAAAGGTTGGAGTCCATACATTCTTCTATACCTTAAGGTGTATGGAATAAAAAACATAGGTAATCAGAGATTACAGAGCTCACCTCAACAAATGTTGTCTTTAAGTAAGGCAAAGTCACACAATTACCCAACAAAAAGTGTACATCCAAAAATGCAAAATTTATGCAATTTTGATCTGATACTTTGGAATAGACCTATATAAAAACTTCAAACTAGTTCTTAATTACAAAAATGTGATCAAAATCCAGCATCTGAAGCAAGTTTAAGAGTTTTCATCCCTTGATGCATCATTTGGGCAAGTTTGATTTATTTAAGCCTTATAGTTTCTTGGTGATAGACCTGCACCCATAACTTTTACCTGGTCCATTATCTGGAAAATGTATGTCGAATTCAGCATCCATTCAGCAAGTCCATTAGTATGCATCCTAAGATGTATCATCCATGCGAGTTTGCACAACATAGGGCTAATAGTTACTTAGAAATGAAACCTGCATAAAAATTTTACCTCTTCACTCATCCAGAAAAAAATGTAGGTCAGATTCAGCATCTGAAGCCAGCCTGGTAGAATGCAACCTTAGATGTATCATCCATGCAAGTTTGGTCATTAAAGAGCTCATCGTTCCTTGGAAATGAATCCTGCATCAAAAACTTTAACCTGTTCACTCATCCAGAAAATGTAGGTCAGATTCAGCATCCGAAACAAGTCTGGTAGTATGCATCCTTAGATGTACCATCCATGAAAGTTTGGACATTATAGGGCTCATTGTATCTTGGAAATGAACCCTGCACCAAAAACTTTAACCTGTTCACTCAACCAGAAAATGTAGCTCAGATTCAGCATCCGAAGCAAGCCTGGTAGTGTACATCCTTAGATGTATCATCCATGCAAGTTTGGTCAACATAGGGCTTATAGTTACTTGGAAATGAGACCTGCACCAAAAACATTAACCTATTCACTCAACCGGAAAATGTAGGTCAGATTCAGCATCTGAAGCAAGCCTGGTAGTGTACATCCTTAGATGTATCATCCATGCAAGTTTGGTCAACATAGGGCTTATAGTTACTTGGAAATGAGACCTGCACTAAAAACTCTAACCTGTTCACTCAACCAGAAAATGTAGGTCAGATTCAACATCTGAAGCAAGCCTGGTAATGTGCATCTTTAGATGTACCATCCGTGCAAGTTTGGTCAACATAGGGCTTATAGTTACTTGGAAATGAGACCTGCACCAAAAAACTGCACCAAAAATGTTAACCTGCTCCAAAAATATTAACCTGGTCATTCCTTTGCTGAAATTGCAGCATCTGAAACTTTGACTGGTACAATGAAACACATTAGAAGCATCTTCCATGCATGTCTAATCAATATAGGACATAGAAGTACTTAAAAAGAAAACTGCTCCAAAAAAAACTTAACCTTAACCTGGGACGCCGACACCGACGCCGAGGGTATTACATAAGCTCCCCCAACTTCGTTGAGGTGAGCTTAAAACCTTTGAAAAATCCCTGTACAGCTTTGTTTGATGTTGTATATAACTAATATTTTATTTTGTTAAACATTTTTCAATTTGAGATTTTTGGATTTTAGATTTTACATGCTATTCCTGTAGATATCAGCAGTGGCCTGTGATATCAGTGACATTGCCTGTCATCTTACAATGGAGAATCTTACCAGATATCAAGTACAGGGGAGAGCTAATATCCTGAATGTGGACTTCAGAAGGCAAGGTTTGTACACAAATTATTACAGCTCAATATCCTGTCCTTCTGGTCACTGTGTCATAACCTTGACCTGTATTTGATTACGATATAGTGATTTATGAAATTAGTACTCAGTTGAATATGAAATAAAGATTCTTTTTTCTTTCAGAGAATATTCAGCTGATCTCAGGGTTGGGTCCATTTGACTTCATCATTAGTAATCCTCCATATGTACCCACTGCAGACATTGATGACCTTGACCCAGAGGTCAAAAGGTAGAAAAATTAATTTATTAAAAAAGAGTCAACAAGGATTACATTTGACAGAAACATCTATTTATTAAGTTTTAAATCATATGAATGTGTTGGAATTCTTGAGTTATTATTAATGAATATCTGCAAGAACACATAATTTAGAATCATAGCAAACATGCTTACATCAAGTATGTTTTAGTAAATAGTCTTTTTCATCAAGTACATCATTCTGTAAAGCAACCAACAAATGAACAATTGCTAAATATATTGAAGTTAGTATTGTAAACTTTTAACAGTGCTTATCTGATGTGCCTTTACAAGAAATAATTCTATTATTCTTGTGTGCTACAGATATGAAGACAAATTAGCATTAGACGGTGGTGAAGATGGTCTAGATTTTATCAGACATTTGTTATCTGTGGCCCCCATGTTACTGAAGAAAGGAGGGTAAGAGCTTTGCTGAACACCCCCCTCCTAGCCTGTCTGACACACATTTAAATTTTTTTAGGATAAGGCCACACCAATTTAATTTCTTGTTCGTCGGACATTTGATGAAAAAAGTACGAGCGGGCTAGCGGTTAAATAATAATAATATTACTTTTTTGTGGGCAAAATGTTTAGGCAGGGCGTGAAAAATTTCGAGCGGACAATTATATTTTTTCTGATTTGCAGAGTAAGTAGATTAAAAGTATGATATAGAACAGAAAACAGCACAGAATTCCCATGGTGCTGGAATTTTAAATTGATATTATTTAATTAGTTTAGTTTAAATAGGAGAGCGCCGGTCCGACGAACAAAATATTTTATTGGTGTGGCCTAAAGAATGTTTATGCTTTTACATCAAGACTGGAGAATAAATTAATTTTTTTGTTGTTCCAGGAAACTTTGGATGGAGACAGGTATAGAACAGCATGAGAAAATTAAAGATTTTATCACAGATCATCCTGGAAAAGAATTGGAGTTTGTCAAATCCTTTGTAGATTTCACAAATAGGTATGTAATAAATAATAGATTTTATATAACAGGCATAAATAAAAGTTTACTCCCTGTGTATTCCTAATGGAGACAATATGCCTAATGATTGTAAATCTCACTTTACTTTTGAGGAGGAGGTACGAAAGTCTTTTTTTTTTACTTTGAAGTATTTTGGTTTTATTTGTAGAGAGCGATTTTGCCTTTTACAGAAGGATTGAGGATTTTCAAAATCAAATTTTGTAAACAAGACAAAATTTAAACAAAATATACTCTATATTTTCAATGTTTCTGCCAAAATTTATTTTAATATCTATATTTGTACATGTATTTATATTTTACAAATGTTGTTTAATTTAGTAAATTTTTTTCAAATGCCATTTTATTTTTTTCCTATCTAAAGTATAAATCTAAAAAATAAACTAGTAAAAAGCTGAAAAATTACTGAATACGAAAAGCAAGGGAAAGTGTTAAATGTATTTGAGATAAAAATGAGTAATTAGAGAATGAAAAACAAGATGTGTTTGTAAAACTCTGCTGCCTCATATGGCAACATAGCAAAGGTTAATCTTTCTCAAATGCACTTCTCAAATATGTTGGTACCTAAAGTAAGGCCTTTTCACAAGAAATACAAATGTGAAATATAAAACCCTAGAACCACCTGTTCAAAGGCTTTGACCAAGTTTAACATTATTAAAGGTAGGATTAACTCTGGGTTCAAAGTCAAAGGGTCAAGGTTGTTGGTTTCTAAAGAAAGGCCTTGCCTCAAAGATTACATATGGGAAGTCTGAAAGTGCTGGCCCTTACCATTCAAAAGTTATGGCCAAAGTTAAAGTTTTTAAAAAGTAGGTCAAACTCCATGGTCAAGGTCAAAGGGTCAAAGTTTTTGGTATCTAATGAGGTGTCTTTTCACAAGGATTACATTTGTGAAGTATGAAAGCCGTAGCCCTTACCATTCAAAAGTTATGGCCAAGGTTAAAGTTTTTTCATAAGTACGGAAATCTCCACGGTCAAGGTCAAAAGGTCAAAGTTGTTGGTACTCAATGAAAGGTCTTGCCACAAAAAATACATATATGAAGTATATAAGTATTTACTGTTTAAAAGATATGGCCAAAGTAAAAGTTTGGAATTTTTGTGTAAAAGTGGGTCAAACTCCAAGATCAAGGTCAAAAGGTAAAATTTGGTGGTACCCAAAGAAAGGTCGTGTCACAAGGAATACATATGTGAAATATGAAAGGCACAGCTCCATCAAATCAAAAGTGAATGGCAAGGTTCAAGTTTTTGAGGACAAACAGACAGAGAAACAGACAGACAGCTAGACAGACACAACAAAAACTACATAACCCCGAAACTTCGTTTACGGGGGCATAGAAAACAATCATTTTGAATTTAAGGTTGCTTATTTGGAATAGATTGATTGAATATTGTTTTACGTCCCATTCGAGAATTTATCATTCATGTTTGGACGTCACCAGAGGAATCCGTGTCCCCAGCTTCAGAAAAAAGGAAGAGCTTGAGCGGTTCGAGGAGGGAGGAGGGGGGGGGGGGCTAGAAAGGGGGATGGACACTTAAAGCAAGGCATGCAGGCAGACCTTTGACCTTTTATTTTGAGAAATCAGGGGTCCACTTTAGGCCTTTGGAAGTTAAAGCATAAGATTCCACTGCAAAAGCTTGAGATATCGCTCCGGAATGAAAGTTTTGGAACAGAGAGCATATACTAGTATCCTTGACCTACAAAATAAATGAAGCCAGTTCATAGTTTAATATAGTTTGATTTCTCCTTGGTACACATTATGATAGGAAACTAAATGTTCACGGTTTTTCCTCTAACTCATGGATCCCACTATGTTTTATAATGCCCTGACATGAAGCATAATATTGGAATATGATTGGCTGGTTGTTACTGAAAAAGAATACAAACTCTACATTAATTAATGTGCACAAAAACAATAATTTTGGATTCTAAACCAATGTCGTATTGTTGAAAGGTATATCATTACACATAGTTACGAACTCCAAAGTCATGTATTCCTTATTAACGAAAGCAGTATCTCGATCTTACCTCGAAAGGACTACTATTTTTATTGGTTTGAAGACTGTATATTGAGATGGTGAGCAAAATTCTTCCGAAAATGTTGAATGGAAATCTGCGATGACTTTCTTAAGATCAAATGTGGAAATGTTGACAGAAAGATTAACCGTATATTTATTCCCCAAATCTAAAAACAAATATAGGCTTTATTGTTGCAGTAACATTCAGAAATTGATTATTTTCAATATGATCCAGAACACATCTTACTGCATCAAACAATTCAGAATGTGCGAGAAAAAAAAACAAACTCCAGAAAAAATTTCATACCTTCTGGAATTCTTCGCCGCCGACTTCTATTCCAAACACACTCGTATCCACCATCTTTATTGTAACATGTTGATTTAGCAGGGCAAAGATCAAACGTACACTCATCTAAATCTCGTTCACACTGATCCCCGGTGTACCCTCCTAGACAGTGACAGCGATAGCCGTACGGCTCCAAAATGCACGTGCCGTTGTGGAGACAGGGATGGGAATGGCACCGGTCAATGATGTCACAATGCTGACCCATGAACCCAGGTTCACATTTACAGGAGTACGAATTAGCATGGCTAACACAGGTTGAATTGTCCCCACATGGATGTTGGGTGCAGTAATTGTAGTATTGGCAATTTTTACCAGTCCATTCTGAAGGACAGGTGCAAAAGTACGAGTTGTTGACGTTGGCGCATATACCATTGTTAACACATGGGGTTGCTAGGCAAGCATCGCGACTTTGGCATGTTTTGCCGACCCAACCAGTCGTACATTCACATGAGAAGTCATTATGTTGAGAGTTAAGACGACAAACACCGCCATTTGAGCATGGCGACGAGCTGCAGAAATCATAAAAGCTGCAACTTTTCCCATACCAGCTTTTTGAACAAGTACAAAGGAACGTTGTATTTGCATTTGTGCAAGTTCCGTTGTTCATACAAGGGAACGAGGCACAATAATCTCTTCTTGAACAGTTCAAACCAGGACAATGACATTTAGCAGTTGCAACTTCTATAATGGCTGTGGATGGTGTTATTAACGAGAAAGGATCGGAACCTGTATGGACTTGAACCTTTTGCTCAATTTCTACCGAACATTTTTCTCCATTTATACAAGTGTGGTTCTGGCAAGGGTCTGGGAGACTACAATCTCTGCCTACCCACCCAGTCTCACATGAACAAGTAAAATTATTTGATGAAGAGGAGCAGTTTCCATTATCTTGACATGGGTTGGGGCTGCAAAAGTCAGCCTCTGAACAGTTGAAGCCAGTCCAACCAGAATTGCATGTACACTGATACGTGTCATTCTGAGACAAACACTTTCCGTTTGTTCCACATGGGTTCTTGTGGCAGCGGTCAACGTACTGACACGAACTTCCATATAGGCCAACTGGGCACTCACAGGTATAGCTATTGTTGTTATAGTCGTTACAAATAAATGGCCTGGAACAGGAATTATATTTACAATATTTTGTCAGATTACACGTTTTGCCTCCGAACCCTCTATTACAATAACAAATAAAGCCATTACTCGCACTGTAGCAATCACCGTGGTTAGAACAGGAGATGTTGACGCAGTAGTCCCGGTATTCACAGTTCTTACCTCGAAATCCAGGGTTACACGTACAGTTATGGCCATTCCCAACCACGTGACATATACCATTTCCACTACAATTTCCGCCACAGTAATTGTATTCGCTGCAAGTTGTCCCGAAAAAATAATCCACACACTCACATTGATACTTTGTCAGTGTGTTTGTACAGATTCCTGAATTAAGACAAGGATTACTGGCGCAGTGATCCACAGATTTACAATATGGACCCATGAGGCCTTTTGGACAGTGACAGGTATAATTTCTTTTTCCGTTTACACAAGTAGACTCGTGTTGACAGAGGTTGTTGTAACAGAAGTCTTTGAAGGAGCAGTCAGCTCCGGTATATCCAGGGATACAAGAACACACAGCTCTCCCGTCTTGTTCGCTGCAAGATCCATGATTATTACATGTGCTATTTGAGCATTGAGTATCTGTGAGATTCTCACAGTTTTTACCCATGGTTCCATTTTTACAGAGACACTCGTAACCTCTCACTTGATTGACACACTCTCCACCGTTACAGAGTTCCATTATGCATTCATCCCCGTCGTAACGGCATCTCAGACCGGAAGAGGAAATGGGACAGGAACAATGGAAGCCACCAATAGTATTTGTACAGTTGCCATGCCTACAAAAATCTGCTGTATCGCATTCATTGAAGTCCTCATCACAGTTTGTGCCATGCCACCCTAAAAAGAATAAAATTTTATTTAAATTCGTTTTATTTTCATAACTGGAGAAAATGCATGGCTTTTTGCACCGAAGTTTCTAAATATCTCTGCTGCATTTTTATATGTTCAAATTAGATTTTATGGGTTTTTTAGTTAATTTGAATTGTTTAATAGATGCAAGTTTTAAAGCATGTAAAGCATTTTTTCAAACTATCCATATTGCATACATTGTTCTCTTTTGCATCTTCAATTTGTTTAGTATATGTTCGTCTTTTGTTCAGGATCTAGATTTCACAAATTCGTGTAATATTATCACCATCTCCTTTATTCTCACATATTATCTTTTTGTTCTTACTGCATGTAGTCTTCATATCAATTTTAAAAGATGTTTTTTTTTCTCACAAATAGTAGCATAATAAATAAAATATAATTATAATTGTAAAGCCCTACCTGTTTTACAGTATGTCTGTCTATAGATGACACACTTTTGTGGGTTACCTGGACAATAATACCTACACCCTGATCCATAGTAGCCCTCTGAACAAAACGCTTTGTACGTCACTCTTATCCTGAAAGAGATTAATAACCCGAAAGAACTTATAATAAGATACATATGTTTTGGTTTACGAGGTTATACGAAAAAAAGACATTGAGATGACTGTAATGAAGGATATGGAGATAACGAACAGTATTCAATCTCAAAGTTCATATAACAATACAAAATAGAAGCAGAGCAAACACGGACCTCCAAAACATCAAAGGTGGGATCAGGTGTCATGGAGGAGTGAGCATCTCCTGCCGACCGGTCACACCCGCCGTGTGCTCCTTGTCACGATCAGGAAATAACGGGAAAAAATCCGTCGTCAATTCAGTGTATAAATAATGGACTAACAATTGGTATGAAAAACGTCAGTCAGCAATTGACTCAATGATAAATTGTATTTGCTGAAAAGGTCATTGTATCGACCATGGAACTTACGAAATGATGACTTTAAATGAGACTGCTGATATTCTTGTTTCATCAACTTGCTTGTCAATAATTTACCTCGTTTTAGAAATTGTTCATACTTAGAGCATGCTCTTGCGCATCGAATCAACTGAGATATATACATGTATACTCCGTATGCAGGTGATGAAGGTATATTGCTGCATAAGTAAGGAAATCTTAGAAAAATGTAAGTTAATTTATGAGAACAAAACAAACAAGAATCGATTAATGCTAAAACTCTACCAAAACAATGCAAATCGTGAGCAGAACAAAAATAAACCTCTAAAACATTAGGGATGGGATCACATGCCATGAAGAAGTAAACATCCGCCGCGTGATCTTTGTCATGATCGAGTAAAGGGAATGTCAATTTAATATAAAAAATAATGGCCTGACAATTGCATGAAAAACTTCAGGAGCCCTAACGACAGATTGCATTATTTTGTAAAACAAATATCTTTTCCGTAGAAAAATATCAAATTATTACGGAAACATAAGCAATGACGTGTTCTGTGCTTTTCAATGAGAGAAACATGCCCTAAAATAATAAATTTGCCGGGAGTCTCTCGACAAAGAGTTGACATTGGGCACTGACTTAGTTAGGATAAATTACACAGGAAAAATGTCCACATGTGTTTAACATATGTTTGGTTTCACATGTGTTCAACATATGTTTTATACATGTAATACATGTGTGTAAATAAACACATGTAAAATATGTGTTTCATTTATATGTAAAACATATATAATATACACATGTTATACACTTGTGAGATAATATATATGTTAAACACATGTTTTTCACCACACATGTATAACACGTATTATATATATGTAATATATGTGTGCGAAAATACAGATGAATTATACATGTTTAATTTATATAAAATATATGTGTATTCATATACACATGTTAAGTTTTATCTCATATGTGTGTGTACATTAATTCAAAAGAATTTGTAAATGTTAGTAAAATTTTACTCATGAGAATGTAAAGTTTTACTTTGTTTATCCCCCCCCCCCCTTTCCCTTCTAAAAAAAACTTTCACAATTTTTTTTCTGTAATAATGCATTAATCAGACAAAATTGATAAAGAATGAATTCATTTTCTTTTCATTTTAAATCTTTTGGCTTACTTCTTGAGTAAAATTGAAATTATTCCGTATTTGTCTCCAGTCCGGTTTTGTCTTTTATCGGATGAAAATGTACGTCATTTTTGACGTCACTGCTGCAGCAGACGTGCTGGGTGTATTGGAAAGGTAAGTGATCTCAAAACATTTTTTAAAAGACTTTTAATTCATATTGTTTAAATATCATTTCATTATAGTTACAGGTGCGTATGTGAACTTTCTATATACATGTAATACTCTTATTATTGTGACTTGTCATGCATTTCGTAAACCTAACGATAGTGATCTGTAAGTAAATTTGGTGAAAAATGTTTCTGACTGAATGTAAGCACGGGCACTGGAAGTTAATGTATGTGTATGTATAAAAAAGACCCTTCTTTCTTATACATACACATACTATATATTTATATTAACTTCCAGTGCCCGTGAATGTAAGCGGTTACATGTTAGGCTAAAGGCATTACTATTTTTTTATAATTTGTATACAGGTAAGTAATTTTGGATAAATTTGTTTCTGAATGAACAAACATTACATGTTAGGCTATTTTTAAAGGCATTATTGGTTTTCCTTTTGTTACGTACTGATATGAAAGTGAAAGTAGAAACCTTGAAACCATTGTGACTGTCAGTTGGTGTTTATGTATGTGTTTAGTGATTTCCTAGGTATGTCAACCCCACAATTTAAAATCAATTTGAAAAGAATATTACTGAATTTCTATAAATTAACATGGGAAAAAGACAGGAATTTACATAAAGATGGCAAATTGTCTACATTTACCAGCATAAAGACTAAATTTTGTTTTGAATCTTATCTAGATATTCTTACAAACAATCAACATAGATCAGTTTTAACAAAGTTAAGAATTTCGGCTCACAGGCTTAAAATTGAAATTGGACGTTATCAAAAAATACCTAGAGAGGAACGAATTTGTTCACTTTGTCATCACAACGAGATTCAATGAAATTCATTTTCTCCTTGTATGTCCTCACTTAATGTACAAAGACTTGAACTCATAAATATTTGTAAACTTAAATGTAAAAATTTTCAGTCTCTATCTTATGATAATCAATTTTATTGGCTCACTAATGAAGACCCAGACATCCTTGATCACTTGCTGGATTCCTTAGTAATTTACCTTAATTGAAGATATTGTGATAAGCATAAAAAAAAATTATTATATAGAGTTTCTTGCCTTTAACTATATATATATATATATGTATAAATTATATATATTTGTATGTAACTTAGAATACGATACATGTATGTATATTCAGTATATCTCTTATATACTTTTTTTGGTTTTTTTTTTTAACAATTGCTCTCTATATGTAATATCATCATCATGCTTGTTCTATCATTTGGATCCTCCTCCTTCTATTTGTAAATCTTTTTGCTCCTCCGGGGGCCCAAATTGGATTAATAAAATCTTGTATCTTGTATATGTTGAGATGGCTGTCAAGTCGATTCTTTCATCAACTTAATAACAAGTGTTTGTTTTTATGGCCTATAGATGCATGCAGTAACTTGAGTTCAGTGTCACATTGTTGCGTCTAAAAAGCCCAAAGCTGATAAGACTGGCGATTGATCCTAAAGCTGATAACAGATTTGACAGAAGATTGCATCTTCACAATATTAAAGGTAAAAATAAATACTTGCAATAAAAAATCAAGGTTAACATCTGTAATGACTCCTTCTTGACAAAATATTTCTTGATACATTGTAATTTCTTTTTGTTCCTTTATAATTCTACATTTGTTGTTTGCACGACTTCATAAATAATGAAGTCAACTCAATACTACAATAATTTTATTCTATATTATAAAACAGTTTTAGTCCAGTGCACTTTTAAAATATGGAAAGTATGAATAGAATTTGCTGGCTTTGAAACTGGTACATGTACTGTAAATGACTTCAGGGGGGAGGGGGGTTATTGAATTTTTGAATTTCAGTTAAAAATTAATAATAACAGTGACATCCAACTTTCAAGGTACAAGTACATGTGCATATGTGTTGATTGTTGAAAGTACATCAGCTAGCTAATTAATCCATTGGATATTTACATCTATTATGTACCGGTATTCATTACCTGACATTTATTATTTTTTTCCAACACTAGAGAACATAGTTTCTGGTAAAATGTAAGATATTAATTAAGACTATTAAGAACCTACAAACATGTACTCTCTCTTTTTTGTAGTTGTAGTTTTGTAGTTTAATTAAGTTTTAGTGTTGCTTAGAAGATATCTACTGCGTGAATATTTGTTTTACAGGTTCAATATACAGTCAGCGTCTCATAAGAATAAATCCCAAGATCCAAGACTTGCTTAAAAGCTTAATTAAGGTAACTACACACTGTTAAATAAACTTTGTTATATTCTTCCCAACAACGTTTGAATCACACTGTCTGTTTTTCTGCCTGTCTACTTCTCTGTAGTATTTTTTGTCCAAAAATAAGATATTTGTGTCAGAATCTTCTTAATTTTTGCCAATATGAATTAGTAATATTGTTTGAACATTCCAAATTTAATTGTCAAAATCAAAAAAAAAAAATGCTTTTTATGACTTTATTATGAAGAATACCTTCCAACAGTGTAATTGTCTTGCAAATTACATCATAGGATTCCACAAAACTGAAACACCTAGTATAGCATATATAACATTAGTTTTAGCTCTTATCATATCTCTTTGGGTGAATTGGGCATACATTTGTTTGCTGAACTTTAATATTACTTGTAGAATTGATTTTGTAATTTAAGAATTGTTTTATTTTTACTTTTGAAATTTTTGTAGAGACCATTCTGTGCCTCAAAGAAATTGTTCAGGAAAGGGAGAAATGGTGGATTTGCATTTTGGGTACAGTTCAAAGAGAGTTCAAAATGGTCAAGCTCATGGAAGATCAGAGGGAGAAGAAAACTGAAACTGAAGAAAACTGAAAGATACAGAAAGAAAAAGAACAAGAAAATATATGAAATAATTATGAAATTGGGAGGATGTACACAATCTTGTCTGCATTTGACCTGTAAAGATTTAATTCCCATTCTTATTTGTATGCTGTAATATCAAATAACTTGATTTTTCATAAATTTACAATAGATAATACATGACAAATGTTATATTTGATATTTCAATTTTGCTTTGGACACTTTCATGTCAAATCATATAAATTATAAAAAAGTACATGGACTAATTATGTTATTCATTTGTACATGTATGCATGTTTAACTATTTAATCATTTTGTGGAAATCTTATAATTGTACTCAACTTAGAATATGTAAAATATATGTATCGACAAATGCTACTGACTTGTTTGTATACTTTCCTGTTTAGAAAGTACACTGAAAAATAAGTTATTTCTCTTGATGAAAATAATTTATCAAAAAAGTTGTGTAAGCATTTTAAGATATTAATTTTCAAATATTTAACCCAATCATTGGAATGTAATGGATTTTCATCTAAAGCAGAAATATCTGATTTTTAAATGTGTACAAGAATGTGTTTTTCCTTGTGATAAATATTGAAAGAGAACACATGTAACTACATATGATTTACATATGCTGCCCTTTTCATATGATTCACATATGTGGACAGACATGAAAAAAGTATAAAAATGATAATAAGTACAACAGTAATATTATACACGTATAATTCACATATAAAGTATAACATATATAAAACATATGTTTAACACATGTTTCATATGTATAAATATACAATGTGTTTATTTTTACACATGTTAAACACATGTGAAACATATGTTTAACATGTGTAAAAATAAACACCCTATACATGTGTGCTCCTTTTATGTGTTTTACACGTGTAAAAAATATATGTTAAACACATGTTTAACATATGTTCAACACATGTGGACATTTTTCCTGTGTATGAAGGTAACCAAAGATTTGTGACACCTAATTTTCGCGAGATGTCAATATTGCATAGTTTTTCTCGAATTCTGCAGGTTATTTTTCTACATAATCTTTAATAATACAATTATACGCGAGATCTTTATTTTCGAAAACAGACTGCTTCGTTTTATTACACGATAATTCAGTTCTCGCGAATGGAAAGTAAATTACAGTATGTGTTAGGTATTGTACTGAAAAGTTTTGGCAAATATACGATGAAAATAGTAGGAAAATATGCTTCAACACAATATTAAGATTTTGAACATTAAAGCAGTCCTTAATCATTGCTAGCAACTGACGATGAAGAAAAAAAAGATACTTAAAGGTCATGTAAAATTGATAAGGTGCATGGGATGCAGTCACAGATTAATGCCTTACAAATGGTGACGAAGACAAAGAAATTGATACCTGAAGGTATTATTGTTATGTAAATAAGGAGCCGCTACTAAGGTTTCCCATTTGTAATATGGGGTGAAAATGTCCCGTCCCAATAAGAGACTGTTGGCGTTCACCTCGGTGTGGAAGATGAGCGGAGATGAGGAGTTCTGCATGTCTCTGACCTCAAATATCAGCTGGTCTGTGTATTTTATCTACATACAAAAGGAAAGTCTCATGTAGCTCTAAAATTTAATTTGCATGCCATACCAAAATGAATGTTACCAAAAGATAGATTAAAAATTGAAATTACCCAATCGTCTACTGAGAATAACAACGGATTTGTTGCATTGCCTAGTTTGGAACCATAGACGACGTCATCTCGGTTCATGTCCAGCGTCGTGGTAAAGGACGCCTTACATGTTTCTCTGTCATTTCTATAGTCAAAAAAATTTAAAAATATTTAAATGAAGCAAATGTAGATAAAGAAAAGTATTCAAAAATCAATAAAACATACAAAATAAGAGCAGAGGAAACGCCAAAACATCAGAGGTGGGTTCAGGTGCCATGGGGGAGTAAGCATCCCCTGCCGGCCGGTCACACATGCCGTGTGCTTCTTGTCATAATTGGGAAATAACGGAAAAATCTGTCGTCAATTCAGTTTATGTATAATGGACTAACAAATAGTTTGAAAAACGTCAGTCAGCATTTGACTCAATGATAAATTGTATTTGCTGAGACGGTCATTGTTTCGACTAATGAAATTACGAAATTATGACTTTAAACGAGACTGCTGAAATTCTTGTTTCATCAACTAAATGTTTGTCAATAATTTACATCGTTCTAGATACTGTTCATACGTAGAGCATGCTGTTGCGTATAACATTAACTGAGATACTGTAAAATCATATATTTTCGTGGTTTGAGGAAAAACTCTTGGTTTGTGGGGATTTAAATTTGTGGATGAAGAATTGCTTAGTAGTTATGAATGTAATATTTTACATTTCGTGATGGACATGAATTCGTGGGTCTATTTATACCACGAAAAAACAACGCAAATAAAATAAACCCCACGAAAATCAGTGATTTCACATTATATAAACTCCGTATGCAGGTGATGAAGGTATATTGCTGCATAAGTAAGGAAAGTTACCAGAACCTGTCTCCAAAAACGGCATATTGTTTATCAGAAACTCAAGCACCTTTTTGATGTCAACTTCAGAGTACTTGTGTGTACAATCAAAATTGTTTTTAACAAAATAATTTTGCAAATGACCAATGACAAGGTAATTGAATTAATGAGTTCCATTTTTATTGAAAAAGCAGCTGTCAATATAGTTTTTTTTTTTTTGCAAAATAATAAAGAAAGAAAAGTAAATAAAGAGTAGTGTAAATAATTGATTGATTGATTGTATACTGTTTATATACTGTTTAACGTCCCTCTCCAGAATATTTCACTGATATGGAGACGTCACCATTGCCGGTGAAGGGCTGCAAATTTAGGCCTATGCTCGGCACTTACGGCCTTTGAGCAGGGAGGAATCTTTATCGTATCACACCTGCTGTGACACGGGGCCTCGGTTTATACGGTCTCATCCGAAGGAAGCCTTTTACGACAAGCAAGGGGGTACTGAGGACTCTATAACTCTTTTCCTTACCTGAGACATACAGTGAGTACAGGTTTACACAGCTTAGTACAGTTACTGCCAGTCACATCCTGGCAACAGGACCCGTCCTGGAGTTTATTCCCAGGGATCTGCACTTCGTGTACGTGTACATAGAAGGTTATCCTGCCCTGTACAATCTAAGACATATACTGGAGTAGTTATGAAATAACTCAACTTATATCACCAATTATACAATAAATATAAAAATGGAGTTATTCCTTGAATTTAGTTGAATTGCATTTAATAAAATTTATCCTTGTAAAGGGAGGGAATTGCTATCATTGAAACAGATTTAGACGACTCATAGCAACCGCTGATGATAAAGCTGCTTAATTAATGATATAAAATATCAATACGTAAGCGTTGCAATGCAACGCTTAATCGCATAAATTCATGCATAAATAGTTGACATTCTCAACCGCTAAATGATATAATTCTTTCATTAAACGGCAATTTAGAATTAGTGGTTAAGAAATATGTCAACTATCAGTGCAATAATTTATGTCTCTGAGCGTTGCACTTGCAATGCTTAAGTACACCTCTTTGATCATGTTAATGACATTTCAAAATTTTAATTTTCAATGAAAAGTGCTATCTTACCTGAGTTGCAAAAATACATAAAAGTAATAGAATTGTATACATTGACTCAGCCATCATTAAGAAGTACTTGGTCAACAGCAAGTACAGTGATCAAACCGAGATAAAACGTCTTAAGCAAACATACAAACTTCTTAATGGATGATATGGTAAATGAGATAAAATAAGCTTCAATGTAACTTTAACATCAACGGCGCAATATTTAACTTTTAGGTGGAAATATTGATATATAAAATCCATATTTTCACTATTAAATAAAACATGAAGCACCCTAGCTATAAATATAAACATTTGCAGATTGTGGTCTATCGATGACATTGTTCTGCTTATAAAATCTTTACCCTTTTTCCTAATTTCAAACACATAATTTATAATATATATAATAATATATCCATTTTCATTATTCACATTATCTTACTATACAGAAAATGTAGCTCATATATAGCTTAGTAATTCATTTCAACTAGTTCTTTGATGTCATCTAATTGCAAAAGAAAAAGGGAAGTACCCTGGAATAATAAAAACTGCGCGGGCCCATTTCGTGTAATACTTAACATTTAAGGGTGTTTGGGGACGTAATTTCGTGTATTCATTAAAAAACTACAAAATGAATGTTGACTCTGAAACCATAGTTTGTGGAGAACATTAATTCGTAGATCAAGGGTACCGACGAATTTCACGAAAATTAAGCCGCCACGAAATCTAATCATTTCAGTAATTCTGATGCCAGAAAATCGACACCTTCACACTGATTTAACATTTAAAAGTTGTTATAAAGTGTAGGTGAGTATTTCACATATTAAAATAATGTTGAATACTTATATACATAGAAAGCAATTTTTTAATAAGTTAGTATAAGAAAAAAATAGATGAAATATTATTTTTTCTTTATTTTGAGTTCTAAAGTACAACAGCAAAAATTAAATTGGAGCCTTTTTAGCTCACCTCGACGAAGTCGAGATGAGCTTATGCTATACCCCCGGCGTCGGTGTCCCAGGTTAAAGTTTTAGGAGCAAGTCCATTCCCAAGTAACTATAAGCCCTACCTGAACCAAACTTGCATTGATAATGCATCTAGGGATGTACACTACCAGACTTGCTTCGGATGCTGGATCTGACCTACATTTTCTAGATGAGTGACCAGGTTAAAGTTTTTGGAGCAGGTTAAAGTTTTTGGTGCAGGTCCATTCCCAAGGAACAATAAGCCCTACCCGGACCAAATTTGCATGGATGATGCATCTAGGGATGGACACTACCAGACTTGCTTCGGTCTATTCCCAAGTAACTATAAGCCCTACCTGGTCCACTTGCATGGATGATGCATCTAGGAATGCTGGTTGCTGATGCATCTGACCTACATTTTCCAGATGAGTGACCAGGTTAAAGTTTTTGGAGCAGGTCTATTCCTCAGAAACTATAAGCCCTATTTGAACCAAACATGCATAGATGATGCATCTAGGGATGGACACTACCAGACTTGCTTCGGATGCTTGATCTGATCTACAATTTCATTCCCAAGTAACTATAAGACCTACCTAAACCAAACTTGCATGGATGATGTATCTAGGGATGGACACTACCAGACTAGCTTCGGATGCTGGATCTGACATACATTTTCATTCCCAAGTAACTAGAAGACCTTTTTGGACTAAACTAGCATGGATGATGTATCTAGGGATGGACACTACCAGACTTGCTTCGGATGCTGGATCTGACCTACATTTTTATTCCCAAGTAACTATAAACCCTAGCTAAACCAAACTTGCACTGATGATGTATCTAGGGATGGACACTACCAGACTTGCTTCGGATGTTGGATCTGACCTACATTTTCATTCCCAAGTAACTATAAGTCCTACCTTAACCAAACTTGCATGGATGATGCATCTAAGGATGGACACTATCATACTTGCTTTGGATGATGGATCTGACCTACAGATATTTTCCATACAAGAGACCAGGTTAAAGTTTTGGGAACAGATCAATCTGAATGAACTGGAAATCCTTGATATCTGCAGTATTAACAAAGTTATGAATATTTGTTAACACTATACATGTTTTTCACGCTACACGCGTAGAAATGTGTATGCCATGTAAGGGGTTAACACAACTTGCAAGAATATTGTTGATGGGATGAATACTAAATATTAAGAAAATATGATGTGAGATTTCCATTACTTAAACTGATAACATTCGTTGAGGTGAGCTTCGTAATCTTTGATTACCTATGTTTTCCACTAGTGAATATTAAATTTACGTATTATACGCCCGTCTTAAGACGGGACGTATTATGTTTTAGGCTTCATGTCCGTCCGTCCGTCCGTCTGTCCGTCTATCCATTCCTGTCCGGCTCATAACTTGAATAGTGTTAGGCCTAGGATTATCAAACTTTGTAAACTGATACTTCTTGGGTAGACGGTGTGTCGCGCACAAAAAGTAGGTCGCTCTGACCTTTAATAAAGATGCTATAGCCAAATATGGATAAAAACTGTCCGGCTCATAACTAGAAAACTATTAGACCTAGAGCTTTCAAACTTGGCAAAAGTATACATCTAAAGTAGAAGGTGTGTCACGGCCTATTTCAAGGTCATTTTGACCTTTAATTAAAGTGAATTTAAAAAAAAAAATAAGTCTTTTAAATTCTAAATTTCATAATCCTAAAAAATGTAAAAATATAGTTGTATCCTTATTAAAAAAATGTTAAATTAAGTAAAAACTTATTTTTTCACTATGTACTTTACAGCAATCTGTAACAAATGTTTATTCTTTGATAGGAATTCAGTTTGTCCCATGGGCATAATTATCAAGCACTGGTCAAGAAGAATTTTGATAGCAGAAATTTGCATGTCAAATTAGAGAGAAATTAATGAGTTTATTGTCAGGAGCTAAGAGCATCTCTAGATCTGTTGCAGCCTTTATCTTAATTTATCTCTTGGGAGTTGGGCAAAAAGAAATGGCCTCATAGTTGTTTGTGTTAACTAAGAGTTCTTGATGGCTTGTCCAGACAAAGATCTTTCAATTGGTGTAATGTATTTAAAACAAATTGATGTTTTAGTGTATCATTAAAACTAAATTATTATTGTATAATATGATTGAAACTAATTATATAAGTGTTCATTGAAAAAAAATTATATTTCAATTTTTATATATTTGCAACAAAGATGCTATGGCCAAATGTGAAAAAATCCTGTCCGGCTCATAACTAGAAAACTATTAGACCCAAATCTTTCAAACTTGGCAAAAGTATACATCTAAAGTAGAAGGTGTGTCACGGCCTATTTCAAGGTCGCCGTGACCTTTAATTAAAGTGATTTTTAAAAAAAAAAAACTAAGTCTTTTAAATTCTAAATTTCATAATCCTAAAAGATGTAAAAAATATAGTTGTATCCTTATTAAAAAATGTTAGATTAAGTAAAAACTTATTTTTTCATTACATACTTTACAGCAATCTGTAACAAATGTTTATTCTTTGATAGGAATTCAGTTTGTCCTATGGGCATAATTATCAAGCACTGGTCAAGAAGAATTTTGAAAGCAGAAATTTGCATGTCAAATAAGAGAGAAATTAATGAGTTTATTGTCAGGAGCTAAGAGCATCTCTAGATCTGATGCAGCCTTTATCTTAATTTATCTCTTGGGAGTTGGGCAAAAAGAAATGGCCTCATAGTTGTTTGTGTTAATTAAGAGTTCTTGATGGCTAGTCCAGATAAAGATCTTTCAATATTGGTGAAATGTAATTAAAACAAAGTGATGTTTTAGTGTATGATTAATACTAAATTAGTATTGTACACTATGAATGATGCAATGTTTGTTATAATTAATGCCTACACAACAAGAGATGGATAAACAAATTTTTTAAGGTGTGTAAAAATTACTGAAATCTTAAAATCAAGGTTGACATGATTTTCCTGCACTTTTAACTGTTTAAGATACATTGTAATTGTAATTTTTTGACGGGCGTATCATGCTGTGGCGTGGCACTTTATTTATAAATGGTAGAATTAATCAGCTAGGTGACCCGTAGTTATTTTAATAATTGACAAACTTTTTTTTTTTAAAGTTTTGCAGTTTGTCTACACAAATTGTATCTTAAATGAAAAAATAAAAGCATAAACAATTTGAAATAGGCAGGGTCCCAGTGTTATAGAGTGCATGTTTCAGTATCTTTTACTAAATTGAGTACTGTTTCTTTGTTCGTTTGTTGTTAGAGTCCATCTCGAGAATTTTTCACTCATATGGAGACGCCACCACTTAGGTGAAGAACTGCAGATTTTTGTCCTATACTCGACACTTAGGGCCATTGAGCAGTGAGGGATATTTTTCGTGCCAGCACCCACTGCGATTTATACCGTCTCGTCTGAAGGAACGGTCTCATCTTGTATGAATTTCAAAGGAAATATAGTGGGTTGGTCACGTCATAAAATCAACAAAGATATATACCAACCAAATTTATTCCCTCTGTACATTTTTTGGCTTTGTTATTTCAATTATAATATATCAGGGTCTCGGGTCAGTTTTGTTATTGTAGACCTTTTTTGGTATTCATATAATTTAATATAATCAAAAACTTCTACACGAGAAAAAGAAAATACATGTACTTGCTGTTGGCTTCAACTCGATGATATTGACACATTATCTATAAACAATTGTTATTTCCATTCAAATTTCGCGCCGATATATCCAAGTGAGCTTGAAATAAAAGGTACCACAGAGTCTGACACATTTGTTTCATATTTAGATACTAGTATTTTACAAGAGAAGGACGATAATGGTAACTTAACAAATCTTTTTAATAAACATGATGAATTCAACTTCTCATTCGTCAACTTTCCTTACTTACGTAGCAACGTATCCTTATCACCTGCATTTGGGGTTTATGTCTCTCAATTGATTCGATACCAAGTGCATGCTCTACGTAAGAACAATTCCTAAAACGGGAAAAACTTTCGAAAAATAAGATGATAAAAACAAGGATATCAGCAGTCTCTTTTGAAGTTTATAGTTTATTACTGTTCACGGTAGCTCAGTCGGTAGAGCGCTCGCTCCGTGATCAGGAGGTCGTGAGTTGATTGACATATCCTTGCACTCTCACAAATTTAATCTTATTCTTAATCCTTAGGAAAAGTGGCAATCTCGTTTTATATAAATGAAAAATATTAATACTATAATCCAGAAAATTCAGAGTAGACATGTTCGAAAGCAAAACAAACACACAATATATTGTCAGTCCGTGCAGTTGTGGTAAGCAGACTGTGACGATTGAACGCACCCGGTGAATTCTAAATATAAACAATAACAGAACTCGAGCCCTGTTTACAAAAACTGTGTACATAACACGAGTGTGCTCGATTTGCTAATCTCTGTACGCATCTCTTAGTTCGGAATGACGATACTTGTGAAGGTGTTTTGCTTTCTAACATTTCTACTCTGAATAAAATTAATTTTCTTGATAAAAGTTTTAATATTTCTCATTAATACACATCAAAATTGCCACTTTTCCTTAGGATTAAGAATAAGGTTAAAATTTGTGAAAGTGAAAGGATGTGTCAATCAAACCCGCCAAAAAATTTAAAGTTTCAATAACTTTTAAATGAAATAAGATTTTTAATTAATTTTTGTGTGAAATGCTATTAAAATATATAATTTAAGATATTATACAGAAAAAATGAGAAAATATTAACTTCAAATCTGTGTCCAAGTACCTTTAAAAACCGAGGCCCCGTGTCAGCGGCAGGCGTTGGCACGATAAAGATCCCTCACTGCTCAATGGCCCTGAATGCCGAGTAAAGGTCAAAATTTGAAGCCCTTCACAGGCATACAGTGACGTCTTCATATGAGTGAAAAATTCTCAAGAGGGACGTTAAACAATATACAATCAATCAATCAATCTCAAGTTTATTTGTCGATACAATGATAAGAAAATACAACCATCAAAATCATTGAGTCAAATGCTGCCTAACCTTTTTCATAATAATTGTTATTCAATTATTTAAACATTAAATTAAATTTCCCGTTATATCCGAATCATGAGAAGATCGATTGATTGTATGTTGTTTACGTCCTATTCGATAATTTTTCACTTATGTAGAGACGTCACCCTATACCGGTGAAGGGCTTCAAATTTTGACCTTTACTCGGCACTCAGGGCCATTGAGCAGTGAGGGATCTTTATCGTACCAACGTCTGCCGTGACACGAGACCTCGGTTTTTTAGGTCTCATCCGATGGACCTGCAACTTTCACTTCTGCCGAGAGCAGATCATGAAAAGAAGCTCACAGCGGTTTTGACAGGTCGACAGGAGATGCTCACTCCTCCATGTCATCTGATCCAATAGAGTTTCGTGTTTGCTCTGCTTCCGATATTTATTGTTTGACAGACTTTTGAGCTTGAATGCTGTTCGTTGTTTCCATATATTTCATTCATTCTTAGGGTGAATAGACTACCGCTTAGCCTGTATCCAAGTTCAAAAAATTCCATTTGATAAATTTCACAGAAAATTTATAATAAAAATATTCTCGATTGAAAAAGATTATAAATGTTTTTCAAATTATAAATTTTATTTCTTTTACACATGCAGTATATACATGTAACAGGGACAAATGGAGTAAAATGGGTTTTAATAAAGTACAGAAAACTTCCAGAATACGAGGAATAAAATTATTAGCATTAGCAAGATATTCTTGCACACTTGACGTTGCCCGCCGGATGTACAAGTAGATGTCCTCTTTCCTAGATTTCAGCAACAGTTAAGGCTGACAATATGCTTGAAAATTCAGCAAAGCCGTCCATTCACTATGAAATAAAAAAGAGAATAACAGTTCTAAGCAAAAGTTTAGTGATTATTGTAATGTTATATTTACCACATCATAAATTACAATAAAATATCAAAATTTGAAATAAAATTACAATCTAGATTGTTATTGTTAGTTTTAAATTCTCTGAATTCTAAGACTTTAATGTAACATATAAAACATCATTTTTCTGTTTTTAGAGGAGAAATCTATAAAATAAACTGAAAACAATTCATAAAACCTTAGTATATATATTTATATATACCTCGGAAATATTTGTAAACTCAGTGGAAGAATTGTTACACCTGGATTTCTACAGATGTCTTTTGAAACTAACGATTTCAGAACAGAAGGGTTGTCCTCTAGCTTCGTGATATTGACTGAATACGGTACTTTTACACTGTGGATCTGTCTTCCTGTTAAAGTTTCAATATTTTTGTTAAGGAATTAAATATTGTCTGCAAAGAATATACAGAATTGTTGCTTACATTGTCGTGCATTTGTAAATCTTGTTTTCATTGCCAGAAAGGAGTATCATTTCAATAAAAGTACCAGATGAACTGTGAGCACTGAGCTCACAAAATGTTATCCCCCGCCTCCCATATGATTGTAATTTTAAAGTTCATATTTTGCCATATGGCAGACCCAAATTAAGTGTCAGATCAAAAAGTAAAATGTCATAAACATTATTAGATATCTATTCAGAGGTATAGGAGGAGTTGCGGATAAGAGACGGGTATCCGAATGAGTAACGGACGTACAGCTAGACGGACAGAAGACCGGATATCCACATCGCTATGTACTCCTGCTTTTCAAGCAAGGGCATAATGAAATACTAAATTGAATTTAATGGAAAGGATCCTGGGGAATCAATTAGTTATTATATACTGTAAATCACTTTTTATTCGTGAGCACTTTATTTTGGCGTAATTACGAGAGACGGTATGCTCGCGAAAATTTCATTTCGCGTATAAAAGAATTCTTAAGTTCATATAGAGAAATGACCACAGTACGTGAAAATTTTTCTCGCTAATAAAGAGTGAATGACTATCTCCCGAAAATAAGGTGTCGCGAAAATTAAGTGATCTACAGCAGTGGGCAAAATAAGACTGCAAAGAGTTCTGATGCCAATTGTTTTAATACTAAATTTGATTTACTACTTGATCAATTCATACGACCGTCAACAAGAGACACTTACTCCTCTTAGGTATCTGATCCCACTTTTGTTCTTTTTAGGGTTCCATATTTATGCCCTAGTCACAGATTTGTATAGTTTGTTTTTTTTATACCGGCCACTGTTATCTTCACTTATTCAGGATCAGTGGTTAGAACGCCTGCTCTAGAGCCCCGAAGTAAGGAGTAGATCCTTTCGATGCGGGTTCGAATCCCACTGTGGGACGTGAAGGTCCTTTGGATGAGACTGTATAAACCGAAGTCCCGTGTCGCAGTAGGTGCTGGTACTAAAAACATCCCTCACTGCTCGGTGGCCCTGAGTGCCGAATATAGGACAAAATTTGTAGCTCTCCACCGGCAAGTGGTGGCGTCTCCATTTGAGTGAAAAATTCTCGAGAGGGACGTTAAACAACATACAATCAATCAATCACCTATTCATTCTGTAAGAAAAAACTGAAACAGAATATAAATGTACCATTAAAATCATTTCGTAACTGTGACACATGCACTTGTACCCGTTCATTTTCTCCTTAGGTGAATTTTGTATGTGCGCCTAATATTTTTATAATCTGGATACCAACACACCATTACATTTACAGCAGATGTTAATACATGTATTTACCTTTCCACAAGATTGCCCTTCTTCGTCGATCATTCCAAACACACGTATATCCGCCATCATTATTATAGCATGTGGATCTTGCAGGGCACAAATCAAAAGCACACTCGTCCATATCACGTTCACATGTTTTCCCGACGAATCCTGCATGGCAGTGACAAAGAAATCCGTATGGCTCCGAGGCACAAGTTCCATTATTCAAACAAGGATTGGATGTACAATAATCAATGATATCACAGTTTTTACCAATGAAGCCACGATTACATGAACAATGATATCCTGAATCATTATTCATACAAAGTCCACTGTTGTTGCATGGAATGGTATGACAGTAGTTATATGACTGACATTTATTTCCAGTCCATTGCGCTGGACAGGAACATGCATATGATGAATTAAGGTTTATACACAGCCCGCTGTTCAAGCATGGCGTATTGTAGCAATAGTCCTGTTTTTCACATTGAGTTCCTACCCAGCCTTGTGGGCATTCACATGTAAAATTCACTTTCTCGTTGCGACATATTCCATCATGAAAGCATGGCGAGGAATCACAGTAGTTGTAATTCTCACAGTGTTCACCGAACCATTCATCTTTACAGTGGCACACAGAAGATGTGTTTGTATTTGAACAAGTACCATTATTCAAACAATTAGTGAATGCGCAGTAATTTCTGTCTTTACATACTGGTCCCGTCCACCCTATAGAGCAATTACAGATGTAGTCCATTCCATTTTCTATACATTTTCCATTATTATAGCATGGAGAACTTTTACATGGATGATACTCGCAAGCATAGGCCGTGGGTGTGTTAATGCATATTTCTGAGGAACTACAGGGATTGTTGAAGCAATAATTTCGTTGCTGACAGTTAGGACCTGTCCAGTTTATAAAGCATTTGCACTGTGGACCAGTTGCGGTATCAAAACACTGGCCCCCATTTAGGCATTCAAGAGAAGAGCAATCAACACAATGATAACCGTTGATTTTGTTTATGCATGTTGTGTTTTGGGGACAGAGATCAAGCAAACACTCGTCGACATCCTGCTGACAATCAGTTCCAGTCCATTGTAAAGGACAAACACAATAAAAAGACCCGTATGTATTAACACAAGTTGCGCCATTTTTACAGGGAGAAGATACACATTCATCAATATCAGCGTCACAGTGACGCCCAGTGAACCCCCCGTCGCAGGTACAGTAAAACGTTTCCTCCAGGTCGATGCACGTGGCATTGTTTTTACAAGGGTCTGAAATGCAGGATTTTATATGTCTTTCACAGTGTCTCCCTGTCCAGGATTCTACGCAATGACATGTATAGTTCCCTTGGGAGTTAATGCACGCTCCATGTACTCCGCACGGAAAATATCTACATTCGTCAACATCTTTCTGACATGAATCACCTTCCCAGAATTCGGAACATGAACAAGTAAATGTATTTATACCATCGATGCACGTTCCATTATTTTCACAAGGATTTGATAGACATTCGTCAATATTCTCTTCGCAAGTCAATCCACTCCAGCCATGCTCACAAACACAAGTATGATTCCCAATAGTGTTTATACAGTATCCATATTCGTTACAAGCCTTTTTATCTAAACATTCGTTAACATCTCTTTCGCATCGATTTCCCTCCCATTCTTTTGGACATTTACATCTCGCTACTGCTGTGACATTACTATTGGTTTGATTTCGCAACTCGAATAAAGATAAGGGATCTGAAGCAACTGATTTGGCCTTTAGATCGGGATAACATATCCCGCCGTTTTCACAAGTATAATTTTGACAAGGGTCTGGGATGTCACAATCTTCTCCCACCCAACCTTCTGTGCATTCACAATGGTAGCTTGTATTCAATGCTGAACAGGTTCCATGATAACTGCATGATATATTTTCACAAGCATTTATCTGACAATCATGTCCCGTCCATTGAGGATCACAAATACAATGATAGGAATTAGGATTATTATGACAAGTGCCATGTGCTCCACATGTTGCATTATAACAATGGTCTGAAATATTACACGAACGACCAGTCCAACCCGAGAAACAAGAACAAGTCAATCTAGACTCATTTTGAAAACAGTTTCCATTCATGTTGCAAGGGTTGTCCAAGAAACAAATATTTCTCTGTGAACAGTTATACCCGGACCACATATTCGAACAATTACACATATAATTATTGAACGCCATCATACATGTTCCATTATTTTGGCATGGATTCCAGAAGCAGAAGTCTGTAACATTGCACTGACTTCCAGTGTAACCCGGATTGCAGAGACACTTGAAGTTTTGAAAATCATTTATGCACTGTCCATGCTTACCACAAGGCTCTTCATAACAATGATCTACTTCAGTGCAATTCTTACCCACCCAACCATTACTGCAACTGCATATGAATCCAGAGTCCGTAATATTGCATAAACCATGCCCTCCGCAAGGATTATTATAGCAGTAATTCACAATCTCACAATGGGAGCCAGTTAATTCATCTGGACACTCACATAAATACCCATCACTGCTTTCTTTACAAATGTATGGAATTGCACAAGAGTCAGTTTTACAAAAGTGAGTAATATTGCACGTTTTCCCGAAATGTCCTTCTTCGCAGAGGCACAGGAAATCATTCTGTCCACGGTAACACGTTCCGTGCCTAGAACAGGTCACATTATGGCAATAATCAAAATAATGACAGTTTGAGCCAGACCATGCTTCATCACACTCACAAAGATAACCGCGATAATTGTGTTCTGGATAGCACTTGCCGTGATTATTACAAGTAGACACGGTACAACCATTTTCTTTCAAAATAGTTGTCTTTTGAAGAGAAGTGTCATATGTGGATGATTTCAGAGAAGATAATGTGGTAGAAAGAGAATTACACGCGAGTCCCAAACACATTTCACATCGCGCTCCATAAAACCCCGAAGGACATACACATAAAATTGTGTTGTCAGATATATTGTATTGACATGTTGCATTATTCTGGCAGGAATGGGCAAGGCATTGACTTGACTCGCAATTTTTACCAAAATAAATGTCGATATCACGATTACATATACAAGTGTAGTTATGTAGACCGTTCTGACAGGTTCCATGTCCACTACAGTTCTGGTGGAAACAGTAATCACGTGATTGACAGTACGATCCTATATACCCTGGAGCACATTTACACGTATAGTTAGAATGTCCGTTAACACAAGAGGCTCCATTGCGACATTGGTGATGAGAACAGTACGTTTGTTCACAGTCTTTACCTAGGTATCCAGCCCTGCATTGACACGTGTAAGAACTATGCTCGTTTTGACAAGATCCATGGTTAGAACAATGTTGGTTATAACAATAATTCCGTGTCTGACAGTCTCTACCCATGAATCCACTATTACAGGTACAAGAGTAAGAATTCCATGTGATTTGACAGGTACCATGATTTGAGCACTGCTTTTTATAACAATGATCAATTACATCACAATTCCTTCCTATATACCCTCCATTACAAGAACAACTATATCCCGTGTTTGTATTATTACAATTTCCATGTCTGCAGTGATTACTATGACAATAATCTTTCAGTTCACAGATATATCCTAGAAAACCTGGTTGGCATGCACAAGTGAATTTACTTCGTCCGTTATTACATTTTCCATGACCACTACATGTCTGTCCGTGACAGTAATCACGTGTTTCACAATGAGTTCCTTTATAACCAGGTTTACACGAACATGTATATGACGATTTTCCACTATGACAGGTAGCATCATTTTTGCAGGTATTATTGTAACAATAATCGTATTCGCAGTTACGTCCTAGAAAACCGGGATTACAGATACAAGTATAACTATGCTGCCCGTTCTGACATTGACCATGTCCGTTACAGTTTTTTCCGTTACAGTAATCAACTTGGTCACAGTTTATTCCGGTAAATCCACTTTTGCAGGTACAAGTATAGTTAGTGGGTGAGTTTGAGCAATTTCCGTGTCTGCATGGATTACTATGACAATAATTATTCTGTTCACAGTTCTTGCCAATGTATTCAGTCCTACACTGACAAGTGTAACCGTTTTGTTTATTTTGACATTGTCCTCGGTGATTGCAGTTCTGGTCAAAACAATAATCGTACATGCTACAGTTCAGTCCCATGAAATGATCAGTGCACGAACAAGAATATCCAGACGCAGTATTTGTGCAAGATCCAGAATTTTTGCAGGGATCCGATGCACAATAATCAACTTTTTCACAAAGAACCCCCATGAAGCCGATAGCACAATGGCAGGTGTAATTTGTTCCAGTTATCACACATGTAGCACCATTCTTACAAAGGTTGTTAGCACATGTATTTCTTATGGAACAATCAGGGCCGGTGTATCCATTGTTACACGTACACACGGCCATACCATGCTTTACATGACACTGCCCGTGATTATTACACGTATTACCGTGACATTGGTGAGCAGTCAACGATTCACAGTCTTTACCCGTGGTTCCAGTTTTACATAGGCACGTGTAACTCCCGATCTTGTTGACACACTCTCCTCCATTACAAGGTTTCAGAAGACATTCATCCTCATCAAGCTGACATTTTAGACCGGTAACGGACGAAGGACATTTACAATGGAAACTACCAGCTGTGTTCGTACAGTTACCGTGTCCACAAAACTGTCGATTAGCACATTCATCGATGTCCTGATCACAGTTTTGTCCATGCCATCCTACAAAACATATAGTCAAATAAAAAGTTTCGGAATTGGCATTTATGAACTCCCTGATCGCTAAAATCATTTAATTGCAAGTTTGATAAGACTTTGAATTCAATGAAGCACCATTTAGTGTAATTATTTTAGTCATCCATCACACAGTGCATTCAAAAAAGCAATGTAATATTTCTGTTGGGAAAAATCTGCCCACCCTTGGACTGCAGCTTCAGACATTTTGACTTTCAGGTCAAAAAACCATTTCTTGACCTTATACCCCATCAACAGCTGCATATTATTATTATAGTTAAATCACATATTTCTAATTATATTGTTGTTCACAACTTTCAGAATAGAAATTTAGAGTAAATTATCCTGCCCAAAATGCTCACTTTTAGTACTATATTTCAAAAATCTTTTTCATGATATTACACTGTTGAATTTTTTGCATGCATAGAATTCAATGCTTGCAATACTTTAATGTAAGTGTTTTTATCTTACCCATTTTACAGTAGGTAATACCGTTGACGACACACTTCTGTGGATTACCAGGACAATGAGCTGTACAGTCTGGTCCATAGTAACCCTCAGAACAGTACGCCTTGTACGTTATCTGGATACTGAAATAAGAGATGGGGTAATTTTTTAAAAATAGGGTCTAAGACAAGTTTCCGTCCTCACGGAAAACACTAAAGTGATTCTTCTGTTTCTACTTCTTATTATTATTAAGGTTTTCCGACTTCCTTAATTATATTCCATTTGTTTTCTATTATAAAGATCTTGCGCATAAAAAAAGCATCTATCTAAGGCCTTCAGTCTCCAACGGAAGACCTTATTGTAATCATTCGCTTTCTTTCCATATTATTATTATTTTAATTACCAACACTGTGTACGCAAATTTTCGAAAATGGCGATTTTCATCAAAATTTAATCTGAGCCTTGTCGGAAATTTTTGTTGTTCATGATCCCGCTTCCGGTCGTGAGATATGAATTTTTTCTCTCCCATGTCAAAGTGGAAGGCAGTTTGTCGGCAGTTACTAAGCCTTACAAGTTTTATTTTTTAAGCAGTTTATTAGCAGTTCCTTTGCCTTCCATGTCAATCAGACAAGTTCATTAATTATTCATGAATATAGGCAGTTCAAGGCAGTTTTTCTTAGCCTTCCCAGATTTCAACCAGTTCTGAAGCAGTTATTTTCAGCGAAATATTTAAATGAGTTTAAAAAAAACTGCTTGAAACTGCAAATAACTGCTTCAGAACTTTTAATATATTTTCATTTATGGTTGTGTCTAATGAATATTCAAAGCAATAGCATGATGCTGAAACTGGTACACAAACCATGCAAACGTACAATTTTAAAATGAAACCCTAGCTGCCAAAATATGGCTGAAATATTGCCATAACAATTTCGAGTAATTCGATCTAAATTTTATCAGCAATTTACCAAAAATTCAAACAAATAGCAAATTTCAACCAAGTCCAATTTCTCAGTTAAAATTCACTAAAACTTGATCAAAACTTCCTATAGAACTCCACAAATATTCCAAAAGTTCCTAAAATAACCCTGGCTCTTCTTAAAATAAAACTAAAAAGTCATTATTGAATCTAAATTCAAAACGCCCAACCCATACTAACTCCTTACCCCTAAAACACTTCTTCTCTATACAAATCAACCTAGCAGAAGAGCAAAAATTCCTCGAATCTCCCTCTTTTATACAATAACATGACGTAAAAGTTGGAAAATGTTGGACAAGTTGGAAAATATTGGAGAATCTCTCGTTACATTTTCCGTAAACGGCAAAGTCTATAGAAAAATCTAATAACTAGGTTTATATATACAAAACTCATCTCAACTTTAGCTCCTACAAATGTCAACAATAATCAGGATCAATAACTCTGTATAAAACCAATCTGTCAGTTTAAATCACTGGACCGTTACAATGTTTTCTTAAGAAAAATATTAAACTATATCATTATTCATTCAAGGCCACATATATATTGTACTTACCAATTGTTAAATGTCTACATCATTATTTCAATAAATCTAAAGCTTTGTGGCCAGCAGGCTCCCTCTATATTGTCTAATAGCCTTTTGTCCAACAATACAACATGGCAGCCAAGAATTCAATTTTGGCGAACAGTTGTTAGGTTCCTGTTGATTATATTTGTTGGAACATTGAGCCCAACCTTAAAATTTCTCTTGAACCCAATCAAATTATACAAGGAAACTGCTTTCAACTGCCAACAAATTAAAACTGCTCAGGAAAACTGTCTTGTCCTCAAGCATATGCAGCTAAGATATAACTGCTAGGGAAACTGATAACTGCTTAAAAACTGTTAAGGAAAACTGTTTACTCCCAAAGCCCTAGCAGTTACTAAAGAGCAGTAAAAACCAAACTGCTTGAAACTGTTTGAAAACTACCAAAAATTTCTAAAACTGCTAAAGAACTGCCTAATAACTGTCTATATAGGCAGTTCACTTTTCCATGGTCTGTTTTGCAGAGGGTCGGCTTGCCCTAGAATTTCCTCCTTAATAACATGAAATATTTATTTTCAGTAACGTTGGAAGAAAGTTTGTAAATTGTCAATGGGTATTCAAAACTTTCTAGCACAAATAAGGTGCAGAAGCGCGGAAGGGTTGAAAAAAATGAATAGAAAATACCGGTATCTCGCAAAATTTGACACCTTTTCCTTTAATATTTTTTAAATATTTAAAATCTAGTACGTGAATGTTCTCAGAAACCCTTAAGGTATACCTTTACTCAGATGAGAGAGAACGATCATAGGCATTTATGCCTGCTGTTCAATCCATTTCATTAAATGAATAAAATATATTTTAAACTAAACTCAGATGACTAAAATTTCCACTGATAAGAACGAAAAACCACCTATTGCACATTGTACACCTATGCTTATTGTGTTGAATTTCAATTTCAAATAACTATGTCAATGACCTACATTTCATGCTGGTGGCACCTGAGTATTTCTTGGGAAATACCTAAATTTTTTACACTATGACCAGTTTTTTCTTCACTCACAAAATATTTCAAGCAACAAAAAATATTCAAAGAATGAAATATTATAGCAATGGAATAGCGTTGCTTCATATAAAGAAATGATTATTGTTTGGGCCAAAAAACGTAATAATTATTACCGTCCGAATTTCCTCTGTCATAATTATATTTTTTCCCATTTTAATTCGAATATTACAAAAATTTGAAAGATAAGAACTCTAAATTATTTATAGCCCCAGGTTACTTTTGTTGTCCTTCTGCTCATGGTATTAATATTATTTGGGATCAATGATGAAATGATTGGGATAGGTAGTCTAGAATGTTTTTTTAATACATATTTTTGAATTTCTTTATTTCATAGCATTCAATTATTCTTGAGCTTTAACACACAAAATATTTGCAAAATGATGTATAAAATTACGTGTAATCTTTACTTTGTGATTAATATTGCATCAAATAAAAAATTTGATAAAAACGAAAGATTTAAAATATTTAGTCCGAATTTCCTCTGCATTACCATACATTGATTTTTGTTCCTGTATATTTTCTTCAAATAATAAAATAAATTTTTTAATTGATATTGAGATAAAACTTGGTTATTTCATCCATTTAGAACAATTTTTTATTTAGCATATTATACTTTATAAAATTTCCTTTCTGATTACTGAAACCTGAGTAAGCGTCATCCTTAAAGGCAGGAATCTGAAACTTTCAGGTATGATCGATAGAATGTGATTTGTGGATTTGTGATAAAAAAAAATCTATGTGTTTTCGCAGTTGTCACATGTACAGTAATTGAACTTTCTTGTTCTTTATTATTTCAATGTATTTTTTAAAATAATATTTATAGGTTAAATAGAGCTTCTTATCCGAATGCTATATATGTAATTTGTTAAAAATTTATTTACCATTTTCAATATTAAATTTAAGGCGATAGCCTTCGATAACGTGATGGTAAGCTCGCTCAAATTTTCACGCGGGCGACCCGAATTCAATCTGGGGAATGTTTATTTTGTATTTTTATTTTGGGTTCTAATATAAGATTTATCTTTAAAGAAGGAAGGGGCTATGTCGATCGACACCAGAACAGGGGTGTCTCGGAAATAATTTCTTATGCGCGCGTGGTGCTCACTCGGGGAGGAAGAATAATCAAATTAAGGCATAAAATCAGTAAAATTTTAGAATAAATCAAGTCATCGTATATAATCCTTAAACAGTTATTAAATTTAAAAAAATCTTATGTAATCTTATTTATTACAAGAGAATTTCTCTAATTAAATGTGAGAAATTACACACAAAGCTTTATTGAACACTGACCACCTCCCTCCCTCCCTTTAAATTGGCGTCTCTTATTTTTCGTTCGCGATATCTTCACAATATAAACATTTTTAGATAAAATTATTCCATTTCATACATGAAGGTGATTCAGGGAATGCACAGCATAAATGTTTGTGAGGAATCAGCCTAGCTCCCTGATGACACGGGACGGAAGACCTTCTTATTTCTAGTTATATTTCTATTCAATTTTTGGAGCAAAATAATAATACTTTAAGTAATTGCTAAATATTTTAGAAGAGAGAGAGAGAGAGAGAGAGATTAAAGTTCGATTATACATGTATATATTAGTTTGAAAATCGCCATTCGAGCTTTTATAATTCATGATGCGAATAAAACCAACGTACAAAAAAGAATTTTTATCCCTAAAATAATGAGCCGCCAATTTCTTTTGTCGCCAGGTCTGTGAAAGTATGTTGTCTCCTATTTGTAGATTGTAGTCCGAGAATTCTGTCTCGTAGATGAGTGGTGAGGAGGAGTGTTGTAAATCTCGTACTTCGGTACTTATCTTGTCCATATACTTTTCCTGAATTAATAAGAATGGAATCTTAACAGTTATAGGATGTACCAAACTATTTGAGAAATTAAAAAAAAATCTTATATAACTTTAAAACAGACAAACAATTTGTATTAAAGTAATGATACCCATGAATCAACTTCTAAAAACTGTGGTTTCGTTGTATTCCCGACTTTAGAACCATAAAAGACGTCTTGTCGTTTCATGTCTATTGTTGTGCTAAAACTTGACACACAGGAGTGACTTCCGTTTCTGTAGAAATAAAAAAAAATAATCATTAAAATCTGTGTGGACATGTTGAAATGATACCAAAGTCGGAAAAGTCAAACATCACCTACTTCAGACATAAGGTGAGTACAGGTTTACACAACTTGGTACACTGGGTACCCGCCACTCCCTGACAGCATTCTCCTCCGTGAAGTTTATTACCGGGACTCTTCACTTCGTCTATGTAAACTGAGAAAGTTATCTTTCCAGTTGTAACCTGAAAACGTAAAATCATTATAGTATAATATTTGTTCCAGTTTTTCAATGATATAACCGAATTCAAAAAAATGTTATAACGACTTAAATTCGTTCTAATGAATTCGACAATTCGTGATATCGAATTCAAAAGAAAATTTTTATTGGTCCTAAATAGGCTTCCGTAGCTTCTGTATATTTTTAAAATTCGATATTACGAATTGAAGAATTTGTAATAACGAATTAAATTAGTTATAATAATTTATTTAAATTCGTTATAATGAATTTAATCTGTTATAACAAAATTTGTCGAATTTGTTTTAACAAATTTGTTTATTAGAATTAAACTTGTTTTAACGAATTGTAAAACTTGTTATCACGTATTGATTTCGTTACATAAATTCGACAAATTGTTATAATATTTTCTATAAACCTTGATTTTTGAATTTGATTAAATATATTTATTTCGCTGTAACAAACTTAATAATTTGTTAATACGAATTTAATGTTGTTATAACAAATTTTTGAAGTCGTTTAAACGAATATAATTCGTTATAACAAATTTTTGATTTTGTTATGACGAATTCTAGAAATTAAGTTAAATCACATGAAATCGTACGGAAGTCCAAACACATGGTACGTGGGTATGAACATGCAGATAAGCGATATGATTGTTAGCTGCAGAAATGAGTTGATTGGTATACTCGGGGCCAGTGTAAAAGCGAATAATGATCATAAGCTGTGTATTTTCCTACGTCGTAAAATGACTATTTTGTCTGCAGAAAAAGTGACATCTACGGAAGCCCATTTATGGACCTATCGAAAAATATTATTGAATCCGAATTGTTGAATTTGTTATAACGAATTTAATTCGTTATAACAATTTCTATGAATTGTTATAACGATTTTAATCTGTTATAACAAATTTGTTGAATTCAGTATAACAAATTTTTTAATTTGTTATAACGAATTAAATTCGTTAAAACGAATTCAAAAATGTGTTATAACAAATTAAATTCGTTTAAACAGATTCTTAAGTTTGTTATCACAAATTAAATGTGTTAAAACAAATACCAAAGTTTGTTATAACGAATTAAATTCGTTTGTTCGAATTCAGTAATCAGGGTCTATAGAAAAATACATATGAATTCGATATTACGATTTGTCGAATTCGTTTTAACGAATTTAATTCGTTATAACAAATTATGGAATTCGTTTAATTGAATTCAATTCGTTATAACGAGTTTAATTCGTTTTAACAAATTTGTGAATTTATTATGACGAAATCAACAAATTTGTTATAACAGATTAAATTCATTATAACGAATTCAAAGAAATTGTTATAACGAATTAAATTCGTTATAACAAATTCGACAATTCGTTATATCGGATTCAAAAAATATTTTTCGATAGGTCCAAAATGGGCTTCCATAGACATCAACTTGCAATCTGCCTAAAATCTGCATATCATAAGAGAAAAAATGACCCCTTGTAGATTTTGTTTGTTTACAAAATTAGCAGTAAATGATTATGCTGAACCAAACTTCTAAGTGTTCACCTAATATTTTTTAAGTTATAAAGAACAGATGCATACATACGGAAGCCCATTTAGGACCTATCGAAAAATATTTTTGAATCCGATATAACGAATTGTCGAATTTGTTATATCGACTTTAATTCGTTATAAAAATTTATTTGAATTCGTTATTATGATTTCAATCTGTTATAACAAATTTGTTGATTTCGTTATAACGAATTCAAAAATGTGTTAATACGAATTAAACTCGTTTTAACAGATTCCAAAACTTGTTATAACGAATTGAATTCGTTTAAACGAATTCCATAATTTGTTATAACGTATTTTGTTAAAACGAATTCGACAAATCGTTATATCGAATTCATATATATTTTTTCTATAGGCCCTGATTATTGAATTTGATTAAACGAATTTAATTCATTATAACAAACTTTGGAATTTGTTTAAACGAATCTAATTTGTTATAACAAATTTATGAATTCGTTTTAACAAATTTAATTCGTTAAAGCAAATAAAAGAATTTGTTATAACAAAATCAACAAATTTGTTAAAACAGATTAAATTCATTATAAAGAATTCAAAGAAATTGTTTTAACGAATTAAATTTGTTATAACAAATTCGACAATTCGTTATATCAGATTCAAAAATATTTTTCGATAGGTCCTAAATGGGCTTCCGTACATACAGTAAATAATTCCTTTAATTCATGGTTAATGATGTGTGACGGGGGTCCTCCCTGTCACTGGCACTAATAATTAATGAAGATTGTTTTTATTTACATCGTTTATTTACATAATTACAACACAAGATATATTTATAAGAAATCACAATGTTCACAATACAAAAACACGTCCACACTCGTGGACTTTCAGACTTGTTCTCCTCTCTCTCACTCATGTTCCCAGGGCCCACTTTTTCACACAAATCAATCTAGTGCTCACTTTCATCTCTCAGAACTCTATCACGCACAATAAACAACTTTAACAGAAATGACAAATAAACAAATTATAAATCCATGCTTGTCCACTCGCTTTCTCTCTAACTAAAATTACACTCTTGGGAAACAGGGCTACAACGCCTGCGCTGCGCACCTGCAACCTATCACTCACTCATTTACAATTAATTAACTAAAATCGGGCGATTGCTCTGTGACATACCTCCCCTCTTAAGTGTGGCGTCCCGACACACTAATAACATTACATGTAGTAGACTGATAATGACAATTTGATATCGCTTACAAGAATCACACATTCATAGATAAAAAGACCTTACTTACACACAGAAATAACAAAATAGTTTAACATGCATACACATTTCATGTTTTACCTTTTTTTTCTTAAATTTTTGTTTTTTATCTTAACATTTTTTTTTAAACAAACGTTCATTTTAGAATTTGAAATACATTATATACACAACCTACGTATATACACTTCAATTATTTATTTCTTTGACTGTATAAAATCTTGTACAATCCTAAAGTCTTTGATTTCATTTTCACCTAACCACTGGGTGTGTCCGTTCTGAAACTGTACAAAATAACGTTTCTCCAACCGCTTGGAGTCGTTTCTAGACCGCATCATATCTAATACTTTGACAATGGGACCGTTGTCATCGGCCGTCTCGTCCTCGTATTCAACGTCCTCGTCCGGGATGTAGTCGTGATCAGGGCGGTCATATGGATCAAGATACGGCTTCATCCTGTTAGCATGCGCTGTCAAAGTTTTTGATTTGTGATCAGGGTCCTGTAGTCTGTAGGTAACATTAGATAATCGCTCGATGATCTCGTATGGTCCGTGCCAATTGTGAGTAAGTTTAAGAGAGTCCAGGTTTAGTCGTTGGCGTGAATAACCATATTTTGTCACCTTTAATATAATGAGTCTCTTTCGCTGCACGGTCATGATGTTCCTTCTGGTTTTGTTGACATTTTTGTAAGTTTTCTTTGACAAGCGTGTAGGCCTCTTGAAGACGGACTTTTGCCTCTTCCTTATAGTCGTCTGCTACAGCGTAAGAAAATGTTGGCGGACAGAGCGCAGATTCCACTGGTAGAACAGGATCTCGCAAGTGCATTAGGTAGAAGGGTGACTCTTTTGTAGACTCGTGAATGGCGGTCCTATATGCAAACAGTATGTATGGTATAAATGTGTCCCAGTCACGCTGATGCCCGGACACATACATTGACAACATCGTTGTGAGTGTTCCATTGAAGCGTTCCACTAGGCCATTGGTCTCCGGGTGGTAGGCAGTAGTGAACGTTTTCCTGGTATTTGTTAATTTGCATATTTCCTTTATTAGGTTTGATCTAAAGTTCTTGCCATTATCTGATAGTAGCTCTCTAGGCGCTCCATGACGACACACTATTTCCTCTACAAAAAGTCGCGCAGTCGTTTCTGCATCTGCATTGTTTACGGCAAATACTTCAGGCCATCGAGTTAGGTAGTCACTGAACACAATAATGTACTTATTGGACTTGTAGGTTGGCGGGAATGGTCCAAGGACATCTACAGCTACTCTGTCGAATGGTCCGTTAACTGCCGGTAGCGGGTTCAATGGGCACTTTGGTCTGTTTTTCGGTGATTTCTTGGTAGCACAGTCTACGCATGATCTACACCAAAACTCTACATCTGAATACATACCCTTCCAATGAAATCTCTCTTGGACTTTGTCATACGTTTTCTGGAAGGAGAGATGTCCTGCTGTCAGGTCGTCGTGACAGGCATACATGACTTCATCTATCAGGCTCCTTGGAACAGCTATTTGGCGTCTAATAGCTTGACGTCGTCTATGAGATCCAGGCTGCCAAAGATGATATAGCAGACCATTATGTCCGAGTTCATAATCACCGGATAAAATTACAGTTTCACGGGCCTTTGAAGATAATTCAGGCAACTCTCCCTTCTCTAAGTAATTGATGATAGCGGCTAGGAGAGGGTCATTTTTCTGACGGTCGCGGATGTCCTGATATGACCTTTTTGGTATCACATCTGCGTCTGCCTTAGCACAGGTGGCTGCTATAGGGGATTCGGCAGGAATTCGAGATAAGGCGTCTGCGTTTTGATGAACCTTTCCAGGTCGATGTTTTATGGTTATGTCATACTCTTGAAGAGTTAACGACCATCGCGCAAGGCGTCCTGCTGGATTCTTAATGTCCATAAGCCACCGTAATGGGTTGTGGTCAGTTATCACAGTAAATTTCCGGCCGAATAGATAGTGTCTAAAGTATTTCACACTCCACACAATGGCTAATGCCTCTTTTTCGATAACTGCATAGTTCTGTTCATTTGGTTTTAGACTCCTACTCGCGTACGCTATTGTCCGCTCGCCATCTGGACCTTCCTGGGCTAATACTGCACCTACACCAGTGTCACATGCATCCGTGTACAGGATAAACGGAAGTGAAAAATCTGGATATCTAAGAATAGGAAAGCTGGTCAAAGCCGACTTGAAGAATTCAAAAGCACTTTCGCAGTTATTGTCCTAAATGAATTCGACACCTTTCCTTAAGAGCTTGTGTAAGGGAGCAGCCTTACTTGCAAAATCTTTTACAAACTTACGGTAGTAAGAGATGAGTCCCAGAAAGCTTCTAAGTTCGCTCACATTTGTTGGCCTCGGAAAGTTGTGAATTGACTTTACTTTCTCCGTGTCAGGCGATATTCCGTCAGCTGAGACTTTGTGTCCAAGGAACGTGACCTCCGTTTTTCCGAAGTAACACTTCTTCGCTTTTAGCTTTAACCCCGAATTTTCGAATCGCCATCTTTCTTCGGCACCAAAACAATTGGGGCGGAGTAAGGACTCTTAGACGGCCGCACAATTCCGTTAGCGCACATTGTTTCTATTTGAGATTCCAGTAACTTCCGCTGGCTGTGAGGAATCCTGTAAGGCCTCAAGTGAATAGGTTTACTGTCCCCTGTATCTATAGAATGTTCAACTAAATCTGTCTTCCCTAATTCATTATCACTGAAAGCAAACACTTTTCTATACTTATCTAATACCTTAGTAATAGACTTGCGTTCCGTTTCACCTAAATCACCTGATACATAGAAATCATCTATACCTTGCTCACCAGACTCATCACTCTCACTTATTTCAATCCCATTCAAGTTCTTGTAATTACATGCATCTTGCACACTTTCGCCAGTCGAACTTGCATCAGAAATAAATGAGATACATTCATCATTTATATACACAGAATCATTTGCAACATCAATAAAACATGCACAGTCCTTCAAAATGTCCAAACCTAAAATACAATCATACGGGAAATCACGAGCAACAAATGCATTATATACAACATCGGTTTGTTCACCAATTCTTAACCTAAAGTCACACTTCCCAACAATATCGACACGGTTGCCCGTTGCCGACACCATACCACTCTGGTTTGCGAATGCTTCATTTATAATCGTGACACTAGATCCGGTGTCGACCAACATCGCAGCACATTTTTCATTCACATATCCTATAATTTTGGCGGTACAAAATTTAGGATTTAACTGACAAGAAACAATATTTTCACATACATTTTTCACAATTTCAACATTTTTTTCACTACTTCCGGAAGAATTATCCTCTTCTATTTTACGTAACCGGCTGTCTCTAGGAGGGTATTTTAGATCCTCTAGCCCTTTACCTGCACACAAAAGGGCGGACTTTAGTTTTCCGAAATGGCGCTTCTTTGTTGCTCATTGCAACGGACTGCTATGTGTCCTACTCTACGACATTTGTTGCAGATTGGTCTCCCGTCCGTAGTCCTAAGATTTCGGTCCGGTCTGGGGCGGAATCCGAATCCTCGGCCTCTTCCTCCTCGGCTTCCTCCACGGCTTTGTCCTCGAGACGGAGGAACAAATTGCTGTTTAGATGCGAATCTACCGATTTCAGTCGCCATTACTGACACCTTGGCGGTCAGGTCTGCGAGTGACTTCTCCAGCTCTTCCGTTCTCGTAGGAGCGTACGACATAGATGCCACATTTCCTCTGGCCATCGGGGCATCTGCCAGGAGGTTGTTACACTCTTCCCTCTTCGCATGCCTAAAAGCTTCCTCAAACGTCTTAGGGTTAGAAAGTAGCACATACCTCTTGATTTCGGGCCGCAATCCTTGCACGAAATGCTCTTTAGTGAGGGTTTCCTTTTGCCTCCCAGGCATGTCCATATAGGCACGTGTAGCAAGCTTCGTTATGTTCGCCGCATAATCTTCTACGGTTTGCATCTCTGCCTGTTTGTATCCGAACAAGTTGGAATAATACAGTGATTGGAGTTCTTTAGGAATAAATCTTTCCCGCAGAGCGTCACAAACAGAACGATAGTCATCTTTCACATCGTCGTCTAAAGATTCATAATAATCTGCAGCTTGATCTCGGAGGAATGCAGGTATCGTTATGCATTTTCTTGGTTCGGTCCAGAAATTAGCTCTGGATATCCGATCGAAGTTCTTAATCCACGAATCAAAGTCCTCGTCGAGTTTACCGTAAAATGGGGTAGGCTTTATCAGGTTGGACGACTGTCTAACTTCAGGCACGGCTTCGGGAATAACATCCTCAATTGGCTCCTGTCTCTTCTTCCGTGGCATCTTCACAGTATTTGACCAAGAGTTAATTTTCCAAAGTATATGTTGACATAGTTAAGATAATCTAATCCGACCGCTGGCCACCATAATATGTGACGGGGGTCCTTCCCGTCACCGGCACTGGTTTAATAATGACGATTGTTTTTATTTACATCGTTTATTTACATAATTACAACACAAGATATATTTATAAGAAATCACAATGTTCACAATACAAAAACACGTCCACACTCGTGGACTTTCAGACTTGTTCTCCTCTCTCTCACTCATGTTCCCAGGGCCCACTTTCTCACACAAATCAATCTAGTGCTCACTTTCATCTCTCAGAACTCTATCACGCACAATAAACAACGATAACAGAAATGACAAATAAACAAATTATAAATCCATGCTTGTCCACTCGCTTTCTCTCTAACTAACTAAAATTACACTCTTGGGAAACAGGGCTACAACGCCTGCGCTGCGCACCTGCAACCTATCACTCACTCATTTACAATTAATTAACTAAAATCGGGCGATTGCTCTGTGACAGATGCAATATTTCACTTTAGTGTTGCGAAAATTTCATGTAAGTATCCTGTACGACTTTAAAGCCAAGTGTCAAGAACATGATGTACCCTCAAATTGAAAATTCACACAAAATAATCGCTATAGAATAAGACCTCCACTCGGTCTAATTACTGTGAGACATTCTTTTCTCATGGATACCATGTACCCTTTGAATAGGAGGTTGATGTATCTGGTGCAACACTTACAGCATGAATCTTTACAAAAATTCATAGTTGATTGTGTGAAGGAGGGGAAGCTTTGACAATCCTTTTAGAAGTTCCATATGTTAATGGGATTCAGATCCAAGGATTTGGCATGCCAGTGCTTCAAACAGATGCTTTTTGGTCAACATTTAGAGCCTCTTTGGGCGTCTCACACGTAAGTGCACCTCTCTACGAATGATTCAGACTGTTTGAGAAGGATATGGAGATAACGAACAGAATTCAATCTCAAAGTCCATAAAACAATGCAAAATAAGAGCAGAGCAAACACGGACCCCCGAAACATCAGAGGTGGGATCAGGTGCCATGGAGGAGTGAGCATCCCCTGACGACCGGTCACACCCGCCGTGTCAGTATATATATATATAATGGACTAACAATTGGTATGAAAAAAAGGATAAGAAACAATTTGGTGCCATTTTGTACCACTGAAGGTGCTGATTAAAATGTTTCTAAAGTGATTTAGGACCATGAATAACAATCCATAAAGCTGTTTTTGACGCAAAACATTGGCCTCAGACGAAGATCTCGATCACATCCAGTTTGATTAAAATTTTATCTAAAGCTCTCAGATTGTGATAATTTGATGATAAAAAAGAATTGCTCAAATGTGTTTAAAACATTTTTTTTATACTTGTTATCTATTTTTAAAAGTAATATCAAAATAAAAATTAAAATAAAAGTGAATAAAACGTGTCGCTAAGGATGATCCAGATATCAACATTCCAATGGCCCTCCTTCCTCCATAAATTGCCATTTTACTCATGTTTTGTTTTTTTTAGATATACCACTTGTTAAGAATTGATAATGGTCACAAAAAGAAGCTGATTACACAAAACACGTAGCGCAAAGTACAGATTTATTGTTTTTAAGTTCCGACACGGGACATTAGCTCTCATCAGTGATGATTTTCTTTCAACAATTGTAGAGATGACTCAATGGTTATAATACTTTGAAAATTTAATATTATACTATTCTAATCTTGTAGTTTTTAAATAAATACATTTATTAGAGTGAACACTTAGAAATTTTATTAAGTGTATCATAGAATGACTAATTGATTCTGAAGGGAGGCGAAGGGGACTGGCAGATTTAATCTATCCTTGGAAATGAACAATTTGTCTTTCTCTGGGAAGAAAAATTATTAATCTGACCTTAATTCATAGGTAAAACCCATTTTCATCCCACCCCGAAAACAGTTTTTTTTTAATTTTGCTAGATTTTCTTTTTTATTCTTGTCAACTTTTTTTCTGGGAAGGAAAAATTTATCTGTCTCGGGTGGACGATCTTGGAAGAACATATAAGTATTTTTTTCTTACAAGGACACGGTCATCTTCACAATGTAAAGGTTTTGTTAAACCGTACTGAGGAACGATATCACAAAACTTAGATAAGGCTTGGTATATAGGTATTTTCTTGAAAAAAAACTTAGGTGCATTGGTTACCTTTATGCTATAAATTACCGCGTTCGTTTCAACAGTTATATGCTTTCATTAATGGGTTTTTTTGGCATAAGCGGTTGAGAATGTCAACTATTAATGCTATAATTTATGGCATTGAGCACTGAAATTGCAACGGTTACTGATATTTCAATTATTTAAAGGCATTTTATCATTAGAGGTTGTTACCTTTCCTTTAATATCCATGACAGATTTAGCTGTAATTTTCATGCAGCGTTATACATTCAGTTTACTTTCATAAATATAGATGAAACATATGGAGACAGTATACCAAAAGTCCACAAAAAAAAACAACACAAAACAGTAGCAGAGCAAACACCGGCCTCCATAACATCAGATGTGAGATCAGGTGCCATGGAGGAGTGAGCCTACCCTGTCGAACGGTCACACCAGTCGTGTGCTCTTTGTCATGATTGGGAAATAACGGAAAATCCGTCGTCAATTCAATGTATATATTTAATGGACTAACAATTGGTATGAAAAATGTCAGTCAGCATTTGACTCAATGATGAATTGTATTTTGCTGACAAGTTCATTGTATCGACCATAGAACTTACGAAATGATTTCTTTAAACGAGACTGCTGATATTCTTGTTTCATCAACTTGTTTGTCAATAATTTACCTCGGTTCCATATTTTTGGTTTAGGTCTTTGTATGATAAGAATACCCTGATAGGTTTATGAGCCTTTCTACTACAAGTAAGTCCATAGTAAGTAGTTTTCAAATATAAAAAAAAATAACAGTGAAGTATTTTTTAAGGGATTTGAGTCAGTGAACTTACATGTTCTTGAGTTCCATGTAAACTTGTAACAATGAGAAAAGACGTCCTGCTGTGTCATTTTGTAATAAGATGTAAATCAAAGACAAGACCGTGGGCAACGTATTTTTTATATACCTGTACTGGGAGGAAAATCATTCTACCTGCAGTATAAGTGTAAAATCCATAAAAGTTTGTCAAATAAAAAAATGTCATAATTCCACTATAATTTTTGGCCCAAGTAGATGTCAGAAAAAGAAAAGGAGAAGGTGAGAGAAATAATCCTATGTTTTAACATAAAGCACTGTGCAAAACCTAAAAAGCTAAATTACGGATAATGTGAGATATTAGACACGGGTTATAAAAAAATACCTTTTTTATACTTTGATTTCACTCCTCCCCCTTCCCAGCCCTAGCTTGTTTATGTACTTTGTATACATTAGTACTTTATTTTGTCATTAAAATTTTGAAGAAATTCACAGAATTATACACAAGGTTTAAAGATGGGAATGATTTTGTCTAATTCTAGGAGGATGGGTTGACCCTAGATATTCATGAATGAAAAATCAAGCAGATTATCATTGATGCATTTTTTTGCAAGTCATATTGTGAACATTTTAGATTCAGGGATAGGCGATAACCTTCAGATGTCATATCCCTCATACCATCATATACATGGTGACACAAAGAACAGGATAATGTATGGTTACAAGGGGAAATTATTAAATACTCAGTATTTTTTTTAGATATGTGTACTTTCAAAGAGAAACCTCGGAGGTGAGGGTAGGTGATTGACTCCTTAAACCATTGAATTTGTCACAATGCAATAATGACCGTAAAGATTTAGTGTTAATTTTATTTAAAGCCATTTTATTTGTTTCCAGTTACAGGGATTGGAAATGATTCCCAGGGACTTGCTTTGATGTATACCTTGCGGGTCGCATTAAGCTATCTAAAGGCCACTAACCGTTTTCCTTTCAGATTATCTTACCCCATTCTATGTAATTCCATCCCATAGATTTAATGTACTTACCATTGTTATTGCTAGTGTTAACTTTATGAAATAATATATGTAACATATATCTTGTCAATTAGTGAAAGTGATAAAATGTATAATTTTAGGGCTCTGTATTTTTCTTTTAATAATACTTACAAATGGAATTTTACATTCGTCTCTGGCTGATTGACCACCTTTCATTTATTAAGAGGACTTTATCCAGATTAAAGGCTTCAGAGTGAAATTGAATCTTAAACAATGTGAAACGATTTTCGTACTATTGTATTGATGACTGTTTTTAGTATGATTTTAGGTACGAAATTCTTATGTTTCTCTTTGCAGATTTCAAATATATTAAATCCTTTCAAAAATCTATCGCGTCCTTTGAGGTCTTCATCGAGATAAATTTTCACAAATTCCGGAAAAAAAAAATTTCTCAAGATGAATAAAAGAAACTTGAAAAAAATAGAATATTACCTGAACTAAATTGATCCATACTGCAATGGTAAGGAAGACAAATACGGATGAAAACCTCATATTCTTTTCTTTCTGGTTTAATGAACTGTCTTTATCTTCATTATTTTAGTATCTATCAGTTTTACAGTGTACCTAGAGCATACGATAACAATGTTTAAGATAGGTGATGGATTTGTATTTGAAATACTATTAAAAATACTAGTACTGTTCATACTATACAAATAATATTGTGCTTGGTAAAGCTGCTTGCAGTTCGATCAATAGAGGGTATACGGGAAATTTAAGAATAAAAAAAAAATGATTTGAGACTGATCGTATATTGATGATTTAATGTTGAAAATTTGAAATATTAGTTCAAGAGGTAATGACTACAGTGATATCAAATAGGTTGATTTGTTATGATAATCGGCACAGTTGTATATTGATTGTTATCTATTCTTAATAATATGAATCCAGTGTGCAGGTCAAATAACTACAATGAACGAGTTAATAAGATTAATATGGATTTCCGTCGCTTTGACTTCGGTAAGAATTTTAAAACAATATTGAAAATTTATACACTCTTTGGCATTTTATGGGAGGGAAAATTATTATGTCATGTATTTGTGTTTATTGTTGTGCTTCTTTCTCATGTTTCTATTCTACTATATATTTCCTCAATTCAATACTTTTATCTTTATACTAAAAACAAAACAAAACGACAAAAACAAACAAAAAACAAAAACTTTTAAGATTTAGTCAGGTTTAAATGAAGAAGAGAATAAATTTCAAGTTTAATTTCATTTGAAAATTTCACTTATTATGTATTGTATAGTGTGGATTCCTTTGTAATAAATAAGTTAACAATTTTTTCTAAACCAAAAGTTTGCACTTGAGAATCGCTGTAAATAAACATATTCAAATAACATAAAATTAATTCACCATAGTTTTCTTTTAGCAAATAACATCCTATTTGAAATGAAAATAAGACGAAAGATATCCACATGTAGTGAGGGTAAAAATGGGCTAACTTAAGTAAATTTTATCCCTTGAGCGTATTGTAGCTCGCCTTACCCAAGGGGATATTGATTAGAACAAACTGAATCTATTTACCTAAGACTCCTTTAGATTAATATGATTGATGAAAACTTACCTGTTCAAATAAAATTTTTCTATAAAATCTATATACATGTTCAGTTGAACTCCGGTATCTCGAACACCGATATATCTCGAATATCATGGATATGATGAAGTGATTTGGAAGTGCCTACCACTGATTCCTCAAGTGCTGTACCCTCGATATCTCATATCATCATATATCTCGACGTTTTTTTGCTTGGTCCCATCGAGTACGAAATAACGAGTTTTAACTGGTATTAATATGTAAATTTTTTAATACATTTTCTGGTTCAACCCTAACCCAAGGAGTAATGATCTGAAACTAAAACTACATAAGGATGCTCCAAAATAGATATGATAAGCACCAAAATAGATATGATAAGCAATGCTTTTCTCTTCAAGATCTTAGAAATTTAAAAAGAGGTTTCATATACTACATAGAATTGTTATGCCCTATTAAGGCCCAACGCTTTAATCAGGGGTAATGATTTGAGGAAAATTGAATTTATACAACCCAAAGAATTGACTAATCAAGGTTTTTCTTTTCTGGAGAAGACTATTTTACATGAAGATCCTTCTGTATGTATTTCAATCTACAAAAGTTTGAAATACTGTCGTCGTTACACTCTGTTTAACAAAAGAGGGTTTTTATTTTCTTTTTCTGTATAGTGTACCAATGGGAAGATAACGTTCTTCATTCATGTAGACGAAGTTAAAAGTCCTAATAACTTTCTTCATGGCGGGGGATGTTGCCAGGGTGCCAGAACAAGTCCTTGTCCAGATCTCTGTAAACCATTGTTCAAGCTATGCCTAAAGTTTGTATTTATCAGTGATTTATATGTGAAATTTCCAAATATTCAAAATTCTGATTAAGTTTTTAGGTCAACCTGTGTAAACTCAGGTGACCTATTGCTATCCGTTTTCGTCCGTCGTCGTTCGTCGTACGTTAACATTTCAACATTTTCAGCTTCTTCTCTGGAACCACTGAACCAATTTCAACCAATTTTGGCATATAGCATTTGTGGGTGAAGGGAAACAAAAATTGTGAATTTCATGGTCCCTGCCCCCCTGGGGCCTGGGGGTGGGGGTGGGGGCCAAAACAACTAAAATTAGTGAAATCTTTAAAAATCTTCTTCTTTACTCCTGGACATCAAGCAGTCAAACTGTTGATATGATTGTAATTAGCATTGGGTCCTCTACCAAAATTGTGAAACTCACGGCCCCAGGGTCAGGGGTTCTGGCGTTACGGCGGGGCTCTATTGATTATATAGTGAAAATACATTAATTCTTTGAAAATCTTCTTCTCTGCTCCTGAGTATTAAATAAACTAATTAAGTACATAGTAATGATGAGCTAGAGTGCCTCTACTAAAATTGTGAATTTTATGGCCTCAGGGTCAGGGGTTCTGGTGTTAGGGCGGGGCTATATTGATTATATAGTGAAAATGCATTTATTCTTTGAAAATCTTCTCTGCTTCTTCTGTATTAAATAAACCAACTAAGTAAAAAGTTATCATGAGCAAGAGTGTCTCTACCAAAATTGTGAAGTTTAAGGCCCCAGGGTCAGGGGTTCTGGTGATAGGGCGGGGCTCTATTGATTATATAGTGAAAATGCATTAAATCTTTGAAAATCTTCTTCTCTGCTCCTAGGTATTAAATAAACTAACTAAGTAAATAATTATGATGAGCAGGAGTGTCTCACCAAAATTGTGAATTTTATGGCCCCAGGGTCAGGGGTTCTGGTATAAGGGAGGGGCTCTATTAATTATGTAGTGAAAATACATTATTTCTTTGAAAATTCTCTTCTCTGCTTCTAGGTATTAAATAAATTAACTTAAGTTCATAGTTATGATGAGCAAGAATGCTTCTACCAAAATTGTGATTTTTATGGCCCCATGGTCAGGGGTTATGGTGTTAGGGCGCAGCTCTATAATGAGTATATAGTGAAAATACTTTACATCCATGAAAATCTATTTCTCTACTCCTGGGTAATAAGCAGATGAACTGCCTAAATAGTTATGATGTGCAAGGGCTCTTCTTCCAGAATTGTAAATTTCAAGGCCTGGGTGAGGGAATACCGAATAGGGGGGGGGGGGGCTCTACTTATATAATGAAAATGAATTGTTTGAAATCTGCTCCTCGGTATTAATCAAAAAAACTTTATAAGCAAGTGTGCCTTTTCAAACATTGTGCAATATGTATACCTAAGGTCGGGGGGGGGGGGGGTCATGTGTGGTAGGGGCACTTATGATTATTGCTGAATAGTACTGATTAGTTGAAATGCATTTTTTGTTCCTCTACCCTGCATATGGGTATTAAGTAAACAACACTAAACAATTGCTAAGTGTATCGTTATGATTAGTAATGGTGCCTCTTTTAGAATTGTGAATGCCATAGCATCTAGCTTGAAACATGAACCAAATTCAATCATTTGAAAGTTGTTGCATGATGCTCAGGTGACCTATAAGGCCCGTTGGCTTCTTGTTGCAAAATGCACTTTTTCAAATGGTACAACTTTGGTGTAATCCTGTGCATTCATGTTCAGTCAGAAATAAGATCAATATATAATTTTACCAATTTTATTTACAATAAAAATAACATATCTAAATTAATTATTGAACAAATAATTTTCTCACATTTTGGCAAAGTTTGGCAATTTTTTTTAGCTCACCTGAGCCGAAGGCTCAAGTGAGCTTTTCTGATCACATTTTGTCCGTCGTCTGTCCGTCTGTCTGTCTGTCCGTCTGTAAACTTTTCACATTTTCGACTTCATCTCAAGAACCAATGGGCCAATTATGACCAAACTTTGTACAAAGCATCCCTGGGTGAAGGGAAATTTAAATTGTTAAAATGAAGGGCCAAGTCCTCTCACATGGGGAGATAATCAAGAAAAGACAAAAAATGGGTGGGGTCATTAAAAAATCTTCTTCTCAAGAACCACTGGGCCAGAAAAGCTGAAACTTATGTGGAAGCATCCTGGGGTAGTGCAAATTCTAAATTGTTAAAATCATGACCCCCGGGGGTAGGATGGGGCCACAATGGGGAATCAAAGTTTTACATAGAAATATATAGGAAAAATCTTTGAAAATCTTCTACTCAAGAACCACTGGGCCAGAAAGGCTGAAACTTACATGGTAGCATCCTAGTGCAAATTTTAAATTGTTAAAATCATGACCCCCGGGGGTAGGAAGGGGCCACAGTGGGGAATCAAAGTTTTACATAGAAATATATGGGAAAAATCTTTGAAAATCTTCTGCTCAAGAACCACGGGGCCAGAAAAGCTGAAACTTATGTGAAAGCATCCTGAGGGAGTATAGATTCTAAATTGTTCAAATCATGACCCCGGGGGGTAGGGCGGGGCCACAATGGGGAATCAAAGTTTTACATAGAAATATATAGGAAAAATCTTTGAAAATTTTCTACTCAAGAACCACTGAGCCAGAAAAGCTGAAACTTATGTGGAAGCATGCTGGGATAGTAAAGATTCTAAATTGTTAAAATCATGACCCTCGGGGTTGGGCGGGGCCACAATCATGGGAATCAAAGTTTTACATAGCAATATATAGGAAAAATCTTTGAAAATCTTCTACTCAAAAACCACGGGGCTAGAAAAGCTGAAACTTATGTGGAAGCATCCTTGGGTAGTGTCAATTCTAAATTATTCAAATCATGACCCCCGGGGGTTGGGCGGGGCCACAATGGGGAATCAAAATTTTACATAGAAATATGTATAAAAAATCTTTGAAAATTTTCTTCTCAAGAACCACTGTGCCAGAAAAGTTGAAACTTAAGTGGAAGCATCCCAGGGTAGTGTAGATTCTAAATTGTTCTAATCATGACCCCCAGGGGTTGGGCGGGGCCACAATGGGGAATCAAAGTTTTACAATGTTGAATCAAAGCATCCTATGGTAGTGTAGATTTCAAATTGTCTAAATTTTGATCAGTTAGGTAGGGTGGGGTCACAATATGTATTGCAAGGGGGTAATCTGGTAAAGAACGTAGTGGTCAAAGCTTCTCATGTGAGCGATGTGGCCCATGGGCCTCTTGTTTTTATATATTGCTAATGTTGGGATGCATGTAGGTGCAGGAATAGGGTTCAAATAAATGGTATTTAAGAGGAGTTGATTAGAAAAGACAAGAAGACAAAGAGGGGGACGAAAAAGAAAACTATGGTTAAAAAGAAAACAAAAAGAAAATGGTTAAATAAAGGACGATAGGGTGAATATGAAGGGAGACATTTAATCATGGTTCCATCATTTTGCAGAGATTCCTCAAAGCAATGCCTTGATGATGTTACCACGACTCTTCACTTGGAAAGGAATGACGTCATTTACGGTTCCGTGATTGGAAACACCACTAATCCTATTCTGCTTGAAGTAGACAGCTGGGTAAGAAGTGACATATTAGTTCCTTAACTAAGCACAAAAATGTTTTTTATGTTCAGAAATTCTAAATTATAGATGCTATTGTATATACATTACTAGTTAGATAACATATTTTAAATACTGCGAACAGAAGATGATTGTATGAGATTGAATAGTCTACTCTCAAAGTGTTTGAACTTTGATAACGTACAGAATACTGATTATGGATAATGCCCCCTTTCACATTTATTAAAAACAATTCTACTAATATTAGTGCAGAATGATGGCAGAATGAAGGAATCATACTTATGTTAATTGAGGGAGAAAATTGTCCACCTTTATGCGAGACTAGTATTAAAAACTCACATATAACAGATTTATAGGGAAATAAGCCATTGTCATCGTTTATTTTTGAAGTAGTCAACTTCAAAGTTGAGGATACATTCTGACCCTGCTATGTCAATAACAGCTTCTGTTGAATTAAAATCAGCATTACATAAATCAAAGAAAACGAAGAAAAGAGGATAGTATTACATGTAATACTTCAACTTAAAGGATGCATTAACGATTTTTCTCTTGTACGAGGGTTGTCCGTAAAGTTCTTGGACAAGCTAAAAATTGAATAAAAACTTGTGTCATTGATATTCATTATTAGAATATACCTCATCCTTTACTAAATGAGAATTGAAAAATGTAAAATTGTATTCAATTTCAAATGTTTAATTACAATTATGGCTTCATAGTTAGACTTGGAATGGAGACCCGGAGCACGGCAAAATTTTAATTAAAAATTATTAATCACTTTAAAAATTTCATTTGTATTTTATAAAATTCCGCGGAAATCTGGATGACTTTTACATTATGAGGATGACATAAGTTATCACGTCAAACCTGTAAAATATGAACGTTCAAAATTTCAAAATGGCTGAGCAATCAAAGTTAGAAAAAATTAAGACAGGATCGGAATTGCTCAAAAAAGGTACGTTTCGGGATAGTTGGAGCAGTGAGCAGTGATAAAATTCTGCGTAGACATCGGAAAAACACCTACAGAGACCCTTTAATTCTATAAACAATCGGGAAAACATAGTAAAAGAAGCCGTTCATTAGTATTTAAGTGACATATAATATCTTTGGACGGAAGGAACATTTTACAGGATGGCGTGAGTGAAGGAAGATGATCTTTCCGAGCTTATAGAGCTGTATAAAATGAATTCTGTAACGTGACTAGACTTTGTCGTATTTCCGTAAATAGAATCGCTGTTACGCGGACAGAGGTTGGATGCTTTGCAGGATATGAAACAGGCATTAATTTGTTACATATGTAAGTATTATTTCAAGTATGAAGCCTGGACATTTTGTGCACATTTTTATGACTGGTTAAAGCGACATATGCAACATATTGAGTTAAACGGTGACTATGTTGAGAAAAGTTACATGTACTCGTATTAAGCTTTTTACGTCGGGTAACGTTAAGAATTTTCATTTAAGTGCTCCGGGTATGAATGTGAATCTCTTTTGTAATGTTTGTCAGTAATTATCAATGTTGTCCACGAACTTGACGAACAACCCTTGTAAGTTTCAGTAATATGCATTATTGTTGTGTTATACCATTTCATACTTGCAACGTTTTATTTTCAAATACTGTGGAAATCTTTGAGAGAATCCAAAAAGGGAAAATATCAAACATAGAAATATTTTTTATCAAGAAAAAACGTATACAAAATCGCATTTACTTCAAAGACACTTTTACTTGTAAGTCTAAATCATGTAAATTTGACCTTGTTGAACATTTAAGATAGGATGTCAAATCTAAATATAGTATGGAAATACATGGACATGTATTTTGAAAATTAAAAAAAAATAAATATATTTTTATATTTTTCACAATAAATCATGTCTTGTGACAAACTTAGATAAGCAGTGCAATATGACAATTTTACATAGGTCAAACACTTAAAAAATCTGGAACATGTAACAGGTAAATGTATCTCTGCAGAATAAAAAAAAAGAGTCACTTTTTTTACCAATATTTAAATAAGAAACTTTTGTTGATGCCCGTCTGGTTTTCCTAACACAGGATAAATATCATGATCGACTTTCTTTGGAAGTGTATGACATACAGTCTTCAACTCTATCCCTTTTGTTGAAATCAGAATTCACGGATCATGACCTCCATATTGGTGACAATATGTTGTCTCAATTTTGGCGTCAGAGAAAACTACAAGCTACTTTTTTCATCGACAAAAACAGTTTTAGGTTAGTACAAATCAATAATATATCTAGAAAAGATATATATCGAAAAAGTTGCATATTTTGATAATTTTAATGTCACTAAAATGTATTTATTAAGTGCAATGCACCTAAAATGAAGCTGAATATTTAAAAAAAAAATTGTTTCAGTATCCAGATAACCTACAAAGCATACTGTTCTGAAGGTTATTATGGATCTGACTGCTCTGTACATTGTCCCGGAAATCCAAAAAAGTGTGTCGTCAACGGTCATACCTACTGTAAAATGGGTAAGATTGTAAAACGTATGTAACTTATGTTAAGTCAAGGCCAAACAATTAAAACTTTGAAAATGTTCCTGTCATTTTTTCTGAAGGTTGGAATGGTGTAAACTGTGATCAGGATATAAACGAATGCAATATACCTGCATTTTGTAGCCATGGGAATTGCTCGAACACAGTTGGTAGTTTTCATTGTACTTGTCCGCCCTCAGTATACGGAATTAGATGTCAACTTGATGAAGACGAATGCTTATTTCAAAATTGCAATGGTGGCATATGTCAAAACAAAATTGGAAGTTATGAATGTTTATGTAAAAGCGGAATGACTGGAAAAGACTGTGAAACATTGACATCCTCACACTGTAAAGCAGGCACGTGTCATCACCATGGAACCTGTCAGGTCAAGGACGGACACGCTGTCTGTACTTGTAATAGAGGATTTACTGGAACTGATTGCTCCTTGCGCGATTTTTGTGCCTCCGATCCATGTAAACATCACGCAACCTGCTCATCAACCGGTCACGGCTACAAATGTCATTGTGCAAAGGGATACACTGGCCAGAATTGTGAAGTTGTGGACTTTTGCTTGTATAACCCTTGTGCAAACGCTAACAATTGCTCCAACACTGGATTAGACTATGTATGTTCCTGCACAAATGGTTTTATTGGGAAGAACTGTGATGTTTTAGATCCATGTAATGGGCATTCATGTAGTGGCCACGGTACCTGTAACGTAACACGAAATGGTTATTACTGCCAATGTGACAGAGGATTCATGGGAAGAAATTGCGAGAATATAGATCATTGCTTTCAACAATCTTGCAATGGTCATGGCGCATGTGTAAGAAATAGTTCCGATTATTTTTGTGTATGCCAAAGAGGATATGAAGGAAAAAACTGTGAATTCATCGATTATTGTCAATTTAACCCTTGCCTTAATGGTATATGCAGTAGAAATGGAACAGGATTTATTTGCAAATGCAACGACGGTTTCAAGGGTAAGAGTTGTGACGAAATAGACTATTGTTACAACCAGACGTGTTCCAACAAAGGCACATGTCAAAGCAACCATAATGATTATACATGTCAATGCCAAGATGGATACTACGGAAAAAACTGTGAATTAATTGATTATTGCAAGTTCAGTCCATGCTTGCAGGGTGTTTGTAGCAATAATGGAACAAAGTTCACCTGCACTTGCTTTGATGGTTTTACAGGCATTAGCTGTGAATTAGTTGATTATTGTTTTCATCAAAATTGCTCTTTTAATGGCCGTTGTATAAACAACCCTCATAATTACACTTGCGAATGCAACTCCGGATTTCTTGGACCAAATTGTGAAACAAAAGATGTGTGCTTTAAACAAACATGTAACGGTCATGGTGTGTGTCACAGGGTAGTAGAATCAAATTATCAGGATTTTACTTGTAAATGTGATGCTGGATGGTCGGGTTTGGAATGTCAGTCTTACAACTATTGCCATAATATAACTTGTTCTAATCACGGGAAATGTTTTACCGGGAATAATGATTTTGTTTGCGTGTGTGATAATGGATTTTCTGGGGAATTTTGTGAATCTATTAAGTTTTGCAAAGCATCGTCTTGTGTTGCCCCACATGTATGTAAAGAAGATGCGAAGGGCTATACTTGTGTATGTCCATATGGGTTAGCTGGAGACAAATGTGATCGAATTGATCACTGCTTAAGTCATCCATGTGGAAGTCATGGGAACTGTATTGATACAAACACTGGTTACAACTGCTCTTGTTTCTCCGGATGGACAGGTACTTTGTGCATCGATATTGATCACTGCGCTAATTCTCTTTGCAAACATGGTGCTTTGTGTCAAAATAATGCGCTTAATTTTACATGCACATGTAGAAAGGGTTTTTATGGTTTATTGTGTGAAAATGTTGACCATTGTCTCACTGAACAATGCCTCAACAACGGAACATGCCATAACCATTTCAACAGTTCTACGTGTTTATGTCCAAAAGAGTGGACAGGACTCCACTGCGAGATCGAAAATCTTTGTGTTACTAGGCAGCCATGTGGAGACCATGCTCACTGTTTTCAAGTCGGATCGCAAGTTTCGTGTTCTTGCTTATCAGGTTGGATGGGAGAAAATTGCACAATCAAAGATTACTGTTATGACTTACCTTGTGGTTCAATGGGAACCTGTCAAAATTTGGCAGATACCTATTCTTGTAAGTGTGATCCACAGTGGACGGGTAAAAATTGTGAAACATATGTCTGCGAAAACAACACTTGTCTTCATGGATATTGCCACGCCAGCAAGAATGCTTTGTTTTCTTGTGACTGTGATTCTGGCTGGATAGGACATGATTGTAATATCATAGATCCTTGTAATACTTTGAACTGTACCAATGGAGGACAATGTCAGGTGACCTTACATAAACCGTTTTCAAAATCAAATTCATCGTTAATTTCGTACAAATCTGATTTACAAGCAACAGGAGCGTGCAGATGTGCCAAAGGATGGGAAGGAAAAACGTGTCAGACGGATATAAATGAATGCCAGAAACAAAACCCTTGCCACGGTCACGGTTTTTGTATAAATAGTAACGGTGGATTCACTTGTAACTGTGATAATGGGTTTTCTGGTTCGGAATGTGATGTCGATATAAATGAATGCGCTTCCAACCCATGTCATAACAATGGTACATGTCTCGATGGCGTAGATGGATATACTTGCTCGTGCTCTTCGTTCTTCTATGGAGAGCTGTGCGACAAAGATGTCAATGAATGTCAGTACTTTGTGTGCGGATCTCATGGAACTTGTGTGAACACTTATGGTGATTATAGATGTTTGTGTTCTCCAAATTGGACAGGGCGTCACTGTGAAAATCACATCAGTTCATGTTCTCTTCAACCATGTAAAAATAATGCAACGTGTTTCAATGTAGAAGATACATTCTTTTGCACTTGTGACAATCGCTTTACAGGTCGACACTGTGATATTGATGTCGACGAATGCAAGACAAGTTCACCTTGCAAAAACGGTGCGTCTTGTTTAAATATATATGGGTCTTTCTACTGCATGTGTCCAGCAGGATGGAGTGGCAAGACCTGTGACGTTGATATCGATGAGTGCTTAACAAATCCTTGCCCAAAAAACACTACTTGTGTAAACCAAATAAATGGTTTTGAATGCAAAGATTGTTCTACATATAGGTGCCTTAATGGTGGACAGTGCGTTGATTCAGACACTGGCCCCAAATGTAATTGTTCACAGGACTGGACAGGCATTAATTGCGGTCAACGAAATTTTTGCAAAGACAATCCATGTGGATCACTCCAGATCTGTATTAATACTAAAAACGCCTACACTTGTGAATATCATGCTTGCAAAAGTTCTCCATGTAAAAACAATGCAAAATGTGTCGAAAACGGAGCTGGATACTACTGTGAATGTCAGGCTGGTTGGAAAGGAACCTTTTGTGAGGAGAAAAACTACTGTGAAACAGTTGTTTGCGAAAACAATGGTACTTGTAGAAACGGAAACTCTTCCTTTCATTGTACATGTCCCATCAACTGGTATGGAGAACGTTGTGAACTGTTTGACTATTGCTTTGATTATCCTTGTTTAAACGGTGGTATTTGTCAAAATCAGTTGGGTTCTTATATCTGTACATGTCCACAAGGTTGGGTTGGCAAAAACTGTGAAACACAAGACTACTGCCACACACTACCGTGTTTAAATAACGGTATTTGCAATAACAAAAATACATCATACAGTTGTGATTGTCCAAGAGAATGGAAGGGGAGAAATTGTGAAGAGTACAACTACTGCTTCAATTTACCTTGTCGTAATAATGGAACTTGTCAGAGTGGAAAGGATTCATTTCTCTGTTCTTGCAAGCCGGGGTATTTAGGAAAAGTGTGTGAAAAGTTTGATCAGTGTCTTTCAGGTCCATGCCAAAACAATGGAACTTGTTTTATGAATCAATCTACTTTCGAATGCCGCTGTCATGGTGGTTACATAGGTATGCAATGCGAGAATGACCGAAATGAATGTAAAATGAATGTGTGTCCTGCTAAATCAATTTGCTATAATGAAGATGGTGGATACACGTGTATTTGGGAACGCAGAAGAAAAAGAGAATCAGATTTTTCAGGTAAAAGAAATGGAATCACAAAAAATGAAGCATTAACTGTCTAAAAAAAGAATCGTCTTTTTCAGATAAAAAAAAGTTCATTGTAATTCCAAGATTTATTTAAAAATATACAGTGTACATCAAGTTTCAAATATTAGTCGTAATGTTCGATGTTTTATTCTTGCTTTGAGAAAGAAAAGTTACCTGAACATTTTTACAAAATATAAAAATTCATATCAATTTTATTTAATATTGCTTCAATATTATTTAATATTGCTTCAATAATCTTAATTTTTTTTTTTGTAAATCAGGGTTGAAGTCTGGTGTCGTCGAAGTGCCTTTCATGAAAAATAAGAAAGAAATAGAAAACAACATATCAAACAATCTTCTTTTGATGGGGAAATCATTTTGCAAATCTCAAAACTCGCAGTTTGAACCAAGATCAATGACATTACAAAGGTAAAGTAAATTGGTTTTAATTTGTTTAATCCCTGATACATATTTTAACAAATATACTACGAATTGACATATTTTTAAAATTCATTAATGTAATTACCGTTATTTAATGATATTTTACGTCCATTTACACTAAAAGATGATAAAAACACTTAGTACAAAAAATGATTTTGGAATGTTATTGAATAGAGGGTATATATTGTACTGATAAGGTGTCATAACATGATCAATTCAAACTGTACAAAGCAGGAGCAGCATACAGAGGTGAGATCAGGTGCCATGAAGAAGTAAGCACCGCCTTGTGTTCCTTGTCATGATCGAAAAAAACGTCAAATCCATAGAAAAATCAATGATGTATTGTTTTTACTGACGCATTTATTTTCAATGGATCATTTTTATACTTGATAAGCAGTTTGTCAGGAACAGAAAAATATCATTGTATGAATTGTTATTTTTATTTTTGTTTTATTTTTTTTTTGTTTAGGAATGGGAAAATGTTCCTTCATTTTACTGCATGGTGCAACGAAGATTAAGAAAAAAAGAAGACCATGCACAGTTCGGGGGAAGAGTGAGGGGTCGGATCCCCCTGACTGAATTTGTTAAATTATTGAAGAGCTTGAGTCAGAAAGTACACAAATTCGCCTGTTTTCAAAATATGACTATTTTGCCTCTATATATATCTACAGACTGTGTATTTTTTCAAACCAGCTTTCTTTTTTCAATATCTCTTTCATATTTTCCGTAAGAGGTCTTCAAAATAGCATATGTATATGGCCGAATTTCATTTTACATTTTACGGAACGTCATAATGGCGTTGTGAATTTTAACACTTCTGAGTTCTCATAAATAAAGTGGTAAATATTTATTAATTGATGAGAATTTCACAAAAATGTATTTTACAATATATAACAGATAGTACTTTGATATTTTGCTAATAAAAGATAACTTAATTTGAAATTATAACGTCAGGTGTAAACAAGCATAGGTACATGTACAAGTGAAAATGACAGCGCGTCCGTTCAGCTCCCGTGTGTTTATCGCGGTACACGTAAATAATTAGATACATTGTAACATTTCATTATTGACATTGATAATGTTTTATAAAGCCAAGTCCAGAATTAAACGTAGCAACCCGGGGATGTTAAATGTTAAAATAAAAATAGTACTGGTCACACAATTGATTGCGCCAATGGGAAAAGGGCCCTTTTTAGCAATTTTTATGCATTTTGAGTTTTTCACGGATTTTGATAGAGTAAAGTTAAAAGTTGTCAAATATGAATTTTTTTTGGTCCTACGTCTACTCTAAGTAGGTTTTTTCTTCATTTTAATCAAAGATACTTTAACAAGTTCATAATGACGTCATGCTTTTCAACAACGTCAAACCTTTTCAGAGTGAACGTAAAATGATTTTCTTTTGTAATTTTACCACGGTAATTAATAGTTACATAATATTTAATATTTGCCCATGCGCATTAATTTTTTTTTATCTCATTGTCTCTTTTAATTATTAATAATTATCTAATAGTTACATGTATATATATGATGGATTCAGCAGTGGTGTTTAGTATTATGACCGAGTGTTTGCTTAACATTTCACTTTTTTATGACATCAGGGGGAAACAGCTAGCGGGCGACATCCATTCAGTCTTTTTGGAAACAATTATTTTCTCAAACAAAATATTTACTAGTAATCCATACAAGAGTCATTTGATAAGACTGTAGAATTCATTAGAAAATATTATAATTATACCCCCCGCAAACGAAGTTTGGGGGGGGTATATAGGAATCACCTTGTCCGTCTGTCCGTCTGTCCGTCTGTCTGTCTGTCCGTCTGTCCGTCTGTCCGTCTGTCTGTGCAATTGTGTCCGGTCCATATCTTTCTTACAGAGGGACATTAGAATCTACTACTCCACACTAAGATTGCTCATAACCTAAGGGTGTGTCATGACCTTGACCCAAGGTCATTTGGGGAAGTTCAAGGTCACTGGAAGAAAAATTTCATAATTCGTGTCCGGTCCATATCTTTCTTATGGATTAATTTGGTAGGTTCTCATTTCACACAAAGATTGCCCATGACCCAAGGGTGTGTCATGACCTTGACCCAAGGTCATTTGGGGAAGTTCAAGGTCACTGGGAGAAAAATTTCAAAATTCATGTTTGACATATATCTTTTATGGATAAACTTGGTAGGTTCTCATTTCATACAAAGATTGCCCATGACCCAAGGGTGTGTCATGACCTTGACCCAAGGTCATTTGGGGAAGTTCAAGGTCACTGGAAGAAAAATTTCATAATTCGTGTCCGGTCTATATCTTTCTAATGGATAAACTTGGTAGGTTTTCATTTCACATAAAGATTGCCCATGACCCAAGGGTGTGTCATGACCTTGACCCAAGGTCATTTGGAGAAGTTCAAGGTCACTGGTAGAAAAATCTAATAATTCGTGTCCGGTCCATATCTTTCTTAAGGATAAACTTGGTAGGTTCTCATTTCATACAAAGATTGCCCATGACCCAAGGGTGTGTCATGACCTTGACCCAAGGTCATTTGGGGAAGTTCAAGGTCACTGGAAGAAAAATTTCATAATCCGTGTCCGGTCTATATCTTTCTTATGGATAAACTTGGTAGGTTTTCATTTCACATAAAGATTGCCCATGACCCAAGGGTGTGTCATGACCTTGACCCAAGGTCATTTGGAGAAGTTCAAGGTCACTGGTAGAAAAATCTAATAATTCGTGTCCGGTCCATATCTTTCTTAAGGATAAACTTGGTAGGTTTTCATTTCACACAAAGATTGCCCATGACCTATGGGTGTGTCATGACCATGACCCAAGGTCATTTGGGGAAGTTCAAGGTCACTGGAAGAAAAATTTCATAATTTGTGTCCGGTCCATATCTTTCTTATTGATAAACGTGGTAGGTTCTTATTTTACTCAAAGATTGTCTATGACCCAAGGGTGTGTCATGACCTTGACCCAAGGTCATTTGGGAAGTTCAAGGTCACTGGAAGAAAAATTTTATAATTCGTGTTTGATACATATCTTTATTATGCAAAAACTTACTTCTGAAAAACCCAGCGGGGGGTATTTTGTCCCAATACGCGAGTTTCGAGATTGTAACTCTCCTACGATAGAGGCGCAAAAAGTACCCATTTCAGCATAGAGGTGGGACAGTTTGTCTCTGTATACAAACGTGCATACATAAAAGAACGATATTTATGGCTTTTAAATTTTTTTAAAATGTTATAGCAGATAATAATGTTAAGCAGTGATGCATTTGATGACTTTATCAAGCTCAACTATGCATATTTACATACCTGCTATCAATTTTCGGGTACTTGAAAACGAAAGAAATGTCGTAGTCTTTAAAAAAAGTAACCAATTTTCTTGATTGTACGAACATTTTCTAAAAAGTTAGTGTTTTTATGTTATAACAAGGAAAACAATCATTATGTCATTTAGATTCCCGACGTACAATGATAAGATGCATGTGTACCGTATTTATTAAAGGTCCATACCTCTTCCCTCCTCCGAAAAGTCTCACATCCACCGATATCTTCTTTTTTTTTTGTTACGATTTTCTGCTTTGAAAAATGACGCCTATACTTTCATTTGGTTATTCTCAAGTTTTAGAGTGCATCCTGACAATCGTGTAGTTATGATAATACGGTATATATCGATGATGCAATGTATCCAACATTCACAGTATTAAATATCTGTCCCACCTGTTTGTTTACGCGGCAACGAAACTCCCCTCCTCAACGAAAGAGCGCACCAAGGGAGATAATCTCGAAACTTGCGTATTGGACAGTTCTAGTTTAAACATTGCTCTCAATAGGTCAAGATGTATTTTTTTTGTTGTTGCTTGAATTCAGCATAAAACGATATATCTTTTTTTACCATATATGTGAAAATTAATTTTAAAAAAACTACCGTATAAGTGGAAATTTTAGCGAGACGCAAATTTAGCGATTTCTACCTAAAATCTGCTATTTTATTTTTAGTGAGATGTAATTTTAGCGATTTTAAAATGCTAAATAAAGAAGCTATTACAAATAATACACAATTAATTTTTAGCGATATTCAATTTTAGCGATGTCTGCACCCTCGCTAATAATGCCAAAATTAAATCCTCGCTAAAAATTCTACTTATACGGTATATCTGGAACAATAATACGCTACCTCAATGCTACTGCGAAGTGAAAATTTATTTGATCGTTCATTTTCTTCTAAATTTCATATAAAGACAGAAAAATTGCGAAGAATGGTAAAATGTTATTACAATGTACAAAAGATAGTGAATAAAAAGGAAATTCGATTGATTCACTGCATCTATAAGATTGTATGTCTGCATGGGGTGAATAAATGACACTGCTTTTTGGAAAATATAAAGGATACACGAAATATTTTTCAGTCTAGCAGTTAAAATATTTTAATATTTACAAATCAAAAAGGTGGAAATTTCATAAACAAATGAATGAGTTATAATCCGCACACAATTAAATAATAGATCTAAAGACCCAGAATTAATGTGTGCGTTGGTGAGGAGGGGGGTGGGGTGGGGTGGGGTGGTGGTAAAAATCTAAATGGCAGAAACTTACAATTCCTCTGAACACGACTTAAAATAAATACTAGTAAATACATATTTTTTACCTCCCAAGTTTTAGGTGCACAGGCGTAGAGAACACTGCGTATAATGTTTATTCCTAATATGTAAGACAGTACCGGTGTTCCATACACATTACACCTCTAAAGAGGGGTCGCCCGCGTGGCGCAGTGGTTAGAGCGTCTGCTCTAGAGTCGCGAAGTAAGGAGTCAATCCTTACGTCGCGGGTTCGAATCCCACTGTGGGACGTGGAGACCGGTCCTTCGGATGAGACCGTATAAACCGAGGTCCTGTGTCGCAGTAGGTGCTGCCACGAAAAAGATCCCTCCCTGCTCAATGGCCCTAAGTGCCGAATATAGGACAAAAGCTGCTCTTCACCGGCAACTGGTGGCGTCTCCATATGAGTGAAAAATTCTCGAGAGGGACGTTAAAGAATATACAATCAATCAATCTAAAGAGGGTACCACGTGATATTTTACGCACGGACTTGTGAAGATATTCTTTTTCTCAAAGTAATCATCCTCATGTATTAGCAAAATGTTATCACGATCATCAATTGGCTTTGCAAAGTTTTTAGAAGAAATAATAAATGGATTTATTTTCAATTATCTATACAGCGTGTTTATTGACAATCACTAGAAATGGTTGAAGTTTCATTTTTCCCTGTCATCTTTCTGTTTTTCAACATTTTCAACTATTTTCGAAACTTGTGTATTTTTTAGCAATACCTATACTTCGTTGAACGAATACTTCCGAGAGCAGCATATTAGCAAAATTCTAATGCTAGAACGCCGCTAAATCAGAGGCAGATCCAGTGCAGGTGCCTCTGGTGTGGACAACCCCCCCCCCCACCCTTTCGATTTTTTAAAACAATATTCACTAAACTAAAAACACATTATTAAAATCAGGTTTCCTTATTTTGTGTATGTGAGGGTGTGTGTGTTGGTGAATTTTACCCTATGGCAGGGTGCCCCTATTTTTTTTTATCTTGAATTATTCCTTACATCCAATCTATCGAAATATCACAATTTTATTTAGGGACGGCCTGCCCTGAAAGACTTCTAGGACAAAATTATTTTCTAAATGTCACTTTTTCGGTCTTTTTTTTGTTGGTGAAAACACCCTATGATGAGCGATGTCGGAAACTACTTTTTTACCACTCTTTTTATAACATATGTCATAATTATTCATACATCAAACACAGAAGAGAAACATTTCCTCCTTTTTGAGATTATTCTGATAATAAATTGATTCCTATATTACATATATGTTGCCTTTTTAACAGGATGCTTATAGACACCCCCAACCCTAAAGCATACACATCAGGGCTCGAGCTGTGATTCGCCATTGTCGCCAATTGCGAATTTTTTTCAAAAGTGGCGAAAAGAAATTCGTAAGTGGCGAAAATGAATTTTTTAGATGTACCATGTAGAAATTTGTGTAGTCCTGGTTAACTCCTTTGTTTATTCAATGTATACAGATAAGTCCCTATGTTTATTTAATGCAGCAGAGGTGTGAAAACTGAAACCTACATGTAGGAAATCATGTCTCGCTTGAACGAACACAGCTGACTAGGTAACTAGCCTGGAGCAATAAAGGGTTACAAAGTTGCTTGAAATAATATAATTTGGACTAACAAGGGGGGATGAAGTGTTATTAGGAGATGAAGTTAGTAAATAAAAGATTTTTATAAACAAAATCTGGATCTATGTAGATCGTTTTTTTAAAACCGAAAGTAGGGAAACATGACGAAAATTGTAAAGAATGGCTTCAAATTTTACCTAATGAAAATTGAAAAATGTGTACATTATACCATAAACTGACAAAGAGCAAAAAAGAAATTGGTTTGGAAACAGAATTATCTTAATTCTTAGTAAATTACATTGAATTATTTACTATTACATGAGCTTGTATATTAAACCCTGGAGTCTCTAAGTTGTTAAAATAAAGTCAAGTTTTAAACCTAATTTTCATTACATTTTAATTACTTCTCTTCTCATTTTTCTTAATTAATGAAATGATGAAAATTTCCATTTAAAAAAAAAATTCATATATATTTACTAGGTCTTTAGCCCCCCTCCCCCTTTCCAGGCAAAAAAAAAATTATAAACAGGAGGAAATTTTCTGTCAAGAGTTGGCTTCAATTCAATATCAATTATTTATTTTTTTTTTTTTTAAATGGATACTACCATAAGATTTAAACATTACAATTTTAAAACAATGTCTATGATAAACATAATTAAAAAAGAAATGAATAACATAAAGTGCATTGCATTGTCGAGAAATCAGATGTAAGTATGCCTTTCCTTTTGTCGCGAAAAGTGGCGAAAAATATTTTCAGTCCAGTGGGAGCCCTGATACACATGGAGGCCACATGCAGACTTGGGCTGACACATTTGAAAATCACGATTTTATGAATATATTGGGTCATTTACTAAGAATAATTTTTAAAAAGCAAAATCTACATATTTTTGAAATATTAGTGGACCTCTCTCTCACTCTCACGCGCGCTCTCTGGAACATGCTGACTGCCTTTTAATATTCAGACTAAATGAAAAATATCAATGTCTGAGCAAAATATAACCATAAAAAGATTGAGTAAACATATACATCTGTACCTGTAGACATTTACAAGTTAATCGCTCGCGATCTACCCGATGCGCGATAATGATTATGTAACATACAGAATATATATATTGAAGCCTATGTACTAACTTTAAATAGTAATAATATTATTTATTTAAATTTTTTCAAAAATTGATATTTTTTGAACATCTAGAGTTATTGATCTACAATCACCACGAGTACGAAGAATATTGAAGTTCCCTAAAAACTTTGACGTCATTTTCTGTACATTGTGACGTCGCGACAAAATATTGACGACTTGTCAAATGTTGAGAAAAAAAACAAAGCAAATAGACCTTATGGTTATAACCTGACTACTGTGGAGGTTAAACAATGGTCCACAATAGACATGCAAATGTGGAAAGCAAAGACTAACGCGAATATATTTCTTTATTTTATTTTTATGTTTTTAATTGAACTGAGAACTAGGCTACATTAGAATCTGTTTAGCCTACCGTATTTACCTCGCATAAATAATGCATTTATGCTAAAAAAGGATTTATGGTTGTGTTTACATAATTTACAGTAACCTTTCTTATGAAAGATTTAATCCTTGCCGTGCGAGGTTTTATTAACATGGAATTATATAAAGGTAAATTTGCTTTCTGCATGCGCAGCTGAGCAAACGACATTCATAAATATTAGCGAGCGCAGCGAGCGTCGCGAAGCGACGCTCGCGAACCGAGCTCAATAGACTAACGTGTATGAACAGAGGAAATTCGGATTGAAATCTGTACATACGTCAGCCAAATTTCTCTGTGCAACCTTCCCAGAATTCCTGCACTACCCAATGTCCTTTGCGCGAATAAATCAAAAATAGTAAAAAAATTAAAGGAACATTGTTTCTTACCGAAATCTTAACGAAATGATTTTGCCTTACCTTATTCAAAAAAATACCCCCATGTCACAACACCGGCCTTCACCTTGCCATTCGGAAATGATACAAATGACGTCACCGGAAACTTACGAATTTTGACGAACTAATGTCGGTTGCTTCCGTGAAACTCGGAAAACATGTTGCGGTGCATAGCAACATGGTGGCTAAAACATGGCAACAACTTTCTTGAAAAGAACGATTTAAAGCAATCTTTTTTCCATAAAACTAGCGTTTGCGTCCAAAGTCAACAGAACGTTTTATCTGACGTCATACTTTCCAATCGGCAATCCTCGGCTGACTCCGCTACGCTCCATTCAAACCTCGGATGTGATATGTGGAGGAATACGCATCAGATCGCTACATTTCTCCGCCGGAAACTGCCTTGTCACTCATTTCATATTTCGCTCTGCCTTAAGTTCTTAGAAAAGGTTTCTTTATTTGTGTAATTCCACGTGTTAATTACAACCAAATGTTATTATTCTTTGAACGCAAGAACATAGTGCTGAGTGTGCATCAAAGTAACTCGGATTTCAAAAGTATAATATTTGAATGAAATTCAAAAAAGATCACATGACTGAATCAGCAAGATGGAAGATCACCGTTGACGTCCGAGGTAATGTGCGAGGTACGAGTCATCCGAGGAACTCCGATTGCATACTTTCGTCACTTCAACGGTTCGGGTATTTCCGATTTTGTCGGACATTTCCGAGAAGTTTGGAATCTCGATCCCGATGCTTGGGAAATGATTTCTTTTTATTGTTTTGTTTTATTCTTTTTCTTGAATGATAGACAGTACACGTGTAGGTTTCTGCTAGTAAATAAACTGCGCTCGCCCCAACGGTCACACCGTAAAACATATTAAATTTACACATGGGGCGCATTCCTCTCGGAGAAAAAAACTTGTTGAAAAATACGCGTAAGATACCAATGTTTGATTTTATACTTGACTTTTTTTCCGAGAGGAATGCGCCCACTTGAAATTTTAAAGTGAATCTGTAAAATCGGTGAAAAATTCCGGAAAAGTCAAAACCCTTATAGGTTTTAGCCGTTACCATGAAGAAGCCAACATCCGGTTTGACTTAAACTACCCACCCCTGCATTGACGAAGTCGAGTAGATACGGAAACCACAAATAGTTTTCAAGAAAACGATGATTTATTTTTTAAGAAATTCACAGGCCGTATATTGTACTTTCTGACTTTTGTTCTTTGTACATGTGTATTGCAGCAAATAAAAATGCCAATGTGGATAGAAAGTGCTAATTCTTTATTATGTGTCTAGATGATATTTTTATATAGAATATTTATCACACTATAATTCCAATCTTAATTTTATTTATCGATTCCCTGTGTTCTGATTGGACGAAAACAAATTCAAGAAAAAGTTTACACATCGATGAATTCTTCAATCAGAACTACTTTCTTGACTGTTGTAAAAACAATGAAAACAGATACTTCTAGTCCGTTTTAGCTACAAGAAACTTGAAATAAAAAATAAATGAATGATCGAATGAATAAAAAAGGACTGACAGACGGGAATATTATGTTTATGTCACTGTCGCATCACGAGTGTGAATTTTAAAAACTCGCTGATCATGCTGTCATTTTCTCGACGTTCCATATCAGCTCAGTTGGTATCGTTGTGATAGGGAAAAGAAACGTACCTCAGACTCTTGCCTTTCTGGCATCAAATTCATATGTTTACATCCTACAGATCCCATATTCTCCCTAAATCTTTGAACGAACCAGAGCAAATCGAGGACGTCGTCGGTCTTCAATTTTCGTCATGACGTCAACATGGCCATGGTCAAGGACGAATTATTCTGGAGAATACGCGTATTTACGATATTTGTTGACTTAAACAACATTCAATGAATTTTTATAAGTTTATTTATTGATTGTTTTGACAATTTAAGTTGGATTTTATCGATATTCATCTTGTACACGTTTCTTTGTGGCATCGGTGGCATTAAAGTATTCCTACGCCGTACAAAATAACGGATTGTATGGCGGCCTCAAAGGGAAATAATTTTAATAATTTAAAAACTTCGTAATTGGAATTATAAGAATTAAACGTTTTTTTTTCAGAATTTATCGATGTGTAAACTCTGCCTTTTTACTCACAAACTTTACATAAAAGTGCTTCGCACTTTTATTCAGTTTGTGAGCAAAAAGGCAGAGTTTACACATCGATAAATTCTGAAAAAAGAACGTTTAATCCTATAGTAATGATGATTTTATGAGTTTGTGCAAGCCAGACGTCAAAAGTTTTTCGTTTCACACGCTGAATATTATCATCAAGTTAAAAAGATATTTAACAAAACAAAAACCCCCGGTTCGTCCGGATTCGTACCCGGGACCTCGTACATGTTAAGCATTTATTACACAGTTCCAATTGATGTAATGAGAATAAAAGATCCACCGAAAATCTGTATTATACGTAATAACTCTCCACATGTCCCTGTGTTGCAACCACTATTGAAATGATATATCGATAACAAACATAGGTTGCAACCACTATTGAAATAATATTCACTACTGAAATAAAGTTTTCAATAGTGATTGAAACAATGATTTCAAAAGTGATTTAAATAATTATTTTGATTATAAATAATCCAATACTAGTGATAAAACCGCATTGCAAGACTTATTAAAACAACTTAACTATTAAAAAATATAAGGATTAATTGTTAAATTAGGGAATGACTAATCTTCTAATTTGGTATTTGCGACCGTTAATGTTGATTTAACGGAGTAGTATAGAGTGATTGTTTTTATGCTACTTTGAGGTGCAAACTGATTTGAGGTGGAGAGGTGGGCTTTAAAGGCGGAAGTATATAGTAAATCCGGATGCTAATAATGACTATATGTAATTATAGGGAAGCAAACCCGGATGATTTTTTTTACTGATGATTAGCTAATACACAAACGTTAAGACCTATGAATATATTGTATTTATTTTTAATGTTTTGACGACTTGAAACTTACGATGTCAATAGAGTATTAGGATCCTAAATTGTGTGAATTAGACGTATATATTGCTTTGATTCATAAAACTGGGTTTGATAAGAATGGTTAAATTTGTCCTATACAAACAAATGAGACGAGACATTTTAAACATGTGGCTTGAGTTAAAACACAGGTTTTTTAACAAAACCTTGAAAAATGATAAACAAGTTGAAAATGAAACCTCTGATTGTTCAAGAACTAGTCATTTAATAAATTGAAGAGAAGAAATAAAAAAAAAAAGAGACACGGAGAAGTGGGAAAGAGAGCGATATTAAACAACACTATAACAATCACTGATTTATTGAAATGAGAAGTATATAACCTTTTTTCATTAAAGTATTTTTTATACGAACGGTTTCTTTTTAGTGTTAAGACCATACAAATGAAACGAGAAATTTTAATTATATGAGGCCTAATTTTGAGTCAAGACAAACGTCTATTACAAGATCTTAAAACATGATTAACATGCTGAAGTGAAACCTAAATCTCGTCCGGATTACGCACTGATGAAGTCAATAAAAATGTAATTGATGCAAATCACCCATATTCCCAAAACGCTAGAAAGGCAATTTGCGGCAGCACATTTCGATTTAAAGGGGGGGGGGGGTCCTAGGTTTTCAGCTTTCTTAGTTAAAGAAAATAAACTTGATATATTCCACCATTTATTTATATCAGTGATAGCCAATCAGGTTGCGTCACCCCGGTAATTGTTTTCACTATAAAATTCCATATAGAATAAAAAATCTGGTATTTGTTAACATGAAAAAATTTCTAGCAGGAGGTGTTAAACATTACCTGTTACACTAGCCGACACACTCTCACACACAAAACAGTACCTACACGGCATTTTCTGACTTTTTCCATCTGCAAACAGGCTACCCTCAAATCCACGTGTTTTCAATGTGTTTATAAACATTCCGAGTGTACCGCAGGAAGTAGCATCCTATTCCCGGGAAAAAAATAGTTCCTGTCAAAAACCTTTATTTGTTCAAAAAGCACATACAATTTACTAGGCACAGGTACCAAAGTTGAAAAAATGGCTCGGAAGAGAATAGAAAAACGTCTCAAAAGTAAAGAAAATCAATTTTATATGTATGGACCTACATTTGATAAGTTCATTTTGATCGGTCAATTACCGGTGTGATACCTCTACCAATTTAGTACCCCTCTCCCCTCTTGTTTAACCAGGAAATGATGTCAACTTCCGGGAATCGGGTACCCTTTTTCCCATAATTCGACGCGCGGTACTTCCACAACTACCAAGTTCATCGTACCCGACGTTAATTTATGCTCAGGAAAAAAAAACTACATGGAAATACGTAAAAAATTGAAAGACAGCATATTTTCTACTGACGAATTAGTTTACTATAATTAATAATTTTTAACTTTCTTTTATTTTAACTTACTTTTTCCTCACAGTATTTGAAAAATATGACCCCCCCCCCAAAAAAAAATAAAAGGAAGGGATGCAAAGGCTTCTAAATAATTAGTTTTGTACCTATGTTTTAAACCCAGTAAAACTTAAGATCCCTCCCTCATAACTTCTGACATTAATTGCATCGCCAAAATCTCTCGGGGGAGTTTCACAGATTAACGTTAATTCCGCTTTTATTGAGTTCGCTCTTCGGACAGACTGCTAAGGTTTTCTTGGCATGACAAGGGAAATAATAAGGGAAATAAAGACGTGCCTCATAACGTGCCTCCCTAAAAAAATTCATTACAAAAAAAAACTTAACGCCACCCTAGCGGGTGTCTGTGACGTCATGGGCCATATAGAAGACACTGGTTCATCCCGATAATTTTTATTTATTTCGAATTTCCTCGAATGGAGATAGATATAGTCATTTGCACGTTCCCTTCTCCAAGGGTGGCAATATGTTGGTTTCATACGATAACCATATCCTTAATGCAGAATGACACAATATTCGCAACAGTGTACCACAGTTGGCGTACCCCGCATAACCAGAGGTACTACAATCGAAGAAAAACAAAACAAAAGACTCTATTTACAACTTTATTTCCATAATATGCAATACAATGTAACGTACAGTTAAACATTATCGACGTCATTTGCATTAATCCAAGAATTAAATTTTGAGGGCCAATGCAACCATTTAATCCAGTATTGTTTATTCTGTCCACGTCCTGTTGTTTTCAATATCTTTTCCGCTTTAAATGTATCGTCCTCGCGCACATCCACTTTTTGGAGTTCGGACTGATAGAATGTTCCCTTGATCTCCTCATCCAGATAATCTTTCACTCGGTACAAAGGTAATCCTCCTCTTAAAAGTCTTTCTCCAGACCCCGTTTGATCGTATTCTCTCGTGAAGACGTTCCGAAGGTGACTTATTCGCATTTTGTATCCAACTCTAATCTGAATGGTTTCCGGAAGTGTTTGACCTTACGCACAAGGGGTGTTTTTTTCCACCATAGATTGGTCTCCTAAGATTTGTCCACTTTATCGGGTGCGATGCCAATGGTTCTACGAATGGTCGTGTTATAGTTTCTGGCAAAGTCTTGTAAGCGGTCGATGTATCGATTCGACAATTTGTGAGTCAGGTAGCGGTTGATTTGAGAATTCACCGTTTTAATGGCTCGCTCTGCATAGTTTGCCTTAATTTCGGTGTTTTGGGCTTACAGATGCTCTATTTCCCCTTCTTTCAGCAATGCATTGAATGCTTTCGATCGAAATTCTTGACCTTTATCTGTGCGTAGTCTCGATGATCTTCTACCCTTTCGTAAGATGTCCTCAATGCTGAGACAATACCCTAGCCTTTCTTGTTCTTGAGGGGGCACATCCACAAGTATTTTGAAAATATGTCAATGGCTATCAGATTGTAAACGAATCCGTCGTTTTCCTTGGCAAAGGCAGACATATCCATCAGATCCGCATCCCACTGATCGTCAATGCCTATCGTTATCACTTTGTTCCGTTTGAAATGTATCTTTTAGGGTCGCTGCAAACTATATGCTTCCTGTCTTTGTAACCATTTTTGGATCTTAGGTCTGCTGATGACGTATATTCCCGCCTTTCTACCGTATCTAAACAACTTGTCCGGTCCGAAAAACTAGCCGGATTGGAGGAGTCGTAATAAATATCCTTTAAGTAATTTTCCCAAGACATTTTGCGAAACGGAAGGACAGAGTTCTTCCTCCTATAAAGTTTTGTCCAAATACTTTTCTACGTTGGCCTCTTTGATCCAAGAATTGAATAAGGAAGGAAAATTCTTCCATTTGACCAAACACATTTTCCGACCGTTTATGACATCTTTCGACAAGATCCTCTGTATCTGGTAATCAGAGTCCAAGTCCTCTTCATCGCTTTCTGAACGATCGTCTTCGTCGTCCGTTTTGTCATCGTTCTCGTCATCGATCGTTTCTTCTATGAGAGACTTGTACTTCGCAATAGCCATTTTGATGGCTTTTTGATGAGAAATTCCTGTTTGACTCAAGTCTTCCACTTCCTGCACTACTTGCTCATGTATGGAACCGTGTCGAAGTAAGAATAAGATGTGAAGGAATTTTGCATAATCCTTTACAAGAACATCCATTTCTTTGCCTTTCATTGCGGTTTCTGTTTTCTTTCTGGCATCCGTTTCTGTCATGCCTTCATTGACACTGTCTCTAAACATGACCAGCCATTTCTTTCTGATGATTTCTTTAGCATCGAACATCATATCGTTGAATGCAATCTTTTCGTCTTCATGGTCACGAGTATCTTCCAAAGCCTTCCGCTTGGGAGGCGGGGCAATATCTTCATCCATTTGCCGTTTTGCGGTATTCTCTGGGCACCAAGATTTGACATGTCTCTGCAAGTCATGCATAGTTTCGAAAAGCAAGCCACAATCGTCACAGGACGGCATGTCTCCCTCGATTAGAGAATTTGTCGTTTCTTCAGTCCCTTCGGACCTTTTGGTTGGAGATTCGGTTGTAAATTCCTCACTCTCAGTAGGCCCTCCTCTTATAAACTTCATATTAAAAACATCAGTGCGCATGCGCAAATGTTCTGGTGTAAATGGTTTCAGATCGATGATTAGATAGCCGTAAGGCACTGACGTAGCTGCTTGGAAATGTCTCATCAAGTGCTGCGAATTCCCCGGATACATCTGTCTTGCCAAGGTCATGATTTGCTGCTGATCCACGGGATTATTAAAAATCACCAAGTAGTGACAGTTGCGTCTTTGCGTGGGGTCCTTGTTGAAATATAGATTCTGATTGATGGCAATGACAGATAGGTTTCTATGGTGACTACCTTCCGTAAACAGTTCGTTGACTCGCGAATCCTTGGCAGCTGTAGACATTAGGTCGTCCAAGATCACTAGATTCCTCCTAGAGGGATGGATAAAGGAATCTTGATCTAAATCCAAGGGGATGCCTTGAATAAAGTCCACCTTTGGATACACAGTCTTCTTGATGATGTCATATAATGGTTGCCAGCGTTTGTAAAGCCATACGATTCGCTCCGGGGTTGGTGATATTTTTGTCAAGCAATTTTGAAGGAGCAACTTTACAAAGTAAGTTTTCCCACACGATGTAGGTCCCGAGACGTTGGCGGTGAAGGGGTGTCTGAATACAAAGGTTTGCTGCTGCTGCTGCTGCTGCTGCTGCTGCTGCTTGCTGCTGCTCCTGTTTGCTGCTGCTGGTCCATGTGTTTATGCTTGACGTGACGGTTCAGGTCATGTGGCCAAGTGTAAGCCTTTTCACAAACAGTGCACCGATACATGTTTTTGCTCGTTTCCAACTTGTGTTTATCCTTTTATTACTTTTTGTACTGCAACTTCTTCTTATAACCTTGCTTCCTCTTATAACCTTTCTCAAATATGTTTCATAGTGGTGTAGATCATAGTGAATTATTATTTAAGCCTTGCTACTGCTGCTGACCTTAGGGTTTAGATCTTGGGACAGGTTTTTTCATGCTTTATTTAATCATCATTATACTAGTACTACTAAGTTTCCTCTTGGACTCTTTTAGAATTAAAACACAGAATGATGACTCCTGGCTATTGAAAGATTATCTGGATGAGGAGATCAAGGGAACATTCTATCAGTCCGAACTCCAAAAAGTGGATGTGCGCGAGGACGATACATTTAAAGCGGAAAGATCTTGAAAACAACAGGACGTGGACAGAATAAAAAATACTGGATTAAATGGTTGCATTGGCCCTCAAAATTTAATTCTTAGAGTAATGCAAATGACGTCGATAATGTTTAACTGTACGTTACATTGTATTGCATATTATGGAAATAAAGTTGTAAATAGAGTCTTTTGTTTTGTTTTTCTTCGATTGTAGTACCTCTGGTTATGAGGGGTACGCCAACTGTTGTACACTGTTGCGAATATTGTGTCATTCTGCATAAAGGATATGGTTATCGTATGAAACCAACATATTGCCACCCTTGGAGAAGGGAACGTGCAAATGACTACATCTATCTCCATTCGAGGAAATTCGAAATAAATAAAGGGGTCTTAAGTTTTACTGGGTTTAAAACATAGGTACAAAACTAATTATTTAGAAGCCTTTGCATCCCTTCTTTTTCTTTTTTTTTTGGGGGGGTCATATTTTTCAAATACTGTGGAAAAAAAAAGTAAGTTAAAAGAAAAGAAAGTTAAAAATAATTAATTATAGTAAACTAATTCGTCAGTAGAAAATATGCTGTCTTTCAATTTTTTACGTATTTCCATGAAGTTTTTTTTTCCTGAGCATAAATTAACGTCGGGTACGATGAACTTGGTAGTTGTGGAAGTACCGCGCGTCGAATTATGGGAAAAAGGGTACCCGATTCCCGGAAGTTGACATCATTTCCTGGTTAAACAAGAGGGGAGAGGGGTACTAAATTGGTAGAGGTATCACACCGGTAATTGACCGATCAAAATGAACTTATCAAGTGTAGGTCCATACATATAAAATTGATTTTCTTTACTTTTGAGACGTTTTTCTATTCTCTTCCGAGCCATTTTTTCAACTTTGGTACCTGTGCCTAGTAAATTGTATGTTCTTTTTGAACAAATAAAGGTTTTTGACAGGAACTATTTTTTTCCCGGGAATAGGATGCTACTTCCTGCGGTACACTCGGAATGTTTATAAACACATTGAAAACACGTGGATTTGAGGGTAGCCTGTTTGCAGATGGAAAAAGTCAGAAAATGCCGTGTAGGTACTGTTTTGTGTGTGAGAGTGTGTCGGCTAGTGTAACAGGTAATGTTTAACACCTCCTGCTAGATATTTTTTCATGTTAACAAATACCAGATTTTTTTATTCTATATGGAATTTTATAGTGAAAACAATTACCGGGGTGACGCAACCTGATTGGCTATCACTGATATAAATAAATGGTGGAATATATCAAGTTTATTTTCTTTAACTAAGAAAGCTGAAAACCTAGGACCCCCCCCCCCCTTTAAATCGAAATGTGCTGCCGCAAATTGCCTTTCTAGCGTTTTGGGAATATGGGTGATTTGCATCAATTACATTTTTATTGACTTCATCAGTGCGTAATCCGGACGAGATTTAGGTTTCACTTCAGCATGTTAATCATGTTTTAAGATCTTGTAATAGACGTTTGTCTTGACTCAAAATTAGGCCTCATATAATTAAAATTTCTCGTTTCATTTGTATGGTCTTAACACTAAAAAGAAACCGTTCGTATAAAAAATACTTTAATGAAAAAAGGTTATATACTTCTCATTTCAATAAATCAGTGATTGTTATAATATTGTTGTTTAATATCGCTCTCTTTCCCACTTCTTCGTGCATATCTCTTTTTTTCTTCTCTTCAGTTTTATTAAATGACTAGTTCTTGAACAATTAGAGGGTTCATTTTCAACTTGTTTATCATTTTTCAAGGTTTTGTTAAAAAACCTGTGTTTTAACTCAAGCCATATGTTTAACATTTCTCGTCTCATTTGTTTGTATAGGACAAATCATTTTTATCAAACCCAGTTTTATGAATCAAAGCAATATATACGTCTAATTCACACAGTGTAGGATCTTAATACACTATTTACATCGTAAGTTTTAACTCGTCATAACATTAAAATAAATACAATTCATAGGTCTTAACGTTTGTGTATTAGCTAATCATAAGTAAAAAATCATCCGGGTTTGCTTCCCTATATTTACATATAGTCATTATTAGCATCCGGATTTACTTTATACTTCCGCCTTTAAAGCCCACCTCTCCACCTCAAATCAATTTGCACCTCAAAGTAGCATAAAAACAATCACTCTATACTACTTAACGGTGGCAAACGGAGTTTTACCGGCGACGCGTAAGCGTTGCCACTAAAACGGATGTTTGCGACCGTTTAATCAGCATTAACGGTCGCAAATACCAAATTAGAAGATTAGTTACTCCCATTCAAATGCAATCCATGCATTTTTTGTTGTTTACGTCTTATGTTGTTGAGTTTCGTTACATGAAATACGTCATTGAGCATTGTGTTTTTGCGTCGTTCTGTTCTGATGTCACAATAAAAAGCCTTTACTCTCATTAATGCACGTTTAACTGCTTCAAGCGACAGTGCATTAGCCTATCGAAACTTGTTTTTACAAAACAATTGCATTAGAATATGTTTTCCAACATTTTTGATTCATTTATTGAGTTCACTATTAAAGTGACTACAACTTGTGAATGATTATTTCAAAAGACATTGAAAACACGTTTCAAAACACCACCACCTTTTAATCACTTTTGAAATAAAACCTACATGTTCCATCGTAATAAGCCTAATACTAATGCCCTGTTCACACGACGAGTTTAATTCGCAGTAAACTAATGCGAAGTAAATGCGAAGTAAACTAATGCGAATTAAATTAATGCGAATTAAATAGCGTTCACACGACGTTAATGCGAAGTAAACTAATTCGCATTAAATTTGTAAATATTTCCAGGTAAGCAGGTGCGAGAAATTAAGCAATGGCTAAGACAAAAGAAATAATAATGATATTAACCAATTAGTAAAAGCAATATTAAAATTGCTATATTTTTTCTAACACAAAAATTTATTGAAACTGCTCAGAACAGAAAATACGTAAAGGCCGCATCACATGTAAATAATTGGTTCAAAGTATGCATGTATCTTTAACTGAAAGTATACAAGTTTATTTTTTAAACTGAACGATAAAAAATAATAATATTCAGAAAATATTCAGAAAATTATGTTGATGGCAAGGTTACGAAGAGCAAGATTGTAAAAAAAATTGACGACGTTAATTGTATTATGACGTCATTAAAATTAATTACGTCACCTTTTGAACATTTATCAAAATGGAGAAAGCAACACTATGCAAATTTTTCCTTTTCCTTCGCTGTTTTTTCCAAGTCAATTTACAATGTCATCATAATTTGCTACATCGACAAAGGAAAGAGAGATATCTTAGACTGAAACAAAGAAGAAAATCAAGGTGGGAACGTCTCATGAAAAATCGCAGACATCGTAGACGATTGTTTTTTTTTGATTATTGGTTCTTTATTGAATATGCAAAATCAATTACAATTCAAAAGATCAACTTGGAAGTTTGACAGGGAAAGTGATCTGTATACGGATTTTCTGTCGTGGAAGGAGAGTGAATTTAAGAGCCACATAAGGGTACACAAATATACGTTTGATTACTTGGTCAAGGAACTGGACACGGTTAAATCGAAAGACACAAATATGCGAACTGCGGTTAATCCACTGCAAAAAAAAATTTTAATCACTTTGTGGTATCTGAGTTCGCCGATTGATTTTCGTTCTCTGGCAGTAACATTTGCCTGTGGAAAATCGACTGTATGGAAAATCGTCCATGATGTGGTATTTGCTTTGAAAAACATGTGTTCAAAAGTTATAAGATTCCCTAGAACTGAGGAGGAAGCTAGCGATATTGTACATGGTTTTAATTTCCGAGGTTTTCCCCAAACAATAGGCGCAATTGATGGTACTCACTTTCAGATTTTGGCACCTTCCGAAAATCCAAATGACTATTATAATCGGAAAGGTTTCTATTCAATAGTTATGCAGGCCGTTTCAGACCATCGCTACAGATTTTTGGACGTATATATTGGTTGGCCTGGAAAGGCTCATGATGCTAGAATATACAAACATTCCTCTATATGTAAAAAAAAATGTCAACTTTTTTACCGCAACTTTCTTTATTAATTGATACTGTAAACGTACCATTACATCTCATTGGCGACGCTGCTTACCCGTTGTCAAATTCTCTTATGACACCTTTTAAAGGAAATCTTGATCCGGTACAAGCACAATACAATTTCAAACACTCAAGCGCACAAATGGTTATAGAAAATACTTTTGGAAGACTCAAATCTAGATGGAGAAAACTTTCGGAAAGATTTGATGGGAAACTTCCCTTTTTCGTGGATGTTGTCACAGCATGCTGTGTTCTAAATAATTTGAGCGAGCTAGACAGCGTACAGGCGATTGACGAATGGACGAGGACTATTAACATGGACCAAAACAGATGCTTGGGAAACGCCCCACAAAATGCTAACATTATCAGAGAGGCTATTGCCGCAAATTTGTAATTCTTAATTTAAGGCTGTGAAAAAAAAATCAAAGACAAATATTGCAATATAGTATATTTCTTATAACTTACTACTTTTTTAATTGCTGTTGGTTGTTATATGGTCAGAACATGAAAAAAAAAATGCACGGACAATTATATTTGTTTTATATACTTTTTCTGACTTGTATACAAGTAAGCAGATTTAAATTTCGAAAATAGAGCGGAAATAGAACAGAAATTAGCATATAATTTTCCCGTTTTGGGAAATTTGAAATAATATTATTTATATATAGTTTTATAAAATGTGATCGCGCAGGTCCGAGGGAAGAAAACATAGTTGTGGCCTTAGATTGATGTTAAATGAAATGGCAAATATATCTTTAATGAAAAATGACAAATATAATTAAAATGAATGATTAATGCTTTCTAATTTTCTAATCTAACAAGAGTTATGCAAATATAAAAATAAAACTTTTAAAATACTTAAATATAAATCAACCTATTTGAACACCTACAACATCCAAATGCATAGTTTTATTTCTTAATCAATAAACTTTTCACTTTTATGTGAATGCAGAATTCTGTCGAATTAATTAATTCCCTCGTATCCTCATTTTTCGTTTCTTTTTTTTTTTTCTTTTTTTTATAATAAATGAGTCGTTCTCCAGTCACCACTTCTAGGGCCTTTCCAACAAGTGGAAAACAACATTGAATACGCGCCATGACCCCCCCCCCCCCCCCAAACACACACACACACACACACACACTCATCCCGTTTCCTTTTTCACAAACTTGGAAAGAAATGGAAGGAAACATCTTATCTGAGGAGTTTGGAGCTCAACTTTAAAATACTGGACAGAAAATTCTGATTGATATATTATTTTCAAACTATACCGAAATTAAATTTGTCTTCTTGGTCAATCAATAGTAATGTGCCTTCTAGTGTAACTGAGGTGGATTGAAAAAAATTCAAAAGAAAATTTCAATCCAATGTTTTTTCGGCCGTCCGCGTCGAATTGTACCCGCCCATTTCATTGTATATCACTGAATGTTTTGATTGTAACAGATAGAAATGAATTAATCTGCATATTTCCAATCTTGCCAGTTAATGTTCCGCGGTCTTAAATACCTACAAATGTACATTTATACCATAGAATTGTCTTTTAACTCTGTCTTTCAAATACTTTACTAAATATGAAGCAATTCTATATTGTTTAAAATTTTTGCGTCAATGTTAAAACATTGGAGGTTGTCTTTCTGACCCGAGATGATGCGATTGAGTTATATAGAATATCACACTGCTGTTTTGATCTCGGCCCTGGTATCAGCCCGAGCGGTTGGTATCGGCCCAAGCCCGGGGGGCCGAGGCAGAGATATCTTAGCCCTGAGGGCGAGACAGTCCTACTTCCGAAGCGCTGTCTCTCCTAGTCCAAAACGCCTGTATCAGGGCTGATACACTACTAGGTATATGATATATTCCCTTAAAACTATATTCTCTATACACGCCGGGTTTATTTTCGTCCCGTGTTATTTTTGTCCTTTCATATATACTAGCAAACAATTAAGCCCTAATTTAATTTCGTCCAGTCACGCCGGTTTTAAATTCCCCCAATCACAGCTTCTATGATTAGGGCAAAAGGGATAAAAATAAAACGGGGCGAAAATTTCCCTGCACGTGTACCATATATGATATCCGTATGAATTACGGTGATTTTAATTTTACAAGATCAGGATCAGGATCAAGACTTATTTTTTTATTTTAACAATGAGTAAAATGATCTAATGCTTACATGGAAAAGACCTTATACGTGAATGAATCAACTGAGGAATTAAATTATGTTGAACAGTTCAGATATGTATACACATGATATATATTATGTAATGATATAATCATAGATCGAAATAGTCAGCGTGATAGAGAGCTTCCTGTATAGGGATATTTGATTCGTTGTCTCCTGCTGACCCTGGAGCTTGTGCTGGTCCGGGAGCTGGAGTGCCCATAAATATTGAGGCCATCTGCATCTGCATCTGTGCCTGCATTTGATAGAGTTGTAGTTGGAACTGCCGCTCACTTTCCATTCGTCTTTGTTCGGCTTCGTCCTCCAGCCTCCTTCTCTTCTCTTCCTGATCAAATTGGTATTTAGTCTGCCTCTCCTCCATGTCAACGAGGGCATGTACGAAGTTATCTATAATTTTAATGATATAATTTCAGAATGAAATCCCTTTTAGGAAGGATAATATACAAAACAAGAAATTTTTGATATCTGGCTTCGTATATATTTTTGACCTAACTAAAATAACCATTTACTTTATATGAACATTATTAAGTTGTATATATATATATATATATATATATATATATATATATATATATATATATATATATATATATATATATATATTATTCATAATTAATGGGGGAGGGAGACTTACTAAGGCTTTCATCCATTATTCTCTTTCTTGTTTTTTCCTTCGATAAATTTTTCTGCTTGATTTCCGACCTTGAATGCCCTAATGTCATAAAACATAGTAAATCTGAATGTAAGGTTCTGAATATAAGATTATAAGTAAGATTTCATTTGAGAAAATGCTATCTAGCAATGATTTTTCAGTTTTGTCAGTTAATTCATTTTTCAAACGGTTTCACCCCCACCCCCATCCCGGACCATTTCTGAGTTTCATATTGCTCTGGACATGCATGTATGGTAAAATTGTCTTATTTGTTGATAGATATATGTACTATACTAGTATTTAAAATCCATCAAAGTTTGATTTTCCAGTGACATCAAATAATAATAATACCTCCATTCTCTCCGTCTTTCTTTCCATTGTCTTCGTCCTTCTCCACTTTGACGATGGCTTTCTCTGCTGTGTCCTTCTTCTGGTCTTGAAAATACATGTACATATATAATTATTTCTAAATTTACTATTTAAAAAAATTGTGAAAAATGAATTCAGATAAACTTGCTACTCACCATTATTTGTATCGACTGCAACTTTTTCTTCCACGTTCTCAGTAGTGTCGACAAGGACGGATGGTTCTATGAGAGGTTTCGATCCAAGGAATTCGTCCAGCCTGTCAAAATAGACAAAACGACTTCTGGACTGGCCTGAAGTATTATTATGGAGCTTTGCCCTCAAGTATGCCTGCCTTAGTCCTTTAATTTTGGTTCGACAGGATTCCCAGGTCCTGTCAATTCCTTTCCCTCTCAAAGCTAAAAAAAATCAGTTATCTGTTATGCTGTACATCCAAATATTTTTACCGTAGCCTATAATATATTGCTTTTTGCATTAATATTTACAATGAAATGCTATTACCACTGGCAAATTTAAGGGGGGGGGGCGATGGGGGGGGGGGGGGAGGCGGGGGTACCCCCCTGAAATTGTCAAAGTATGATATGAATAATAATGCCATACTTTGGTACAATACTTTGGCATTCACCCTCTGGGCCCCCTTCATTCAAACTATGAACTAGCATTAATGATGTCATGATTTGGTACATAGCTAACAAATACTAATACCACTATTATATATATTGTGCCTTGTTTTTCTCGCATTAAAATACACGAAAACTCAGGGGCTTCTTGGCCCAATGGGGCTTACGTACATGTACTACAAACTGCACTACTAAATTTCAATATCTAATCGGTATAAACATGAAACATTTTGATTTTGGAAGGGGGTATAGGCTAAACGTACTATTGAATTAAATGATAGAATATAGATATAAATTTATGTAGATCTATCAAGTTAATTAAGATAAATAAATTTAATATCTACATACCAATGGCAATTTTTTCATAGACATGCTTGTTTCTATAAACTCCGGAAAAATCATTAGAAATTTCTTCTGACGCCCAACTTTCAATGAGTTCAATAATTTCCTCGCTGTTCCAGTTTATTCCTCGCGTCTCCTTCGCCATTATTATGCCAAGTGCACTTTATGACGTAATTTTTATGCATATTGCGCAAAATAATATTTTTGACGTCATATGGCTCCAAAATTCACGACATAATTTTATCAATGAAAAGAATCTCCATGGTAGATTTCTCTGTGGATTTTAAGCAAATTATCGGAGGTCATTTTTCTTTAAAGGGGGGGGGGGCTTTTGTGTCTGATTTAATGCGTTGATAAATCATTTGTGTGTCTTTTTATATAGATTACTTTATGTCAAAACATTAGAAAGGGTACCGTTATAGACATAATAATATCCCTTTATACCTGATGACAATAGATAGTTTTCGATTGACCAAGAGTTACTTCCCGTTGGCCGCCATACTGGAGGTCCAAATGCTCATATTCCTTCATTGTTCAACCAATTTAAAATTGTTATATTTGCTATTTTGAATTAGAAATCATTATTTTTCTGAAGTATATAAATTTTTGGAAGCCTCCTTTATTTAAAAAAAATTATTTGATAAAGATTTTCCACCAAATATTTCTGCTATATTTTCTTAAACTTGGTAAGACAAAGAGGGAAAATCACTGAGTCGACCTCCAATATGGCGGCCAACGGGAGGTAACTTTCGCTAAATTCAGGCCTATCGAAAACTATCTATACTGTTTTATCTCAGTTTTATTTTTACTTTTCTTTTTATAATTAAAATAATTAAATAGGCCTATATGTGCATGGAATAAACCTTTGAAAATAGAGTAAAGGTGCAGAAAATATAAGGTAGGCTGAGATATACATGTAGCCTACATATTGAAAAATACATAAAATCATTGCATTTTTTGGAGAGAGTAGCACGATTTTCTTCATTTCTTACCTAGAAAATGTATTAGTACCCATATCTGACCACTGGCAGGTGGTATTTGACCCATTTCTACCCTTACGCATGCGTCAAAATTTAATTCGAATTAGCTTCGCTTTGCGTTCACACGGAGCTAATGCGAAGTAATTTAATGCGCAGTAAACTAATTCGAAGTAAACTAATTCGCATTAAATTCTCCGTGTGAACGCTAAGCGAAGCTAATTCGCAGTAAATTTACGTTTAATTCGAATTAAACTCTCCGTGTGAACAGGGCATAACTTCCCTAGAAATTTTGCTTTGTAATGTGTTGACGAGAAGACGTTGGTTTTACTGTCTATATTTTGTGTGTAGGTAATCTCATGAATACGCACGACTTTTTTGTTTTATTCTATATTCCTTTTATTATAAAAATAACCATATTTTATTCAGAAAGTTTATACAAAAAAATTTCAGTATTCTTTTTTTTCAATATAGATATTCTAATTTCCAAATTTAGATATATTTATGATCCTTTCCTTTCAAAATCAATGACTAAAATGAACTTGAAATAACAAAATTATTTGAATATATAATTGTCTGTTGGCTTTCGTCGATTCGAACAGATTCAAAGAAAGTTGGCTCATAACATTTGCATACATGTTTGAATTATAGGTAGGTCAGTTTAATAAAAAGTGTCCGTGTATTAATTTAAATTTCTACAAAAAAAGTTTCAATAGTAGTCGTATTTCAATAGTGTATGCGACCTGTTTGTTATTGAAAAGCACTCTCAACTACTTTGAAATGCACTCTCAAATACTACTGAAATAATTATTTCAATAGTATTTGTGAGTGCATTTCAATAGCAAACAGAGATTGCAACCATTATTGAAATAAGACCAATATTGAAATAATTATTTCGAAAGTGGTTGAGAGTGCTTTTCAATAACAAACAGGTTGCATACACTATTGAAATAATAATTACCGTATAAGTGGAAATTTTAGCGAGACGCAAATTTAGCGATTTCTACCTAAAATCTGGAATCTTATTTTTAGCGAGAAGTTAATTTGGCGATTTTAAAATGCTAAATAAAGAAGCTATTGCAAATAATACGCAATTAATTTTTAGCAATATCCAAATTTAGCAATGTCAGCACCCTCGCTAATAATTATTTCAATAGAGGTCGCTATTTCAGTAGTGGTTGGAACACCTTGTGCTAAAATAGTGCCAAGCGACTTTAAATACAATTAAAAAAACGAATAAAAGAAACGGGGAGGGACACTTAGAAAAGGGGTTAGGATGGCCTTAAGGAGTTTTGGTATAAAATTTCATTGCAAAAGCTAAAAAAAAATTTCTTGAAATATCGCCCGAAAACGGTAGTGTTAAAAACAGACATAATGTATAAATTTGCGACTTCTAACTCTGATCTTTTAACTTAAAAATCAATAGGGGTCTTCCTGTGGCCACCATGAATTGTAATTTAAAATTTCATTGCGAAAGCACAAGGGTTGTTGACGTATTGCCCGAAAACGAAAGTGTTATAATCGACAGAATTTATGAATTTATGACCTTTGACCTTTTAATCTCAAAACCAATAGGGTTCTTCTTTGGGCCTTAGGGAGCTGCTGTGCAAAATTTCACTGCGAAAGCTCAATGGGTTCTCGAGATATCGTGTGGGAACGAAAGCTATGTACAGACAGACAGAAAGACGGAAGGACAGACGCAGATTAATATCCCCACTTTCAGTGAAACGGGGGACAAAAATGATAACAAGTAAAATACAATAAAAAAAAAACTACAGTTTTTAAAGGTAGTCCGATCCTCAGGTTTATAAAATTAGCAGGTAAGTTATCAAAAATACTCATAAAAAAATCTCTGAACCCACAAAAGTATGTAGATTTAATCACAGTATTTCTTTAAAGTTTAAAAAGATCAAAGTTAATCATATCGTATAGGGAAAATTGTCAGATTCCCATTAGTTTTGCAGAAAAAGCGAACTGGAATATCAGCAATGCATTTTCTGATTGCAAATTGATCAAGAAATATATTTAAGGTTAAAAAACGATAGGTATTCAGGCAATCAGAGAAATTGTCATGATTTTTATACTTATTTGAAATTTTCATGTCTTCTATTTCCGTTATGTATTCTATAATACCTGATGTAAAAGGCTTTTGCTATCATTGCAAGACACCACAAATCACTTCTTATTTCATATCATGCTAGTAAGCATTTGTATCTAAGACAGACTAGATTCAGGAAAATCTTCTTTCTTTAAAACTGTATTAATTTTTTTTCTCTTTTTATAGGGTACAAATGTCAACTTTTATAAGACCTTTTCGGAGACTTCAAAAAACCTTGAATCTTATAAAGATGAATAAAATGAAAATTTTTGCATGAAATAAAAATAATTTTCAAGCTTCACTTTGATACATTTCAAATTTAATATTGATTTTTGAAGTTATCCTTCCTGCCTGAGGATCGGATATCCTCTAGGGTTTTTTATATAAATATTTATATTTACCTCCAAAAAAACTTTTTTGAGAGTGTTTTGGAATATTTTGAATGGCATATGGTATACAGTACATGGATTTTCATTTAACTTTCACAAATGTACAAATTTATTAATTCTTTAAGTTGTGTGACGTCATTTTTCAGTCGATTAGTTATCAAAGCTACGCCATTACAAAGATAATAAACATTGTAAATGTGAACTCGACAAAATATTTGGAAAAGGTAGTGTTTGATATTTCATGTTAATTCATTTACTCTTTCACTCCATCTCATTCTCTCTCTCTCTCTCTCTCTCTCTCTCTCTCTCTCTCTCTCTCTCTCTCTCTCTCTCTCTCTCTTTCACTCACTTCATCCCTCTCAAAATAGACAAACGTTTTTTTTTTTTTATATAATTGTTTCTAAAGAAATTGAAAATCAAGGTTTTGGCCACACTTCTAAAATTAAAATATTTCATTGTTATAGCTGCAGATTTGTAGCGTTATGGTTTTTTATAGTAGTCTTGACCATAACGCTACAGACCAGTAGTGCTAAAAAGGTACAATTTACTGCGCAAGATTTTCTGCGCTCGGTTGAGGATAGATATCTGCACCTTCCAGCATTGATCACTCGGCTACCGATTTTTCCCTAAGTCTAGACATATTTTACTACAAACCTGTACATTTTATCCACCTCTTAACCCTCTGTAATCGTCTCTACAGGCCGACGAACTCGATTGTTTTGAATTTTCTGCCATCCGACAGCCATGTTGACCTACTAGCGAGATCTCGCTAAAAGGTCACGTGATATGTGGAATGTGGAACACACGTGTTGATAACGTAAACAAAGTGCCGGTTCCTCGTTTTTCTATCGATTTCGTACAAAATAAAGTTTGACAACACTTTTCTTTGACTTACTCTTATTTTTTAAACACATTTAAATGATTTTTCAGAGAAAACACAAACACTTTCATTTAATTTTTTGTCAAAATATTGGTCTAAATAATCAGAGGCTTCGGGTAGTTGTTGGTTTTGCAGTGTGACAAAATGGCGCGACCCACAAATGTCACCGAAATATTTAACAGCGAAATTAAAGAGCAATTTCATTTCAATTTTGAATTGAAGGAAGAACAGGTACGGGTTGTAGGCAGTATTCTACAACATAATAATACAGTTGGTGTTTTTCCAACAGGGTTTGGTAAAAGCATATGCTATCTTTTACCTCCCTTGATATTTGATAGACTTGATAACCAAGTACACCATACATGTATTGTGGTCTCACCCTTAAAGAGTTTAATGCTTGACCAGTGCAAACATAATGCCAGTCACGGGATCAGTGCTGCGGTTATTCAAGCACAAGATGAAATGTCCTCCGAAGTAGTGGAAGGTATTTATATATAATGTTAGAATTTAAATCAGTGCATTCCTGTATTTCTTTAGAAAGAGTGCAAGAAGGCCAACATTTAAAAACACTGCAATAAATATTTAAATTTTTCCTTAAGAAAAAGTATGTCAAAATATATAGAAACAATATTTACATCATATGTATACACATATGTTTTAAGGAGCCTCTTAAATATTGTTTTTGTTAAATGTAGGAATCAAGAAAGGGACATTTTCTGTGCTATATATGTCTCCTGAGACTTTACTGGATATAGATTCCTGGAAAGACCTGCTGTTGAGTTCTAAGGTTTATAAAGAGAGTGTCTGCCTAATTGCAATAGATGAGGCACACATTATGGAGTCATGGTAAAGAAACTTCACAATCATTCAACAAAAGATAGTTTGATGTGTTTTATTTATTAAAACTTTCCATTGTTTTTTTTTTTTTTTGGGGGGGGGGGGGTTAATTAATGCGTGTTTAAGATAACTCCTCAACCTAAATATTTTTCTTTTGAATGAAATAGAATTTCTATGTTCAAATAAGATAAACAGAAATAATTTAAGCAGAAAATTACTATTGCATGATATTTCAATTCTAATCTACAGGGGTGAAACATTTAGACCTACATTTGCCAGACTTGGCGAGCTGAGGTCCCATTTCCCCAGCACACCCTTTTTATTGTTAACTGCCACATGCACACAACATATCTTGAGGCAAATTACAACAAAGATTCACCTACCCAACTTGAAAATGTTTAGTGCATCTCCTGACAGGTACATTGTACAGATTTCAAACATTTTATTTACAAGACTAAATATACTGGTATGTTATTGTACATGTAAATTATGAATGTATAACACATAATTTTTACAGGCCAAACATATACCTTGAGTGTCAAAGAGCCAGTGACATTTTCAAAGACCTTCACTGGCTATTTGAGGAGGTGAAGGAAAAGGGAATTAAAACTAGGAAGTCTTTGATATATGTCAGGTAACATAATTCATAAAATACATTATACTGATTAAAAAGCACACATTTTCAGTTCAAGATTTTCAAGATACATGCATTATGCATGTACTGTAACCCATTAACCATTAATTGTATGTTTTAAATTAAAATTTTGTAGAAGTTTAAGTAAAGGTGGCTGCCTGTACAGAGACATATTAGGTCATTTGAAAGAGCATGCATTCCATGAGAAAGAGAAAACTCAGCAAAACAGCTTCATTGCACTATATCATGCTGGAATGAATTCCAAAGACTTGAACTATATACTTCATGAAATTTCAAAACCAGACAGTGTCATCAGAATTGCCATATGCACCATTGCTTTTGGCATGGGCATAAACATTCCTGATATTGATGTAGTAATTCATTGGGGTGCTTGTTATTCTATCATGGACTACTGGCAGGAGGTGGGTAGGGCAGGGCGAGATGGAAGGGAAGCTCAAGCCTTATATTTTATTACACCTGGATCACTTTTGCACACAAGTGATGAAATGAAGGAGTTGTGTAGATCAGTAGAGAAGAAGGAATCCAAGTGTTTTAGGCATACTATCTTATCTCATTTTATTGGCCATAACAGCACATCACAACCAGTTTGCACACTTCAGTGCACAGAATGCAACTGTTCATCGTGCAAGTGTTGCTATTTGTGCCGTCAAGATTGTCCGTGTAGGAATGACAAATGAAAGACAAAGTAAGTGACTCTAAATATCATATTTTCAAACACTCATGTACTTCCTCCTATTCATACAAAAATTCTTCATTTTCAAGTGCTTTTACATACTTTTTCAGTCTGTTGTTTAGCTTTTCTGGGTTTTTTATACAAAAATTTTGTGCTCAAAATTAGCATAGCCATGATGGTGCCTTTGTCTGTCTTTATCTTTAAAGAGGTCCTCAGACCTGTACTCCTCCACAAACTTTTTTATTTTAGACATAGAGGAACCGTCTGTTGATGTGGCTTTGGGGATGTAGTCTTGGATCACCTCTTGAAAGATGCTCTCTATTGCCTTTCCCACACTGCCCACTATTTTGCTGCATCTTGATACCTGGGTCTCACTGTACTGTCCATGGCAATTCTTCAGATTGGCTGAAAAGGTAAAATAAATTCTATTGATAATAGCATACAGTTAATAACTTCTTTTGATTATTGCTTTTTTTAATTACATGTATTTATTTTGTAATTTAGTGAATAAAAAAAGTTTGCCTTCACCTTTGAATTCATTGTTTAGGAACTCATTTACAAGGTCTAAGGCTATGTTGTGGCCAGGTTTACCGACAAGATTTGCTGTGCTATTCCATATCATTTCGTGCCTGACTCGTGCTGGAAGCCAACCACTTACTCCTGAAGTATATGGTAAAAATTAAAATGATATATACATTCTTTACATGTACTTGTACAAAATCTCATTTATTGCATTTGGTATTACCTGCCAATAACCGATGACCCAAAATAAGATACTTGTTGTGGTTGTTATTCCAGAAGTGGACCATGTCCAGTCTCCAGTCCACGATGAGTTGGTTACCATCATTTTCACGTTCGGCTAATGTTTGCACCATATGAAGCAGACCCCGCCAAACCATGCACCGACTGTAATTGAACACAGAATCGTGGCTGTCTTGATGTGTCTCTGTGAGTTCCTCTTCTACTGAAAGTAAGATATATATGTATATGCCATATAAATGGAAAACTTATATTCTTTATAGGAAGTATCCAATACATGTTCCTTACCAAAATCATCATCTTCATTTTCTTCATAGTATGGCAATGTCTCATCAAGGGAGGAGTCATAGTCGTCATTCCAATAGTCGATGGTGTCATCCAGAAACCTAGGGTCTTCAGAATCTGAGGTGGACTCCTGATTAACCAGACTGTCATCTCCTTGTATTGCCTTTTGGATGGACTGCTTGTCAATTTGAGGCCAAACCAGTTTGATGACTTGTTCACAAATGTTCATGAAGAGATTTTGAACTGCTACTCGATCTGTTGGAATTGTTTGACAAATCTCATCTATGTTGTCTATATTGAGTAAGTTGCACACAATGAGACACACACTTGATTCAGTCACAAAGTTGAAGAAATCTACACAGGAATTTACACAGTCTGATGTTTTTTTCTTTTCAGTACGAAACCCAAACTTGTTTTTTATCTGGAACAAGGACCCTTTATCCCCTACTGTACTTCCACTAAAGAGAGAGTTCATAGAGTCCTGCAGTACAATACATCTCTTGTGAAAGCCTTGGGGACGAGGAATGAGGCCCTTCAGTTGGTCTGTCTCATCCTCACTGAAAGCCATAGAGAGTTTAGCATCCACCATCCTCTCCACACTGAGTTGGTCCCCATGGCAGAGGATAGGATAGGGCTTTCCATCCTGAGAAACTGGAACATACTTGTGCAGGTACTTCATTATCTCAAGAGTTCCTTTGGCAGAGGAGGGGTTTTCCTGAATAACACCTAGATTTACCTGTGAGATTGATATTGAAATGCACTATGATTTATACATTCATATACGAGGGCCGTTCAAAAATTACGTGGACTTGTTGCAGAGAAGAAATATTTGACGACAGAATCGGGCAAAACTTCACAAATGATATAAAAGAATCTTTACTTATATGGTTTTCAAAATTTCATATCAAAATGTTGTAAATTGGTATTAATTTTGAGTGATTTTTCAGGACATACCATTCTGTCACGGCGCAGCAAAATCTTCGACGTCACAAGCATTACAAAAAATATGTGATTGAGCTTTCATTTTCTCAACATTTTCCCTTGAGTACTTGTATAGTTTGAGTTACCTTATCTATGCAACATCAAAATACCATTTCTTGTCAAGCTTAAAATCTATTTAACAAGTAAAGAATATTCTTTTTTTGTTTTAAAACCAAAAACTACTTATGAGATAAAGTGTGATATTGGTGACGCTCAGTTACGTTCTTTACAGTCCGGATTCGCCTATAATCTTCTTCCCGTCCTCCCGTATAGCCTTTTTAAAGAGGTCTAACTGTCTAAAATTTCAATTTGCTATTTGTGGGCAAATGTCACGAGTAGCCTAGTTTACTACATGTTTTGTTATGCATATTTTGGATCTATGTTGCCGATATCTCGAGCATTACACATATTTTAACAAAAGTGTGGTGCGCCGTCAATTCAGGAGACGTCATTTTCACCGTCGTTTTCACGGGAATCGCATCAGAGAAAAATCACTATATTTCTGTTAGTACTTCAAATATTACGTCCGAAATCTAAATATATAATAATAATACAATTTAAAGGTGCATTTGAGAAAATTGTTGAAAAATATCGCGAATTTTAGAAAATCAATGAGTTAAATTTTTGAATCCGCATGCTTTTGCTTCAATTTTTTTGTCGTGCGCCGTACCTCTCCATCAACGATATCAACATACGGATAATTTTAGTAGAATTTTTTCAAAATACAGAAATTTTGCCCAAAATTTATTGGAATCTTTAAGATACATATGTCTGTGAAATTTTATAACTATATGACGTCTGTAAGAGTAAATAATAGCACAGTCCGCGTAATTTTTGAACGGCCCTCGTACATAATATAATAATTTTAACATTACCATATGAAGTAAACTTACAATCTGTGATTTTTTAGCTGCAGTATCTGAGTATTCATGGCGGTATGGAGGGAGTTCCACTTCACAGAATTGTTGAAAGTTTCGCTTCACCATGGTCTGGACCACATATTCCATCCTTTGCTTTAGATGTTGCCAATCATGGGCAGATGGTAGGTAATTCTGAAATAGCAAATTAACATTTTCAAAACTAATTGCTATCAATCACATTGATTTTAAAAAATTCAATTTATACAGAAATGTAAAAAGACTATATCATATGCTTCAGCTATACATACCTCTAGGCCTATGTCTTGAACAGAACATACATCATCTTCACTGAGGTCCCGGAAAGATATTCTGTTTTTTGCAGCAAAGCAAAGTGCCCATAACATAATTTTATTGTCTTGTCGCAAGAAGTGACGACTGACACTAAGTTTTTGAACATTGTCCCAACATACACTGTATCCTGGATCTACCGGTAGTTAAAAGTACATGACACAATCACTATTTTGAAGAACAATATTAACACGAATAAACGTAATTGCTCAATTTGAATACTTATATTGGGATAAATTTATGGTTTCAGTTACTTTGATCTACATGGTGAACTGAATCATCTTGAAAGCTGGAGTCGAAATCTGATGGAAGAGGGATTGCCTCCAATTCATCCTCCTCACTGCTGATCTCATCAGGCTCATCGGAACTGGAAGAAATGTGGGAACTAGAATCATCTGCCTCCGATCTATCCGACTCATCAGATTCCGTAGCACCCTCATCAGATTCCGCAACAGCTCTGTCCTCTTGGTCAGCCACAGGGTGTCCTAATTCCTCCTAGGGTTTACACATAAAAGAATATTAACTTTGATAAACATTTACTAGTAACAGCACTATTTACCTTTTGACCTAAAAAAACTACTTATCAAATTATGTCATGTATTAATTGTATGCCTGTTATTTATAGCATAAAATTATTCCTTAATTACCTGAATTTCATTTCTCCATTTCATTATTTCTGCATCATACTCGGAGCACAGTTTGTCCACAGCTGCCCGTGTGCCTTTGACCCCCTTGCACCACCCTAGCTTTTGAAATCACCTAAAGAGCTGAAATACAGTCATACAGACAATACAATGTATTATTAATTAGCATTAACCCTTGATGTAGACACGATAATTTGATGAACGTCGGAGTCGTCAGACCTAGTTAAAGCTATGATGAAGCTTCTTCCAAAGATTTTAAACTGATATGTCATACCTTTTGGTTGTAGCCAGACCGATACATTTCTACAGACGTTAAGGTCTGTAGAAAACTGTTCTTCCGACTTTTTAGATGCAGTATTGTACCAGAAATGAAGCCAACATTAGGGACTAGGGTCCCTACTTTACCATTCCTTGCTCTGAAATACATCATATTATGTAGATCAAGAAAGATATATAGGATACTATGCAAGTCAACAAATATTAACTGCAAATTTTTATGTGATAGATTGGGGCGTATATTGTTTTTGTACTGTCTGTGTGTTTGTCTGTCTGTCTGTTGTCAATTTTAACCTATTAACTTTTGAACCGTGAGAGATAGAGACTTAGTTCATATTTGGTATGCATACTCCACTATTCATGCTCTTTCAAATGACACCAAGGTCAATAACCTTGTGGCCTTGACTGTGACCTATATGCAAAAAATAGATTTTTCGAACTTTCACGATAACTTTTGAACCATTAGAGATAGATACTTCATATTTCATTTGCATACTCCACTAATTAAGTTCTTTCAAATGACACCAATGACCTTGATTGTGACCTATATTCTAAAAATAACCTTGTTAAACTTTGTTGCCGCTGGCATAGTGTTTCACAATCACATTTTGTGTACCGGGTAATTTAATACATGATTATTGACATTTCTGCAACTACCAGTGTGCATGTGTATGTATAGGAGTATGCTATAAAATTCAAACAATGTGTGTCATTGCCATACTTTTTGGCATTATTTAATTTTTATTTATTCTCTTGTTCAATTAGTTGCAAAGGGTAAATAACACTGCAAGTGTGTGTGTGTGTGTTGGTGAATCCAATCGTGTTTGAATGTTACAAGCTTAAAATTTGCTCATCACAGAGATGCTCCAGATAACAGTGACCTAGTTATGAAGTTTTACTCACATACTACACAAGCTATATCATTTGACAAATCTTTTTACTAATTACCGGCCGGGTAATATGCAATTATAGCTACACATATTTAAATTTACAGTCATTTTATTTAAACAGATTATATATATTGATGCATTTTTAAAAAGCATAGAAACATACATGTAAGCTGATTTCTTGTTTGTCAATGGCATTGCACTTTGGAGCACACTTGTTAGTATGGGCAGTTGAGTCTGCAGTTCCTGCAATGCAGTCTCCCACTTGAAAGCTGATAGGGAGGAAAGAGTTGTTGGCACTTGGAAGGACGGAATTGCTGCTTCCTTCACTTCTTTAGTGATGTTCCTCTTCAGAACTTTGATGAAGGCGTTTCGTGCACACTTACTTTTCTTAATTAGCAATTGGAAAGCATGGTTATATCGAGATTCTTTTATCTTGTCAATTACTATGTCTTTGAAACCCTGTTTTCTTAACGTGAATGTTTCACTGCTACTTGTCTGAACAGGTTTGAACTTTGCTTTAATAGGGGTGGGGGAAACAGGGCAAAAGTGCTTGATTCGAGGCGATATATCCAGACACTTCTTTTTCGGGCTTTTCATTGGTGTTAAATTAAACTTTCTTTTCAGGAATTCTTTTGGGTGTGGGGAACATGAAACTTTTGAGTGAGAATGACACTGGTGTTTATAAACTTTCACAGTCAGAGAGGCACAGCTGTCACAGATGTATTTTTTAGAAGGGGTGATTGGCAGCACAATTTTCTTAGACAATAAGTCGTTAAGTTTTATCAAGGGGATGGGGAGATTATGTACTAATTTTCTTTTATACCCCCTGTTCCTCTTCTCAAAAGGTTTCTCATAGTTGATGCAGAGAGCATCCATCTTGTCACATCCTCTGTGTCAAATTTACGCGCCCTACGTCATGTTATATGTATCAGTCTATATATGTTATGAATTGAACAATGTAAATTTTGACAAAAAATTAAATGAAAGTGTTTGTGTTTTCTCTGAAAAATCATTTAAATGTGTTTAAAAAATAAGTGTAAGTCAAAGAAAAGTGTTGTCAAACTTTATTTTGTACGAAATCGATAGAAAAACGAGGAACCGGCACTTTGTTTACGTTATCAACAAGTGTGTTCCACATTCCACATATCACGTGACCTTTTAGCGAGATCTCGCTAGTAGGTCAACATGGCTGTCGGATGGCAGAAAATTTAAAACAATCGAGTTCGTCGGCCTGTAGAGACGATTACAGAGGGTTAAGAGGTGGATAAAATGTACAGGTTTGTATAGTAAAATATGTCTAGACTTAGGGAAAAATCGGTAGCCGAGTGATCAATGCTGGAAGGTGCAGATATCTATCCTCAACCGAGCGCAGAAAATCTTGCGCCGTAAATTGCACCTTTTTAGCACTACTGGATCTGTAGCATTATGGTCAAGACTACTATAAAAAACCATAACGCTACAGATCTGCAGCTATCATTGTTACAAAATACCACTTTTAGTCTAAAAACAATCATAGTTCTTCAAAGTCAAAAATGTTTTGTTTTGTTTGGTTGTTGTTTAACTCTCTCTTGAGATATTTTCTCTAATATTGAGATTTTTTATTAGTTTCCCGATGGAGGACAGCAAATTATTACCTATACATTCCATTGAGGGCTATTTAACAGTGAGAGATATTTTTCGGTTTAAACGGTGTCGTACCAAGGACCACATCCATGATCCGCAGTGAATTCGACCTGCAGATCGGAGTAAGGATCAGCTCGGGCTCTAAAATTACTGCATCACGCGGGTGACTAGTCGCAAATGTAACTAAATAAAAGTACATGTTTAAAGTGAAAGCTTTTTACAAAGGAAAAATCATTCAATTTATTATACTTAAGAGTAATTTTAAAGTTTTTCTAATAAATGAAAACAAACTGAAAAAAGTTACAGACTATCCGAAGTTCCTAAAGTCACCCCATGCTTGAAAAGTAAGGACGCATATAGTGAAGAAAGTGTCTTTCAGTCAATTTCTTATCCGGAACTCCTCTAAGCCCACTGAATGAAATCAAATGAGACTGTCTTTCACAGAATCTTTACATAACATATAGTGTCGTTGAGAAACCTCGTATTTTACTATTTGATCGGACACATAAATTATGTTTTCCATAGCAAAACATGGAGACTTTCATTCTTTCTAAAATATTGAGGGGTTCTCATCTCTTATACGCAATTTACAGCAATGTTATATTATCTTGGGATCAAAAGCATTTGTAAATATTTAACGAAATTAGCTACGAAAAGTTTGATTTTATCATTTGTAATTTCACTAGGAATATTGCAATCATTGTTTATTTGGTACAGCACAATCCGAAATTATAATTGATACAATGCAAAGAAATGAAAAATATGTGTGCTAAATTAATTTTAAATTGGAGGAAGTTCGACAATTCAAAATAAGCTCTATTTGATGTCCATTTGATACCATATCATTTACAATTCTGATATTCATGTATAACTGTTCATTGGTCCAAGCACCGGCATATTTAATTGTACTTTTGTCAAACCAAGCTTCAAATAAGAAATGGTGTTCTTCTCGTAATTCTGAAAGCTGTCCCATGTATTAAAAGGAAAACACTCAGCGACAGGAGATATAGATTAGGCCACCCAAATTGCGGAATACTCACTAAACTACCTTTGTAAATATATTAGATATTAAAATTTATATATGGTTTTATCTTCAAAAGCAATTTCTTTATATAGGGATTTAAATTCCTTTTTTCATTATTATAATTATGCATATACCGATATTTTATTTAAATATTTTTAATATTTACAATTTAAACATCACATTTATATTCTACATTCTGAAAAAATAAAGTCTAAAAATTTGACTTTGTTCAGAATACCCTCTGAGTCTTTAATTATAGAATTGAACTGAATCTATTTCACGATGACCTTCTCATTGTCGTCAAGAAGCGGAAACTAAGGTGGTATGGCCATGTTTCATGCTAAAGTGGCCTTGCATAGACTATCCTGCAAGGGACAGTAAAAGGACGATGAAGACGGGAAAGACAAAAGAGGTGGAGAGACAACATTCCTGAGTGGACTGGACTGAGCCTCGCAGAATTACAGAGAGCGACAGAAAATAGAGAATTATGGATGAGAGTGGTCGTTAAGTCTTGGAAGGTGCCCTTACGACATCCACGGAAGTCAAGGGATAGGTGAAGGTGAAGGAATTTATTTATCTGTTTAATTTTTGAATATTCAAATGATAGTCCTCAACTCTGTTATTCATCGAGAGATGTAATCCCCTTTTGTGTTTTTTTTTCATAATTCTATGTCAACTTGACTGCATTTTGTTAGAATAAGAAAAAAATGTCAATTCAATTTATCCCCGTGAACTTGAAATAAAAAAAAGTACCACAGAGTCGGAGACATTTGTTTCATATTTGGATATTTTACTTGAAACAGACGTAAATGTTAATCTAGCAACCTCGCTTTACGATAAATGTGATGACTTTAACTTTTCGATCATTAATGTCCTTTACTTATGCTGCATTATATATGTATCACTTGTAAACGGGATTTAATTTCCCAGATGATTCGATGCGCAAGGGCAAGCTCTACGTATGATTGATTGGTTGATTGTATGTTGTTTAACGTCCCTCTCGAAAATTTTTCACCCATATGAGACACCACTACTTAACATGGGAAAGATGCAAATTCTGTCCTATGATCGGCACTTCCAGCCAGCACAAACTGCGACACGTGACCTCGGTTTTAACGGACTCATCTGAAAGACCTGTCTCCACTTCCCATAGTGAGATTCGAACCCGCCACGTAAGGTTTGACTCATTACTTCATGATTTAAAGCAGACGCTCTAACCACTGTACCACGCCGGTGTAACGACGAAAAGTGACCCCCGTAGAATATTGACCGGGGGGTCATTTTTCTACGTAGAAAAATGACCCCCCGGTCAATATTCTACGACAAGTAGGGTCATTTTTCGACTGTAGAAAAACATTCCAAACCATTAATTCTACGACTTCACACACGTTGAAAAATGACCCTCATAGAAATTTGACCCCCCTATATTTTATACAATAAAACTTTGTATATGTGTCTCCTGATTTTTCATACTTTCAAATCCAAGTAGGGGGGATTTTTTTATGCAATCTTATCCTTTCCAACTTATATTCAATTGCATATCTTAAACGTAGCATCACAACCAATGCATGTATCTGGTATGGGTATATTTTTTGCTTGCAGAATCCCAATGAATATTTATTCATCGAGAACATAATTTATGATTATATATTTTGGTTTTTTTTTCATTCGAAGTTTTTTTTGCGAAAATGGCATGATACGTTTCTAATTACTATAATCTTTGAAAATTCTTGCAAGAAAAAAAAATAGCACAGAAGCAAGAAAAAGGGATATGGGGATACCGAACAGTATTCAATATCAAAGTCCATAAAACAATACAAAATAGGAGCAGAGCAAACACGGACCTCCGAACATCGATAGCAACATTGTTTAACTATATAAATACAATTCCATTGTATGCATTTATTCTGCTTTAAAATACATACTTTTTAACTACCTTATATATTACTATACTTTTTACTTTATATACAGGAAATACAATACACATCAAGAAGTTCTTATGATGATATTACAAATTTCTCCAAAACTGGCAAAAATTTACACCTGAGTGAAAAATATTTCAACCTTCAGAGATATCTATAAATTAAAATAAAAACTTAAAAATCTCTTTTCAACACTTTTTAGCCGACAGATACGTGACCAATGGTTGCTGTTACATCCACTTTCTTCTGGGATTTTATAGACACTGGTAACCTTTGCAAATTAATGAACTCTTAGTTGTCATGCCCTTACTTCAAAATAAATTTCTAGCACATACCGTCCAAAAGTTAATGTTAAAGTAAAAGTGTGGAATTGTTGATTTTTTCCACAATGGATTAAATGTATCAGATCCATGTTAACGCCGCGTATTCAAGGATTGAGGGGTAATATGAAAACCCTCATTCATTCTGTGTTCAATAATCCAGAAGTGAAAAAAAAAATTAGATAGATTATATGATCAGTACGTACTGGTCCTTGTCGACAAAGCAGGTTGTCTTCGTTTGTAAGTCTCATTAATTGTATTTTAGAAGAACTTTCAAGATTTAATTCTACAAGTGGTAATCCTACTTATACTCATACTTCCCTTTCTAAGGAAGAAATTCTTCAAAATTTTTGGTCAGTTTTAAATATTTTTAATATTACACAGAGCAAAAATAAATTTGAATTACCCGATATATATTGGATTCCAAACAAAGACACATTGCGGGTTCCAGTAAATGTTCATTCAAATCTCTTTTGTACTCCGCACTAAAGTATTGACAGTAGAGAAGGAAAAACTCTTAGTGTACTGCGCAACAATATATTCAAAAAGTGGTGTGAACCAGGATTTTTTTATTTCAATGACAGCTGCTTTTTTAATAAATTTTTGTAAATTTACAATGGTCATTGGTCATTTGCAAAATTATTTTGTTAAAACACATTGCACACACAAGTACTCTGAAGTTGACGTGAAAGAGATGCTTGAGTTACTGATCGACAATATCTGTTTTTTTTTTTTTTGGAAGACCAGATATTCCGACAATAAATTGGAATTCCCATGGGTACCAATTGCGCTCCGTTATAAGTAAATCTATTTTTATATTCACTTGAAACAGAATTTGTGCGAAGTGAAAAGAAGAAATTACTTGCTGTGGCCTTCAACTCAACATTTCGATCGACGACGTATTGTCAATTAAAAATGGTAATTTTCATTCCTACGTCGATACGATATATCCTTGTGAGCTAGCTTGAGATGAAAGATACCACAGAGTCTGACACATCTGTCTCACCCATGGATATTTTACTTGAAAAAAAGACGTTAATGGTAATCTAACAACTAGGCTTAAGGATAAATGTGATGACAAACTTTTCTATCGTCAAATTTCCTTGGTTATGCAGCAATTTACCTTCATCACCTGCAAACGGAGTGTATATATCTCGGTTGATTCTATACGCAAGAGCATGCTCTACATATGAACAATTTCTAAAACGAAGTATATTATTGACAAGCAAGTAAATGAAATAAATAACAAGAATATCGGCAGTCTCATTTGAAGTCAACGTTAACATTTCGTTAATTCTATGGTTGACACAATGACATTGTCAGCAAATGCAATTTATCAAATTGAAACAAATGCTGACTAATGTTTTTCGTGCTTTTTGTTGGTCCGTTATTTGTGTGTAGAGTTTGCGGAGGATTTTCCTGTTATTTCCCAGTCGTGACAAGGAGAACATGGCAGATGTGACCGGTCAGCAGGGGATGCTCATTCCTATATGGCAACTAATTCCATCTCTGATGTTTCGGAGGTTCGTGTTTGCTCTGCTCCTTTATATTTTGTATTGTTTTATGGACTTTGATATTGAGTACTGTTAGTTAATATCTCCATAATTATTATCCTTGTGTAAAAGTGTGTCAAACTCCAAGGTCAATATTAAAAGGTCAAAATTGATTGTACACAAAAAGGTCTTGTCACAAAAATACACTTGTGAAATATGAAAGCCGTAGTCTTACCCAGTCATGGGCATGGGCAAGGTTCAAGTTTTGCAGAAAAATATACAAACAGACAAGCGGACAGGTAAAATGCTATATACCCCCAGAAACTTCGTCTTCAGGGGCAAAACCCCGGAAATTTCGTTTACAGGGGCATAAGTATATCATGTAAAGTAACAACTTTTTCATCATCTAATTTTTTTTTTCTATTGGTTAAAAACTCCTAAAATCACCATATGTATTTTTATGTACATGATAGAACGGGGAAAACGATACTACATGTGCTTTTTTTTGGAAAGATGGGGACTTATTAAGGTCTTCCGTTTCAGACGGAAGACCTTATAGTGATTCTACTGTTTTTTCTTATTATTATTATTATTTTTTTTTTTTCCCCAAATCTTGTCGGCAAGATTTCTCAGAGATGGCTGGACAGATTTTCATGAAATTTTCAGGGATGATAGGGAACTAAAATACGCCCAGGCGTTTTTTTCTTTTTTTCAAAATTCACTTCCGGTCGTCAGATTTGTCCGATTTCCGCTTTTTCCAAAATAATTTTGTCTAAGTCATATCTCAGAAACGGTAAGAGATAGAGACACCAAACTTATATGAGTAATAGATCTTAATAAGTAGGCATGTCCATTTGGGTTAAGATTGTCCGTCGTCACTTCCGGTCGTCACAGGAAGTGACCTAAGAAATCGAAAATTTCAACTTTTCTTTTATGAAAATTTTTTTGCATCACATTATAGAATCTTATTTGCTTTTTCAAAATATATCAGTCCCACCGGAAACAAAAACGACAACTTCCGGTTATAAGAGAAAAAAGCATAATTCGAGTATTTTTCTTTCCCATAAATATTTTTTATAAATAAAGTATTTGTAATGATTTTTGGATATGTTATCTAGACTGCAAGTATCTACAGTAACGTCAAATATCTTTGTAAAATTCACTTCCGGTCGCGTGATTTCCTGTCCTCAAAATGAGAAGTTATCATAGCTAGATCTCGTAAACGGTAAGAGATGAAGACACTAAACTTATGGGAATGGTAGATCTTAATGAGTAGATCAATTCATTTGGGATACAATCGTCAGCCGTCACTTTCGGTCGTCACAGGAAGTGATCAAAGAAATCGAAAATTTCAATTTTTCTTTATGGAACCCTTTTTGGCGTCACATTATTGCATCTTATTTGTTATTTTGAAGTATATCAGTCCCACCGGAAGCAAAAAACGACAACTTCCGATTATAAGAGAAAAACTACAGAATTTGAGTATTTTTCTTTCCAATAAATATTTTTATAGATGAAGTATTTGTAATGATTTTAGGGTATGTATTGTTATCTAGACTGCAAATATCTACAGTAACGTCAAATTCATTTTAAAATTCACTTCCGGTCGTGTGATTTCCTGTCCTCAAAATGAGAATTTATCATGGCTAGATCTCGTAAATGGTAAGAGATTAAGACATCAAACTTTTTACAAATGGTAGATCTTGATGAGTTGTCAAAACCAGTGGGAATAAGATTGTCCGCCGTCACTTCCGGTCGTCACAGGAAGTGATCAAAGAAATCGAAAACTTCAACTTTTCTTTATGGAAACTTTTTTGCATCACATTATAGCACCTTATTTGTAGTTTTGAAACATGTCTTTACCACCGGAAATAAAAACGGCAACTTCCGGTTATAAGAGAAAAATACCTATTATGAGTATTTTTCTTTCCCATAAATATTTTTTTTAGATAAATTATTATAGGAGTGATAGATCTTGATAAGTAGGCAAATTCATTTGGGTAAACATTGTCAGCAGTCGCTTCCGGTCGTCACAAAAGGTGAACAAATAAATAAAAAACATCATTTTTTTATGGAATCTTTCTTAGTAATACATTATAGCATCTTATTTGTAGTTATGAAATATGCCAGTACCACTGGAAACAAAATCGACAACTTCCGGTTAAAAGAAAAAAACTATATAATTTGAATATTTTTCTTTCCCATAAATACTTTTTATAGTTAAAGTATTTGTAATGATTTTTGGATATGTTATTCAGACTGCAAATGTCTACAGTAATGTCTAATATCTCAGTAAAATTCACTTCCTGTCGCGAGACTTCCTGTCCTCAAAATCAGAAGTTATCATTACTAGATCTCGTTAACGGTAAGAGATTAAGACACCAAACTACTAGGGGTGGTAGACCTTGATGAGTAGACAAATCCTTTGAGTTTAAGATCATACACCGTCACTTCCGGTTGTCACAGGAAGTGATCAAAGAAATCAAAATTTTAAACTTTTCTTTATGGAATCTTTCTTAGTATTACCTTAATAGCTTTTTACTAGTAGTTTCGAAATATGTCAGTCCTATTGGAAACAAAAACGACGACTTCTGGTTATGAGAAAAAACTGCATAAGTTGAGTTTCTTACTCTCCCATAAATATCTTTTATAAAACTATCCTTCTTACAGATAAATAGAGGAGAACGGAAGACCTTCTTTGTTGCTGTAGCAACAAGAGTTTCTAGTTATTATTATTTTTTTTATTTAATCATGTTTTATGCTACAATCCCTATTTTGTTAACACTAGCAAACGACAAAAGACATTTTACAGGTTTTGAGCTAACCACTTTTTGTTTTCCTTGTATCATACATAAAGTTCAGAGGCAATTTAATTTAGTACTTATTTTTACAAATTAAATTATCCCTATTTTTTTAAAAAGAAGTTTGAAACTTCATTCATAGAAAATCAAATATTTTTATACGATTTTTTTATGTTGGAACACTTTTTCGTGCCCGTTTTAAAAATATGGATAAAAAACTTTAAACTTTTGAAAAATTATATATCCAGGGTAAAATAAAAAAGATTCATTATTGATTAATAACGGAAACTTTTCTTTCTGACACCATACTGTCAGCTAGAAATGACCCATAATACCCATAGTCCTCTGCTTCTCCGCCAGAGAGAATTGAGATTTGGTTTGGTACAAACGAACTCTAGTGGAAATAACCCATTTTTAGAATTAAAATGGCAACCGTGGAAACTTATTTACTGGTTTAAAATTACTGGTATAAAATTTAATAAAAATTTCTATGAATTCTCGTATCTCTGCTCCTATAGCCTTTGGGTTAGAACATTTTGATACCGTTTTCCTCTAGTGGAGATAAACAGTTTGTATCATTAATGCAAGGTATTTTATCGCTTTGATTTTGTTATCTTAGCTTAAAAGCTTTCAGAAATTAACACTTTAAAGCATAAGTCAGCTTGATATTACCCGCTTGCATATGCCTAATAAGAATATTCCTTCTAAAATGAATTGTTTTGGCATCAAAAATGACAGGGGGTCATTAATCTACGGGGTCAATTTTCTACAATGCACACGGAGAAATATGACCCCAAGGCCATGATTTCTACAGAAAAAGGGGTCATTTTTCTACGTAGAATATTGACCAGGGGGTCAAATTTCTACGTAGAAAAATGACCCCCGGTCAATATTCTATGGGGGTCACTTTTCGTCGTTACACCGGCAACCTCTACCGTATGAACAATTTCTAAAACAATGTAAGTTATTGACAAAGAAGAATATTAGCAATCTCATTTAAAGTCATAATTTCGTAAATTCTATTGTTGATGCAATGACCATGTCAGCAAATACAATCAATCATGAAATCAAATGCCGATTGTCTTTTTTCATTTGTTAGGCCATAAATTACACACTGCATTGTCTACGGTTTCCCAGTCATTTTACAATCATGATCAGGAGCAGACGTAAAGGGGTTGGTACCAATGGGAATTCTAAGGTCTGCTCTACAAAAACCACTTAAGTTTGACTAAATCATCTCTTTGTTGTCACTTCAGAGTACTTGTGTGTATAATAAGAATGTTTTTAAACAAAATTATTTGGTAAATGACCGCTGACAAGATAATTTGATATATTAGTTCCATTTTTATCCAAAAAGCAGCTGTGAATGAAATAAAAAAGCCCAGACTTAATTTGGCGTGGGAAATACATGTATAAAGTTGAAAATCCATGTATTTTTTAGCTGTTTATATTGATGAAACCTTGTGATTTCAAGTTGTCCAAAGGTTCCTTGGAATTTTAAAGTATCCACATCGTTGCATAGTACTCTTGAAGTTTCTTCTTCATTACTGTTAATCTTAGTGAGGTATAAAGAAAAAGGCTTGGTTGAACATTACTTGCAGAGATGAAAAAATTGTCTAATTTTTGCCTTTTAGGAATTCAAACAACCGCAATTAGCTACAATTTATGAAATCTCAAAGTTAATTTTTTTATGGCGTCGGGCTTGCCCGATCGTCATCTAGCGATCAGTCGGGTTTACGCGACCGCACGTGTCAGTGGATGCATCCGCAATAGAAAATAGCAACAGCTGTAAACCAATTTCTTTTAAAACGTTCACAATGAATAATAGCTTGAATATAAAATTAAATCCATTGTATCTTCAATTAATACTACTACAAAACAACGATATTATGTTTAATTTTTACGCAAGAAAAACGTTATGGTTGTTGCGGATGAATTTCTACTGAGAGGGTGCGTCGAATGACATGAATCACATTTTGGGACCGATTACTGTAATACAAACAATCTTAAATACGGTAAAATAATTACAAAATAAACACGAATATAACAAGACTATAAAGATTGAATTTCTTAATCTTAGCTGTACATTTACGATCTTCAATCCAATTTTAGCCGAACAACCTACGATATTGACCAGTAATGCCAGTATTACTGTATTTATCCATTTCCTCCATTTGTTTACCGCGCCTTATCATGCTTATCGTAAGTCGATCGTACTTGTAACATTAGAGTTATGGTTGTAGTTAAGATGCAATCACTATACAACAGAACAACACTCTGACAATGGCAATTAATTAAAATAATTTATGAAACCCTTCATATATCTTCGATTGACTGAAAAGAAATTAGATTGATATAGAGGATGGACATTTCTGACGATGTCTGGTCAATTCGCACCCTGACTCATTCGGACCAGGACACAAGGCTATCAGGCCCTATACTGTATTTGTGTTAAGACTATTTTTTTTTTAAATTTTATTATTATATGTTACTGGAGTCACTCACTTGACCTATTTGCAGATCTTTTGAAATTGTTTTTCTTGTTCGACGCCATTGAAGCCTTTCAGGCTTTTGATTTTGTCATGTGAGATATCTTGAATCGAATTATGATACAATGCATGACTGTTATATTTATCAATACTTAAAGTGTTGTGCAAATTCAAAATCCACCATTTATAATGGCTAAAAAACGAACAAATGAATCTGTCTAGGAAGAGACTTAATACTAGAAACAGATTAATTAATATAACTAGTATTTTACTGACTTGGGTATTTTCCTACATGTTTCAAAGAAAGATTTGTATTTATAATACAAGTGAACTTGTGTTAATTTTTTTAAAAGATAATTTAGGAAATATAATTGAAGAAGTTTGTATGTCCAAAAAATAAATCAAATCAAGTCAATAAAACAAAGACGATTTGTAACGCTTACACACTGACATACACATACACATATTAAATTTTTCACCTGTAGTATATTAATCTCAATTTTGTTTATTTTTTTTTAATCAAGTGAGAGAAAAATGCTTTAAAATAGTAAATAAGCTTCATTTTTCAATGATGCGCGAAATGTTGCGCAGTGGAAACCCTAATCGACCCTCTTAAAATGTTTTTATAAGTTCAAATCATTTCGCAAAAAGTCACTGATAACTCGAGCTTAAATCACTATCAATAAAATGGGGCATAATAATCTGCCCGTATGTAGGGGACAGGGTGCAAAACGTTGTTGTTGTGAAGGTTCATACGTGCCCAGTATATGGGGATATGATGATACGGGATAGTAAGACGCATTATTACATTTTGTTCTTTTTCTTTTAGTACTGTTCCGCTTCTCTATGATAAGGACATAGCAAAGGACGTAAGGGGTACCAATTTTTTCCCGATCTGTATCCTTCCATACTTGGCATTTCTGTGGATGCGTGGCTGACTTACTTAAGCTTCTAAGAATCCGTGTTGGTTCGGACACTTCTCTTCTGAATAGGAACTGGAACACAGCGGACCGTTGGTACTAACCTCATAGAACATTTGCTACCAGCCGATCTGAAACAGACCGGAGGGCTTTCCTCAGTTCAAAATCTTCAGTGTCCATTCGTTAAATTTTCTTTTCCAGGCTTTTTCCAGGGTTTGTTCTTTGTTTGCCATCGTTCATTTGTCTTCCAGTTCTGATGAACAAATTCTTTCTGAATCATTTCCATCATTGTTTCTCTTCCACGCAACGAGAAATTTACTCTCTAAGGATAGGATGTAAGTTGTTGTTCTTGCTGACTCTCAATGGTTTTCTTTAAATTCCGCAAACGGCGTTGGTTACATGTAGCTAAAGACTTTGTGGACATGGGAGGGGATTGATTGCAATTTCAAACTCAGACCGACATTCAATGTTGTAAAAGTGTAATTTCATGGCGCACGTGCGTTGAGACTTGAATTCATTCCAGCGTCTTTGGTCACATTCTTTTTGGTGCATTGACTTCTTTTTCACTTAAAGAATGGCCATTTGCTTTGTACAAAAGTTCCTGCATTAATTGTTTAGAAAGATGGCTGACTTGTTGACATCTGAAACACTCTTAATTCATTGCCTTACATTTTGTAAAATATCCTTACGTGGAATAATTCTCCACTGCGGTAGCACATTGAATCTGACTTTTGTAAGTATTTTGGGGACATTAATTGCACTGTTGTGTTTCTAAATGGTACCGAGATCTAGGTATTGCACAGAAAATGCAATACTTTGTATCACAAGTGAACTTGTTATGAAAATTTATTTAAATATAATTAGGAAATATAAATGAAGAAGTTTATATGTTCAGAAAACATATGAAGTCAAGTCAAAACAAAGACGATTTGAAATGCTAAGACAGGGAAACATGCACAAACGTTTTTGTAACTTGAAAGTAGGCAAGAGCAAAACTGTATTTTCTTGATGACGGAATTTATGCATTTACCTCATATATGAGTCTGACTTCCTTTGAGCCAGAGGATTGACACTAATATTCCTAAAATAAATACTAAAGAACATTTGCCTTTTTTGCTGTTTAAATATTAATTGTTAGATAAATAAATTCAAGCATATATGTCACAAATAAGCATTAAAGATAATCATTTTTATAAAATTAAATTATTATATGCTTAGATAACTAAATTTTGTAAAACTAACGATGTGACATTTAGATTAAGTCTGTAAAAACGCTATTAAAACCATTGTAAAAATGATAAAGCTTATTTTATCAAAGCTGACGGGTAAATCTGTTCTGTTCTTTTTTAACCAAGGTTGATTGATATTGCGGAATTAAAGATTTTCTGTGACGGTCTGTAAAGATAATAAAGCTTGTAACAGATGCATATGTAATATATAGGATATTCCCGTTGAATTTAAGGGGGTGGGAATATTTCTTAATCTGCTAGACGCGTGTGCAAAATAAATAAAGAAAAAGAAATGGGTTGCTCTGCTGCGCCGACCTAGAAGTTTAAATGCAGGTTATCTAGGTAATACCCCAAGTATATCTGAATATTTCTCTCTTTTCTTTTAATGTTGTTTGATGGTTTCTTTCTGATGAGTTATGAACTACTTACACAACTTTTATCTTAAAAATAAAAATCAAGGTTTTCAAGGTATTAAATGTCATATTGTGTGCCTTGATTACTATTATTAACAAAAAAACGTGTAAATGTAATTTGAGATGTGGGTAGTATCACAATTAAATACAAAAGGTTAATCGAACGAAGATCTCGAACTCTCGCTGTTTACAATGAATACCTGGTTCCTTATTTATTAGAGCCAACAATGTTGCAAAACTGCACTTGAATTAAGTGTCTATTTTGAAAAGAAATTGTGGTTTATACAGTGTAGTTGGAAACACAATATTTTCATAACTTTTTTTCAGAAACAAAATAAAGTCTGTAACACTTAATGTGTCTGTCAAGAGACAGACTGTGTATATAGTACTTCTGCTCACGACTGAATATTATCCTATTTGATTAAGGCGTAATCAAAATAAACAACGGACATTTATCAATAGTTTTGATAACTTCGTTCATCAATGTTTCTAATCTAATGATATCAATTTAAATATGGCTTGGAAAAGGCATATTTTGTGTTTATTGCTTTTCGTTTATATTTTAAAGGTATGTATTGTCAGCGACTTTTGTAATATGAAATTTGAATTATTAAGTGACACCTAAACAATTTCTACTTACGAAAATATAGGCGTCGAAAGCAAATTGAAAGTGTGTGTTTGGGGGGGGGGGGGGGGTCTAAACCAAAGGAAAAGGGTTAGCCCAAATTTTCAATGCTTATATGATGTCTTTCTTTGAAAAAAAAGTGCGGAGGCCAAGATCCCCTTAACCCCCCGGTTTCGACGCCTATGAATAACATAGATACGAGGAGCTATGCAAGAATTGTAACTTAAATAACTCGTATGATAAAGCATGATAAAAAGAAAACTTATGTATTAAAGTTTAAATCTATAATTGATATCAGCTAGTTCTTTTACATAATTGTACATTTCAAGGTTACAACTGGGAAGATAACTTTCTTCATCCACATAGATGAAGTGAAGAGTCCCGGTAATAAACTTCACGGCGGGGGATGTTGTCAGGGTGTGGTCGGTACCCATTGTACCAAGTTGTGTAAACCTGTACTCACCGTATGTCTCAAGTGAGTGATGTTTGACTTTTTTCACTTTGACAACCTACTGAACATCCGCACACATATTTGAATAATTTCATTTTTAATTGCTACAGAGACAGAAGTCATTCCTGTGTGTCAAGTTTTACCACAACATTAGACATGAGACGACAAGACGTCTTCTATGGTTCTAAAGTCGGAAATACAACCAACCCGCAGTTTTTAGAAATTGATTCATGGGTAAATTTTATTTAACACAAATATATACACCAGAACATGTAGAAAAGCTTTATATTAATAATTTCTGAGGCAGTCAGATATATTCAATAACTCTTTGTTATGTTTTAAACCCAGGAAAAATATTTGGACAAGATATCAATGAGAGTGGTAGATTTACAACACTCCTCCTCACCACTCATCTACCAAATAGAGTTCTCTGACTCCAATCTACAAATAGGAAACAATATACTGTCACAACACTGGCGACAAAAGAAATTGACAGCTAATTATTTTAGGGATAAAAATTCTTTCTTGTAAGAATTTTTTTTATGAATATTAGGTTCTTTAATCTTTTATACATACTATTAAATGTATCTAAGTCATACTTTTACTTACATTTCTATGTTTCAATCAAATTTAAACAAGTTATATAAATATATTATATAAAATAGGTACAGAAAAAATACATATAATTCCATAAACAATACATTTTATTTCAGTATTCAGATAACGTACAAGGCGTACTGTTCTGAGGGTTACTACGGATCAGACTGTACAGCTCATTGTCCTGGTAATCCACAGAAGTGTGTCGTCAACGGTCATACCTACTGTAAAATGGGTAAGATATCCATACCTACTGTAAAATGGGTAAGATATCCATATCTACTGCAAAATGGGTAAGACATCCATACCTACTGTAAAATGGGTAAGATATCCATACCTACTGTAAAATGGGTAAGATATCCATAACTACTGTAAAATGGGTAAGATATCCATACCTACTGTAAAATGGGTAAGATATCCATAACTACTGTAAAATGGGTAAGACATCCATACCTACTGTAAGATGGGTAAGATATCCATACCTACTGTAAAATCGGTAAGCTAAGATATCCATACCTACTGTAAAATGGGTAAGTTTGTAATTGAATAAGGTATACCTTTACTCAGTTGACAAAAACATCACTGATAAGAACGAAAAACCGTCTATTGCACATTTAACACCTATGATTCTTGTGTTTAATTTTCATTTTTAAATAAATTTAGGTACATGACCAATTTTTCATGCCAGCAGCCCCTGGGTATTTCTCGGAAAATAACACAATTTTTCACATATTAACTAGTTTTCCTCCATTCACAAAATATACTAGTAATAAGAAACAATCTCTTTAAATAATGGATTATTATAGAAACGGAACAACGTTGACCACACAAATAAACGATTAGAGTTTTGGCCATGAACATATTAATTTTTACAGTCCGAATTTCTTCTGTCATATTTCTATTTTTCCCCATTTTTAATCGAATATTACTATGTTATTGATGAAAAAATCAATATAATTCTTTAGGAAGCCAAACTTCTGGAATTATAGTTTTCCGAAAGACACCTGGAATGTTACATATTGTCCATTCTGTAATGTAATCTCAAAATCCTTGTAACTACCAAAACGATAATTATATGACATATTTATGATAGCTCTATTTAGTACAGAATAAATATTTTCTGAGAAAGAAAGGATTCTGATTTCATTGTTTTGATATTTTCTCCCCCAAAATATTTTATTTTATTTTAGTTTTAGATCCACTTTAGCCGTCAAATTATTTAGAAAAGAACATCAAATGAAATTTTCTACAACTCTGCTGCATCGTATTAGATTCTCTACACATTTAAAAATTACAGAAAAGCAATAAGCAATATTTTGTAACAATGTCTATATGAAAGTTTTTGTTATCTTGAGTACAAATAAATTGTGCAGAAAAAATACTGGGAAATCCTTCTCAACTTGATTCGTTTCTTTCTCATTACAACCTTGCATACGATAAGGTCGATTTCTATCCGATATTTAATTACATACAGAATTTGTCAGCCTGGTTAAAAAGCGCATCTAAACGGGTCTTTAATAACACTTCAGAAATGGAAACTTAATCTATTTTCATCCCTCATGTACAGGATTTAATCAAATCTTTAAATATTTGATTGATTTAAGACAGTGGTCATTTAAGGTACATCTGCTAAAATGTTTATCATGGTCAATTATGGTAGATAATATATTGCAGGTTGGCGTGGAAATAACTGCGATCAGGACATCGATGAGTGTGCTACACGACAGTTTTGTGGACACGGTACCTGTACAAACACAGCTGGTAGTTTCCACTGTAAATGTCCCTCCTCTGTTTACGGTCTGAAATGTCAGCTTGATGAGGATGAATGTCTTCTAGAACCGTGTAATGGAGGAGAGTGTGTCAACAAGATCGGAAGTTACGTGTGTCAGTGTAGAAACGGAACAACAGGTAAAAACTGTGATTCGTTGACTGCCCACCAATGTCACGGTAATACGTGTAATAATCACGGACACTGTCATGTTAAGCATGGCAAAGTAGTGTGTATATGCAACAATGGATATACCGGTACTGACTGTTCAATAAAAAACTCGTGTGCTAACAATCGGTGTCAGAATGGTGCTACATGTGTGATAACTGGATCTAACTACACGTGCCATTGTGACAAGGGCTTCATGGGAGAACTTTGTGATAAAGTTGATTATTGTGCAACGACTCCCTGCCAAAATTCTGGATCTTGCACTAATACCGATTCTGGATATAATTGCTCATGCACTGATCATTTCTTGGGACAGAACTGTAGCACGTACGATTATTGTTTTGGAAAGGCCTGTAGTAAACGAGGACAGTGTCAAAACAGACCAAACAATTACACGTGTCAGTGTACTGCTCAATATCTTGGCAACGACTGTGAGCTGATTAATTATTGTCATAGTAAACCGTGTCATAAAGGAAACTGTTCAAATGCCAACTCTGGTTTTATTTGTTCTTGCAATAAAGGGTTTACCGGAACAAACTGTGATCAAGTTGATTACTGTAACGGAAAGGACTGTAACGGACATGGACACTGTCAGAACGGGCAGCATGGTTACACTTGTATCTGTAATCCTGGTTTCCTAGGGAGTAACTGTGAACATGACTATTGCTTCAATAATACCTGTAAACATGGTGCTACTTGTCATAGTGGAAATTCTACTTATACATGTTCGTGTAAACCTGGTTATAAAGGAACTTTTTGTGAAACACGTGATTACTGCAACGGACAAAGATGTAGCGGCCATGGAACGTGTCATAATGGACGAAGTGGATACGCTTGTTCCTGCCAATCAGATTATCGAGGAAATGATTGTGAACTGAAAAATTACTGCAATAGTAATCCATGCAGACATGGACGTTGCAGCAACAAAAACACAGGATATAATTGTTCTTGTAATGGAGGGTATCAAGGAACGAACTGTGATGCAATAGATTACTGTTTTAATAAGCACTGTTCTAATCATGGTACCTGTCACGTCACAGGAAATTCTTACACTTGCACTTGTAATGGTGAATATATTGGAAAAGACTGTCAGACACGGAATTATTGCTATAACCGACATTGTTCTAACCACGGAAATTGTCGAAACGGCCGTGATTCTTACACATGTCAATGTAATGCTGGATACCTTGGAAAAGAATGTGAACAAACTTATTGCTTTCACCACAATTGTCAGAACGGGGCCTCTTGTGTTAATGGACACTCTAACTATACGTGTAAATGTGCTCCAGGGTATATAGGATCGTACTGTCATACACGTGATCACTGTTACCATCAGAACTGTAGTGGACATGGAACCTGCAATAACGGTCAACACAACTACACTTGTAGTTGTAATCCTGGTTATTTAGGAAGGGATTGTCAAAATGATTATTGCTCTAGCAACCCTTGTAAGAATCGGGGTACCTGTAAAAGCGGAACCTCAAATTATTCATGCTCATGTCCTGCTGATTACATTGGACGTAATTGTGATATACGTAATTATTGCAACGGACATAGCTGCAGTGGACATGGGACTTGCCAAAATGTAAAGCAGGGTTACATTTGTCTGTGTAAGTCGGAATACCTCGGGAATAACTGTGAAAGGAATAATTATTGTCACAGTAATCCTTGTAAACACGGAAACTGTTTTAATACAAATAATGGTTATAATTGTTCTTGCAATAGTGGATATATCGGAACAAACTGTGATCAAGTTGATTACTGTAACGGAAAGGACTGTAACGGACATGGACACTGTCAGAACGGGCAGCATGGTTACACTTGTATCTGTAATCCTGGTTTCCTAGGGAGTAACTGTGAACATGACTATTGCTTCAATAATACCTGTAAAAATGGTGCTACTTGTCATAGTGGAAGTTCTAAATATACATGTTCGTGTAAACCTGGTTATAAAGGAACTCATTGCGAAATACGTGATCACTGCCACGGACAGAGATGTAACGGTCATGGAACATGTCATAATGGACGAAGTGGATACACTTGTTCCTGCCAACCAGATTATCGAGGAAATGATTGTGAACTGAAAAATTACTGCAATAGTAATCCATGCAGACATGGAAATTGTAATAATACAAACACGGGGTATAGTTGCTCTTGTTATGGAGGGTATCTCGGGACAAACTGCGAAAGAGATAATCACTGCTATAATAAGCACTGCTCAAATCATGGTACCTGTCACATCACAGTGAATTCTTACTCTTGTACCTGTAATGGTGGATTTATCGGGAAGGACTGTGAAAGACGGGATTATTGTTATGATAAAAATTGCTCTAACCACGGAAGTTGTCAAAACGAGGGGAGTTCCTACACGTGTCAATGTGTGAATGGTTACCTAGGTCAAGACTGTGAACACACTTACTGTTTTCATCATCAATGTCTCAATGGAGCCTCTTGTGTAAACGGAGCCACTAACTATACGTGTAGCTGTGCTCCAGGATATAAAGGATCGTACTGTCAATCACGTGATTACTGTTACCACCAGAAATGTAGTGGACATGGAACCTGTCAGAACGGTCAAAATAATTATAATTGTACTTGTAATCCTGGTTATTTAGGCAGAAACTGTGAACATGATTATTGCTTTAGTAGTCCCTGTAGGAATCGGGGTACCTGTCAAAGTGGAGCCTCAAATTATTCTTGCTCATGTCCTGATGATTATATGGGACGTCATTGTGAAGTGCGTAATTATTGCCATGGAAAGGACTGTAACGGACATGGACACTGTCAGAACGAGCAGCATGGTTACACTTGTATCTGTAATCCTGGTTTCCTAGGGAGTAACTGTGAACATGACTATTGCTTCAATAATACCTGTAAACATGGTGCAACTTGTCACAGTGGAAGTTCTAAATATACATGTTCGTGTAAACCAGGTTATAAAGGAACTCATTGTGAAATACGAGATTTCTGCCACGGACAGAGATGTAACGGTCATGGAACATGTCATAATGGACTAAGTGGATATACTTGCAGCTGTCAACCAGATTATCGAGGAAATAATTGTGAACTGAAAAATTACTGCAATAGTAATCCATGCAGACATGGAAATTGTAATAATACAAACATGGGATACAAGTGTTCTTGTTATGGAGGGTATCTAGGAACAAACTGTGATAAAATAGATTATTGCCATAATAAGCACTGCTCGAATCATGGTACCTGTCACATCACAGGGAATTCCTACAATTGTACTTGTCATGGTGGATTCATTGGTAAAGACTGTGCAACACGGGATTATTGTTATAAACAAAATTGTTCTAACCTTGGATCTTGCCAAAACGAGCATAGTTCTTACACGTGTCACTGCAGGGCTGGATACCTAGGTAAAGACTGTAAACAAACGTACTGTTCTCATCATAAATGTCTGAATGGAGCCTCTTGTGTTAATGGTGACTTTAACTATACATGTAAATGTGCCCCAAGATATATAGGATCGTACTGTCAAACACGTGATTACTGTTACCATCAAACCTGTAGTGGACATGGAACCTGTCAGAACGGTCTACATAACTACACTTGTAATTGTGAACCAGGCTCCCTGGGAAGAAACTGTGAATACGACTATTGCTCTAATATTACATGTGAAAATGGTGCTACCTGTCATAGTGGAAATTCTAATTATACATGCTCGTGTAAAACTGGTTATATAGGGGTCCTTTGTGCAACACATGATTACTGCAATGGACAGAACTGCAGTGGTCATGGAACCTGTCAAAATGACAAAGATCGATACACTTGTGTCTGCAATGAAGGATTTCGTGGAAATGACTGTGAAATGAAAGACTTCTGTAATAATAAACCATGCAGACATGGAAAATGTATTAACACAGAGAGGGGATATAATTGTTCGTGTAATGGAGGGTATCTCGGAACAAACTGTGAAGAAGTAGATCACTGTTATGATAAGCAGTGCTCAAATCATGGTACCTGTCACAACGAAAAAACTAATTACTCTTGCGCATGTGATGAAGGTTTTCTTGGACAAGACTGTGAGATACAGAATTATTGTTATAATCAAAATTGTTCTGACCATGGAACTTGTCAAAACGGAAATAAATCCTACACGTGTCAATGTAACGCTGGATTTTTAGGTACAGACTGTGAAAAAACTTACTGTTCCCGTCATCAATGTCAGAATGGAGCGTCTTGTGTAAATAGAAACTCTAACTATATGTGTAAATGTGCGCCAGGTTTTGAAGGTTCCTTCTGCCAAATACGTGATTATTGTTACCATCAGAACTGTAGTGGGCATGGAACCTGCCATAATCGACATGCTGCATGTTTCCGTAATGAAACTTGCTTACACAACAACCAAAACTATTCATGTGTTTGTCAAGATGGATTTAAAGGTCCCAATTGCGAAGTCACTGATCATTGTTTACACAACAACTGTTCCAATGGAGGGACGTGTATTAACAAAGATTATGGATACTCTTGTTCTTGTCCCTCAGCCTACATCGGTACCCATTGTGAAAAACGGAATTTCTGTGACACACAAAGCTGTAATAATAACGGAACTTGTCAAAACTTGGACAATGATTTCAAATGCAACTGTGGTATAGAATATTTCGGTCGGAATTGCGAGAAGAGGAACTTTTGCCACCAACACTTGTGCAATAGCCGGGGAAATTGTAGCAACAATGACATTGGATATGTTTGTCATTGTGAACTTGGATTCAATGGAACTGATTGTGAAGAAATAGATTACTGTTTCAATAAACCTTGTCAAAATGGGGGAGTTTGTCAGCAGCAGGCAGATGGCTACGTCTGCCATTGTGCACTAGGTTTCCAAGGAACTAACTGCACAGACAGAAATCCATGTATAAATCATACGTGCAGCGGTCATGGCATTTGTTCTACAAATAATGGCGATTACAGTTGTAAATGCAATGGTGGATATTTCGGAAAAGATTGTCAAGATCAGGATTTTTGCTACCAGATAGACTGCAATGGAAATGGAACCTGTCATAATATATCGAATGGCTTTGAGTGTAAATGTAATCCAGGGTTCAAAGGGCTTAAGTGTGAAGTGAAAGACTACTGTCATAATTATGAATGTAACAATGGAACCTGTCGTAGTGAAATTCATCAAGCAAAATGCACGTGTCATGAAGGGTATTCCGGTAAACACTGCAATATTTTCGACTATTGCCATAAAAATCCTTGTCTTAATAGTGGCACATGCTATAATGGAACTTCTGATTACTCTTGTGTTTGTAAAATTGGTTTTATTGGTGGGAACTGTGAACTTGTGGACCCTTGTCTTGCACAAAAATGTAATGCTCATGGGACCTGCAAAATTATCCCAGGTAATAATTTTGTCTGTGAATGTCATAGAAATTTTACAGGGAAATTCTGTGAAGCGGCTCCACCAACAGTACCCCCTACCTCATCGTCAGCTCAAGTAATCAGCAAAAGTTCTACACAGAGTTACACAACTGTTAATAGTTCAAGTACGACAAAGAGCATATCAGAGTCATCAACAAGCAGGCAAAATTTTATCCCGTCTTCAAAATCAACATCAATGTCACCTGCCAACTCTCAGTCTGCCATCACGTCAGCACATAATTTTTCAACCTCCGAAAAAGTTACTAGCAGGTCTTCAACTTTAGCTCCAGTATTTGCCTCTACCTCTTCTCCAGTATCTTCCACAGAGAATATGAAAACAGATTTTACAACATCTACTGCATCTGCAAACTTTGCTACAAATATGTCCAGTCCAACTCCTGTCTCCTCCACTGAAAGCAAGAAAACGATTCAAACAACAACCTCAGCCAAACCTGATAACGTGACAAGTTCACAACTTTTATCCCAGAAAACAACTACTATGACATCCACTTCCACAAAAACAACCACGCAAACAATTCCCATGGAAACAACAACTATTCCTAAACCCACAGGTATAAACACGGTTAATTCACTATTCATCATATATGGTTAGACAATAGAATTGAAAAATAATAAAAAGTTTTATATCATATACGCTTATAAAATTTAGATTTTTAATAAGACTTTTTTTTTCTCTGCAGAAGTGATTTTCGAAGGAAATGTGAAATTTGCCATGGAATGGCATCCCGCTCTACAAAACAAATCAAGCGCTGAATACAAGAATATTTCAGATCAGTTTCTAATGTTGGTATGTAAAATGTCAAATTACGAGGGCTGTTCGAAAATTATTGAGACATTTTGTATATTTTGCTTTCTAATGAACGTCTTTCGGTGAAAATTTGCATATACGTTTGACATACACCAAGAATACATATAAGCAAAAATATTTTATAAATATTAAATATTTTCTGTACAATGGTATATAAATGCGTCATCAGTAGGGGTACCCGGAGCAGTCTCGAAATCAGATATTGAAAATTTGTAACACCAACGTTCTAACTCTTCATGGACCCATAATAAGAGCGGAAATAATTCTGTTTATGTGTATAATTTTTTCAGCTGTAATTCAAATTCATGTTATGCAACTTTGTTAGAATTTTGATCAGGAATACGGAGATGATAAAAAAATTAAGCGCGGTAGAGAAATCTGCTAAGAACGAAAAAAATGGATTTTGACGTCAAGGGCGGAGCAGCGAACATAACTAAAATTTTGTGTAGCGCAATGTAGAACTCTTTTCTAGACTCAACGACCTGCTTAAACAATAACAACGAGAAAAAATAATGTGTTAGGGTTTGTAGATTTGTTGTTCATTGGTATATATTTTTTTAACAATTAATTCAACCAGAATAAAATTAAAAGCTCCGGACGACCATCAGTTATTACGTACGGTATTAATGTCGTTACGATATTAATATCGTTGACCTGCTAGCATAAATCGGCAGTGCATGATTTTAAGTCATCTTTTCCACAAATGTAAATTTTACACTCAGGTAGCAACAGCATACATTTTTAAGGAATAGTTTAAGAAAAGAGACTGTTTGATTTTTGTACTGTTATATGAAATTACAAAGAAGGAAAAGTACACATGCTTCCAGATCTGTCACATGCGCAACCAACTCCGGCTGACGTGACGTTAAATGACGTAGCGATGCTGCGCCGGGTCGATAGACATATGCATGTTTATCATTTCACCGAAACTTTTCTTATTGTCATAGGAATTAGAAATTTTGCATGTGTTTTATTCGTTCTTTATAAAATGTTGATGAATTTTCATGTGAGTATATCCGTCCTTTATGGAGTAAATGTAATTGTCTCAATAATTTCTGAACAGCCCTCGTATATTTAGTAAATATTTATTCAGTAATTCGTATGTTTTGTGGAAGAATACATACCTGGCTATATTTCTTTCCAGATGGCTTCAGTGTATGAAAATGGAGAATTGAAAAGTGTTTACATTAGCACAGAAATCATCAGTATCACGTAGGTCGATATTTGCTCTACCAATGGATATTATATTTAAGGTCTTCCGTCTTCAGTGTTATTCTTAGGTTTCTTTTTCCCTATTATTATTTTTTTCCAACCGATTTTTGTGCACGCGATTTCTCAGAAATGGCTCGGTCAATTTATATGAAATTTTCATATGTAATAGATCATCAATCGATCTTGATAGGTTTTTCAGCGTTTTTATGACGTCACTTCCGGTCGTTAGATATAGACAATTTTCTGATTTTAAAATGCAATTTTGTCTTAACTTAGTAGCGAAAACTGCTTAAGATATGAACTTAAGACTAATTGGAGATGATAGTTTATGATTTATAGCGTTGCAGAATCGCCTTTTCGTGCATTGTCAATACTTCCGGTTAATAAACAAAATTTTTCAACTTTTGTTTTTTAATATTTTTGTTTTTGAATTGAATAGAAACGCTTTTGCAGAAGCCAAATATATAATTTGTTTGAAAATCGAAAAAGCCAATCTCGAGATATTTGCATTTGAAAACTCGAAGCGGCGATCCCGATGGCTAAATGGTTAGCGCGTTGGATTGTCACACGGGCGACCCGGGATCGATCCCCCGTGTGTCCAAAAAATTTTATCACTTTTTATGCTCGATCTTTCGTTATTTTTTAATTTTAGACGATTTGCAACAACATATTATAAACTTTTGAACATATCTTGCGTAATTAGGGGTCAAAAAGGGACAGAATGCTGAATCTTTGACGCTTCATATCTCGAAAAGGGGGGATATATTGATAAGCAATATTGAACAAAAGATGGTCAGAATAATGTTCTAAACAATATGTATACTTTGAATTTGTGTAAAATGGCCCTAGTAAGGACTTCAAGAGTGGCCCCTAAATATTTTCATTCAGCATATCTCCAAAACGAAAAGAAATCTTTGAATAGGTGTTGAACAAAAAGTCTTGGAAATCACAAGACCTTTCATTTGATATCAAGAAAAAGGGGCTGACAACTCAAATTAGGGGCTCAGAGGGGCCGAAAATCTTTCATCTTTAACTCTTTAATGATCAATATTTTGTTATACATTACAGAAGGAAATATATTCATGTTAACGATTTGCAACAATATATTATGAAATTTTGATCATATATTACGTAATTAGGGGTCACAAGGGATCAGAATGCTAAATCTTTGACGCTTCATATCTCGAAAAGGGGGAATATATTGATAAGCAATATTGAACAAAAGATGGTCAGAATAATGTTTTAAACAATTTGCATACTCTGAATTTTTGTACAATGGCCCCATTAAGGACTTGTAGGAATGACCCCTAAATATTTCAATTCAGCATATCTCCACAACGAAAAGAAATCTATGAATAGGTGTTGAACAAAGAGTCTTTTAAATCACAAGACTGTCAAGAAAAGGGGGCTGACTACTCAAATTAGAAGCTCAGAGGGGCCGAAAGTCTTTCATCTTTAACTCTTCAATGATCAATATTTTATAATACATTTCTGAAGCAAAAGGCATTCACCTTTATGATTTCCAACAAAATAGTATTTTAAAATTTTGATCAAATGTTACATAAAAAGAGGTCACAAGGGACCAGAATGCTATTCTTTGACGCTTTATTTCTCGAAAAGGAGGAATATTTTAATAAACCATATTGAACAAAAGATATTCAAGATATTATATGAATCAAAAGAAGGAATTTTAATGGAGGAAAACTTTAATTCATTTTCTTTTTACAAATATCTCAGTCAAAATCACATCTTATCTTATCAAGAAATCGGACGGAAAACTTGCTCGTTGCTCGCAACGAGATCTCATCTAGTATTTACTATATTTGCGTTGATCTGGGTAATAGAATATTTTCTTACAAATGTTATGTTAAATTTACATCTTTTCAGTCGAGGTAGTATTGACATTCAATACAACCAGACATTTAAGGATCCAGAAGTGGATTTAATTAATGGAACCGTTATAGAAGTAACGAACAACACTGTCATCGACGTGTTCGAAAAGGGGATAGAGAAACTGGAAGAACATCCATCCAATCACATTCAGGCTCTAGCACAAACATTTAATATTACTCACGCCAAAATAGTACTCCGAGGTGAGTTTCGATTTCTTCATATTAATCTTATCTAAAATATGATAATTGAATTAAGAATATCCATACACATGCTCTGATTACTAGCATTTTAAATTGGAATGAGGATCATTGTGATTACAATAAGGATAATGATAATTTTGTTTAGAACTGCCGCGGCCTACTCGACCACCCACCTCTCCATCAAGGTCATCATCTATTTCTCAGTCAACAGGTATGATTGCTAGTAGCCATATAATCATTGATAGAATATTATCATGAAATATGTATGCAGAATCAAAAGAAAGGTTGACCTCTATTATATTTACAGCTAAATCTACAAAATCTATAGAAGTTACAGAACTACCCGAAAACACAAAGGTAAAATTTTAAATAAAACTTTTGTTGGGTATAAAATCTCCTTAAAATGTTGTGAACGAGGATCGTTCAATAAGTAATGCAAAATAGGAAAAAATCGTAATACATATTCTTACTATAGTTTCAGTCCCTCACTGCATTCCCTGTTACCCTTTACCCATGTCTTAAGACTTTGTATCCATGAACAGAAAGAAAAAAGGGCACATATATGATAGAAATGTTGTAATTTTTTTTCTTTGACGGAATTGGGATGATTACATTGTAAATTTTCATTCTTTTAGCAATGTCTTTTCATGTAAATCTAACATTTTCTGATATCATCTAGCACACAACATCCATATTTTCTTTATTCCCCTCAATCGACCAATTTGAATTTTTTATTTAAACTCACCCACCCTCTTTTTTTAATTTGGAATTATTGAATCAATCTCAAAAGTATACAGCATTAAAGGTATTTTTCCCACATATAAGAACCTTATCTTTAAGATTAGTTTGTCCACGATTTTTGTAAAAAGCAGTTTTCAAATCATGTACAAGCGCTCTCATTTTCATCTTCTTGGCAGAAATCATTTAAAATAGTTTTAAGCTCAATATAGTGACCATCCTTTTTTTAAAAGTGAATTCCTTTGCAAGGTACATGGAAAAATTCATGTTCTTTGTGTTTAGGAGCTCCTAATAGAACAAAAGTCAAATGCCCTTGACACTTATTATGAAAAACTGTACATTACTTGTTAAACGATCCTCGTTTTTTTTAAAATGAAATTACTGAAGACGCAAATACGAGGGTTGATCCAAAAGTTCGTGGAATTTCTTTCTAAAATTTTATCGTGATTTGATGAAAGCCAAAAACAGGCATATTTATAATATAGAGTCATAATGCAACAATATTGGAAAATTTCACTACTTTCCAATTATCAATAAGGTTACACGAGCTTTCGCAAAATGGATTGTTGTGAAACCCGGGGGAGACTTCGATGTTACGTCAAGTTTGATATGTCACGTCACGTTATAGAAGCTTCTCACCCTAATGTCCAATTCGAATATGTAATTCTACAAAATGCTGCCCTTTTCTCCATTTTTTTCTCTAGAAAAGCCTTGGTATACTCTCGCACCAACTTATCTCCATTTTGTACTCATATTTTAAAATACTCCCAATCTTTCCATATGATGTTCCAATTTCAGTAGCAATGTCAAGAACAGTACGTCAGCCGACAATGTCCATTAACACTTTTAATTTGTCTAAGTGGATCAACACTTAAAACAGCGCCCCCTTTATGAACGTCCATGGACGTTCTATTTTCTTAGATTTCTTATGCCAGTGGAAAACCAGCAACTAAATGCATTTTAACTCAGCCTATATCAATAATATACACGTTTCAGATAGAGTGATCCCGGAATTTTCAACAAAACGTGTGACTTGACCGAAATTTGACGTTGTCTAACAACTTTAAAAAGATGAACAATTAATCACCAACTAATAAACTAAATATCCAGAAAATTCAGTAAAACTCTCATACAAAGGTTTATAAAAGATCAAACAATCGTAATAATGATATAATTTTCGTTTTATATACCACATAGGGCGGTTTTATTCACATTTCACGTATTAAGAATTATGATGATAATAAACGTGTTAATGTCTCCCCCGCATTTCCAAACAACCGTTTCTATGGCAACTGCCATAGAGTTACGATCATGAATATTAAAATTGTTTTTTTATTTATAATATTCAACAAGTGTTTATATTCTTATGTGTAATTTTCATGCAATTTCACTTAAAAACTTATAAAATATGAAGAAATTCCACGAACTTTTGGATCAACCCTCGTATTCCAGATCCTTTAAAAAAAATAGTCAAGGCATAGTTATATAAAATGCTTGGATTTATAAATTAAAGTGAAAAACTGGCAGTATCTATGAAGTGTAACAAAATTACACACATTTTATATTATACATATAATATCATTTCTAGCAACTGGGACAATGACAATACCTTCTTGTTTTTGTTGCCATTCGTTTGAATTCATTAGCTGCATTTTAATAAAAATTTACATAAATTTGAATTCCTTTTAGGGGCCTTTTTCTTATTTTGCATTGCATTTCTTTATTTATGTAAAAGCATGTAGATTTGGGCAGAATGAAAAAAAATAAGTTTTAAACTGTTTTGTTGATTTTTTTTAATTGTCTATTTCTCTGTTCTTCATAGCTTGTAATATATACGTATTTTTTCAAGTAAGATTGTGTTTCTATTTTTTATAAATTTACATACATATACTAGTATTATTAATTTATAAAATACAATTATGTTCCAAACCTCAGATCAGTGTCTACACACATTTTTTCTATCAATATTTATTACAAATACACTTTTACAGTCTGCTCATCATTATTTTACAAATGAAGCAATCGCGACCCATAAAGATATTCAAATTAAAATAGCTGTATATCTTAAGCTTAATCAGCTCAATTTTGTCCTAGATTTTAACAAAGGTAGCGTCCAGTGTATGAACTTTCTAATAAAGACATGTTCATAGTACAGATGTTCCTCAGTCATCTGTACTTTATTTACAACTTAGGCGTTAATAAACAGTCAAGTGCATAAATTCGGAACAGACTTTGATAACAAAAATTTTTGATATGAAATAAAATCGTCAAGTAAAAAACATAAGATTTTATTGAAGATGCCATATTGAGATGCTAATGTTGCTTAGTTTATTTCATAATTTTAGAAAGTTTTCTTTTTTTTGTAAGAATGACTCTAACCAAGCTACATAGCATCTTTGTATCCTAACTTCTACTGAGGAATATTATTTCTATATGGAATTTTTTTTAAAAATCTTTCAGAGATGAGTGGGAATATTTATATAGAAGCATACTCAAATAATGTACACTGAGATTTTTATTTGTTCAAATCATCACCCGGAACAGGGAAAGGTTTTTTTCTGGGGAAAGGAGTTGCAAGAACTTGTTACCAAAACCTTTGTATGAATTACGCAATAAAATATGTTCAAATCATAACAAAATAAACAAAAAACCGGGACAGGAGTTGGAAAAATTTGATATTATTATTATTTTTTTTTGGGGGGGGGGGTAATTAGTAATTTGGCCAGGTTATAATTTGTTTCATGCATGCACTTATTCGTCGGTGGTTAAACGGTACCTTGTGTCATACCGTTCAACTGCAAAGCCAGAAAGACTTTAGATCAGCAATGTGGTCTATGGTCCTCTTGTTACAATTACTGTAAATTCCGATGGTGAAATTTTTAGTTCATTCTTAATGTTCTTATTAGATAGTTATTCCCATTTCTTTTGAAGTCATATAATTAATATAATTTTAAAATTAAGTTAATCTTAGTCGGTGAACAAGACCGGGGAATTTAACTTTATTGATAAGTTTAAGGATGCTAACTCTGTTGGATAATTTATGATATTGACACAGTTTGATAAATAGATGAAACATAATATGTTTACAAACAGATTTGAGGACGTTTACAGAGACGAGCAGTTTGTGTATCAGTTAATCTGATATTACTTTGTCATTATCGGTAAAATTCGGACAAGGTCAGGACGAGTTTTACATGGAAAAATTAAAAGATACGCATGTCTATATAGCTAATAAGCCTACTTCAAAAAAGAGTATTCTTAAACATTATATTAATTATATGACTTCAAAAGAAATGGGAATAACTATCTAATAAGAACATTAAGAATGAACTAAAAATCCATTTTTCCCATTTATAAAATTAATTTGTTTATTTTAAAAAAATGTCTAAATCAGCCCAATTGGCATAAGATTGTAAAACACTTGGTTAACCAACTAGGTGTACTTAAATTATTTTATCCATCTAGGCACCTGTTTCCCTAGTATCCAGGAGTTCATGGTTTATGATCTGTGGACAAATCTGGTTTATTACTTTTTTTAGATAGTAAACTGTTTGTTTTCTTCAGTTTTCACTGATCTAAACTTTATTATGAAAATTTGAAATTGTTATAGATACATGTATATACATTTCTTATAAAACTTTCAACAACAAAAATAAGTACTGAAATGGTAACAAAAGACCATGAACAAAAACCCATATACTCTAAGGAAAAACGCTTAAATGTATAGCAGATTATTATTTGATTGTGAGTGAATTTTAATTGCAAATTGTATTCTAACGACCCTTTAAAATGAAAAAAAATGATGATCTGTGATCCTACAACTAAACTCTCTCCCCATATACAGAAAAAACAGATTCCACTTCTATACTTCTATAACATTTCTTGATCAGGGTATCAGTCAGCATTTACTCTGAATGAAATTAAATATGATAAATATCAAATAATAATAAATAAATTTTTTCTCATAGAGCTGGCTAAAATCTAACATGGGCGTAGTGATTGGAGCCTCTGTGGGTGCGTTTGTCCTGGTAATTGTTGTGGGCTTTATCATATGGAGAGTCAGGTTTGTGCCAGTTTTCCTATTTACACGCACTTGTATGTGTATACATGTACTTTATCCTTTAGATTTGTATAATTATGTAGTCAGCCCTCGCCTGCATGATGAGATTATTTTACAAAATCTATTATGTCATTACTTAATCTTTTATGTAATTGTTTAATCAAACATATCATTGTTTGAGGATTTTTAGTATAATATCCCCTAATATTTTACATTATTGAAAAGTATCATTTTAACATACATGTGCAAATAAATGCTGTAAATTCGGATTCAAAGGAAGAAAATCTACTAAATTAAACTCCATAAATTTTCTAGTCAATTTTAAAGAATATGCCTTATTTATATATTTGTTTTCATTATTAAAGGGACATAGACACAGTTTCAGCTAAAACTTTTCAATTTTTTCCAGTTTACTATGTTTACGATTACTTAAATATTTTTTTTTTAATGATCTTCTAAACACAAGGCAGATTTAGAGCTCCAAATCTTTGATATGTAAAGTCTCGTACCATAAATTTGTTAACATACATAGGTTAAATATATTAATATATGATCATTTATAGCAGATTTTTTTAATTAAAAAAAAGTTAATTCTAAATATGATTAGACATGCAGTTTCTAATGATTTGCTGAATCCTGTTTTGTTATAAATACAGTGTATGGTATTTTCTATATGTATATAAACAAAAACAAGGAACGAGCCTTGTTAGATCACATTACGAAGAATTTTAAGTTCTGTATCCCCTTTGTAAATCAATATATGATGTTCATGTTTTTGCTAAACATTTGAATTGCCTCAATAAGGAATTGTATATATTAAAACGGTTTGAAAAAAAAAGTTCTGTTGAAACTGTGTCCATTAAGAACAAGAAACAAAGTTTTCCACCATTATACGTATCCCTGACTGCTTTAATTACCTAAGTTTTGTGTATCTTTTGACTGAAACGTTAAGTCAAATACATTGAAAAGACATAAAGCTTTATTACTTGGTAGAAATAAAATGATGTTGTTGACGTTTTTACTAAACATATTTTCAGAGTGTCTATCCCTTTTAAAGTATATCCTAAACACATCCAGGAATTACATATTGTGATTCCAGGATATTGATCATTTGCTTATTGTATCACAATATCACACTTGACGTTGAGCACGTTGTTTGTTGGTGTCAGTTTCGGTAATGTCAAACTTTTTACCGTGAAGTTCTAAAAAATTAATTTGACGTTACTTTTTTGCTAACCTTTTTAAAAGGAAAAATATATACCCAGTAATACCGCCAATTATATAATGCAGTTCATTAAGAACACATGTGATAATCTACCCATTTACAGGCACATTGCGGGAGGAAAATCTAAGCATGATTTACATGTTGTATTTTTTTAAAGTTATTATTTGAAGAGTTTAATTACATCCTCTTCCAAACAAAGATGTTTCAGCGAGGTACATATACTTGTACATAATTGTTATATATTTACATACACTGAATATTTTCTCCTTTATTTCTTAAGAAAACCCATTGCGTTAATCACTGCATGAACTACATTAGGCATGTCGCCTGTAAAGATTTCTTGATCAGTGGCTGTTCCATCAATGAAACGTATAAAGACGTTCGCATCATTAATACAATAATTAAGCTTTTTAATCCTTCTTTAAATGATTATTTAAACAGTTATAAATATAAACAATAAAATGTCTTTCTTTGTTTGTTATTACTGGAATGAACGGTCGCAGCTATTGCAGAAAAATTTACATAACCCGCTTACGCGGGTTATGTATTTTTTCTGCAACAGCTGCTTCCGTTCATTCCAGTAATAACAAACAAAGAAAGACATTTTATTGTTAAAGTTTACAAAGCAAGCAGAAAGCCCTATGACCATAAAGTGAGAACAGACTTGAATTAGAATTTAAAATCAATATAACTTTTGAATTAATCATAGTAACAACACAAAATTTTTTACCATGGATGTTTGTATTGCAAATTTATACAAACTTGCAAACTTTTGATAACGTACATTTTATAAACGTCAAGCTTTTCAAAAACATAATTTTGACTTAAGTCTGCATGTTCTCAGTTTTTGGTTTGCAGGCCTTGTCAGTAAATAACATTACCGTTTGTCTCTTCCAGGAAACGTAGCGCTGACAAGGATGCCATACTCTGGGACGATAGTATCGCACCCACGTTTACTAAACTCGATCAATCTGAGGAATATGCCCTTTCTGCTACCAACCCTACCTATAATAGTTATAGTGGTGGAAAGCTTGAAATAGACTGCTCTTAACATCAGTAGTGTGTAGCAACCATCCATCCCTATAATACTTTCATCATATGCACTTTCAGTGGATAAATGTTTTTGTATGATATAGTTGGATGTTAATGAATATAAAGTGTATGTAGTTGGGAATTCATCATCTTGTGTTTTTCAAAGACATCATCGTTTTATTGGCTTATGGAATGATTGCTCTATTTTTCATTTTCTTTGATTTTCTTGATATTTTTTTAAATGGTTCGAAAATTATAGCGAATTTGCCATTTTTGTAATTTCAGATATTTCTTCGCTTTAATGAAAAAATTATATTTTTATTTTTTTCACTGAGGATTAGTAATTTTTCGTATAATAATTTTTTTTTTCACTTCCGAGTGAAAACTTTTTTGCACAGTATAAATGGATATCATTTCTTTTATAAGATGAAAAAACGTATAGATTTTTTGTTTTACGGGGCAAATACATATAATTGTTATTTCCATTTTATTTTTGATATCAAAAAAGAAAATAAATTTTAAAAATACGTTTTAACTTTTCATTCTTATCACCTTTTAGAGCACTGACGCGAACGAGTAAAAGACTCGTTTTTGCTACAATTACATGTACTATAGCATTATCATTTAAAAATAAAGCATGTTTTAATTATCATACGTGCATGTTAAGACCGCGGAACATTTACTGGCAAAAACTGGTATACAACTTGCGTCATTTCTATCTGTTACTATCAAAACATTCAGTGATAGACGAAGACAATGAAATGGGAGGGTACAATTCGACGCGGACGTGGGGAAAATGCAGATCGAAATTCATTTTCAATCCAACTGAGGTGTTTTCAAAGCAAAGAGTGAATGTATGATCCAAAAATCAACTAATTTCAACTCCCAAATACATATTGTTTGAAGTTCACATTAATATGAGTTTTAGCCTATAATTTTTAAGACCGCGGAACATTAACTGGCAAAATTGGAAATATACAGCTTACGTTATTTCTATCTGTTACAATCAAAACATTCAGTGAAAGACAATGAAATGGGCGGGTACAATTCGACGCGGACGTGAAGAAAACATCGGATTGAGATCGAAATTCATTTTCAATCCACCTGAGGTGTTTTCAAAGCAAAGAGTGAATGTATGATTCAAAACCGCGGTCTTATTTAAGGGTGAAATAAACATTTGAGAAATAAACATTTTCTTTATAATGCAAGATTGTTTTATGAGTAGTGTCTTCGAAAGTTCATTCGATGATTTGAGCACTACTTATAGGCGAATCTGTGAACTCATTGACTGAAGTACGGAATTTTATTTAACCGAAATCTACTTCGAATTGAAATACTAGTATTTACATGTATATTATACATGACCTTATACCTGAGGCACAATTATACAGATCGAGGAATATTTTTGTGACAATTCCTACGCACCGAATACAACTGTACGGTGTTAAACGGTCATATTTATTATGGAGACTGTCCCGTTATTGTGAATCACTATAGGTTTGAATCAAAGAATGTCGATTAATTGCTGAAAGCCTTGTTTGGTTTTATGAAATTAAAATGTATGTTGTCCAGTTTGGGAAGAAGAATCGATGAACTAGGTGTGTAAGACACAGATGAAGTTTTAAGCTAGCAGTTCATCATGGTCTATTCATATGATTTTATAATTCTTAAAATGTTTAGACCATTATATTTACATCCACTGAATATTTTCTTCTTTATTTCTTAAGAAAACCCATTGCGTTCATCACTGCATGAACTACATGAGGCATATCACCTGTACAGATTTCTTGATCAGTGGCCGTTCCATCAATGAAACGTACAAAGACGTTCGCATCATTAACACAATAATTAATATTTTTAATCCTACTTAAAATGATAATTTAAACAGATATAAATATAAACAATAAAATGTCTTTCTTTGTTTGTTATTACTGGAATGAACGGTCGCAGCTATTGCAGAAAAAATTCACATAACCCGCTTACGCGGGTTATGTATTTTTTCTGCAACAGCTGCTTCCGTTCATTCCAGTAATAACAAACAAAGAAAGTATTTTATTGTTTAAATAATATACATGTATGAACATGACTTCAAAATTGAATTACAAAAACTTATTTAGTTTTTTTAATTGTTTTTACAAATAAAGGAAGATAAGAATTTGAATGACTATATTATACTCCTTCTGTCGAAATCTTAATCTGGAGTTTGCCTTTAATTTACTTCTAAAAATCTTTGTTATATATCATTTATAGGGAGTCATTGAAGGCGGCTAAATCTTTTAATTCCTTTATTTGGCTTTAAGAGAGAAAGCTCTTATATTGAGCTCTATATTCTGGTAAAACAACGGTACATGTATGTTTGTTTGTTTGTTTGTTTGTTTTTTTTTTTTTTTTTTTTTACATATCTTCCCTCCCAATCTTTTGGAATATCAGATGAAAATAAAAAATTTGGAATATAATATCTTATTTTGAATTATATCTGCTGTAGTTCAAAAATCGACACTTAAATATTTGAACAGCCCGAAGTCGTACGTATTTCCACATGAACGAAATATTGTACTATACGTGCACATTGTTCATAAACATAATGATATGCATGCAGTTCAAACATATGCATAATGTCAAACATGTACATGTGCTGATTTTTATTTGTTGAATTGGTTTTAGGGTGCGTCGGACGGGTGTTGTTAAATTTGAGGATTTGGAAACTGTCTCTTCCCTCACAGGTTTACAGAAATCTAGTCTAAAGGGTCAAAAAGGAACAGAATTACTGCATATGAAAGCCAGAAAAAATCAGGACTAGAACATTCATTTTTCTCCGAAAGAAAAGCATGATTTCTTATCATTACGAATAATAACCGGTATATGTATTTATTTGGAATGAAGCTGTTATTGTTTCATTTCATTTTTCATTTTTTTTTTATACATAAATGTGTTTAGATTACCAAATAGATAACGTATTTCATTTGTAAAATTATTTTTTACATATGATATTTTTTATTGTCATTTTGCACTTTATTACTTTTTGCTTGTTTACTTAAATGTTGTATGGAACGGAATAAAGAAATAGCAAAATAAAATTTATTTTTGTTACATTCTTTCTCTCATGAGGGTACCTGAAACATTACACGTACGACTTAATCAAATCTTGTTTAGAATCATGACATCCGGGGAAAACACGTTGTTTCCAGCTGCTGTTGCGACAATTTTTGACAGTTGGACTGTACTTCAGGTAATTATTATCCATTTACATTTAACGAAATTTGGGCTTCAATATCTGGAGTTATATAGATTTTTTTCTCTCTGTCATTTTGAAGTTAGCAGTCAACCAGGGCTTCGGTGGTGCAGAGAGTAGAGAGAAGGCAGAATGGATGATCACGGCAGTGGATCAGTGGTTCAGAGAAAACAGTAAGCATATAGAGGTTATATGTATTATGATTAATCATTTAAAGAATTTGTAAACAACTAATAACAATTCATCCATTTAAAAATTACACGGGCTAATGGGTGTATTTTCATGCCAAAATCAGAGAAAATGGGGAATTTGTCAGTTTAAAAGTTGCACAGAAAATTTCACAGTGTCTTACTTCATCTGTTTAAAAATCTATCGTACGATTGAGCTGAGAATAATTATTATAGTTTTTTTTTAAGAGGATATAGAGGTGTATGAACTAGATGATTTTCTGGCTGACGTCATGAATACAGAGTTTGATACTATTGTTGAGGATGGAAGTTTATCACAGGTTAGGATAATGCTTAATCTTAACTAATAATGAAGAATAACAATAAATGAAAAAAATATCTAAAACTAATACACATTTTTTTTATTCTAATTTATCATTATTAAATTCCACAAGGTCTTTCTACAAGTCAGAACTTTGTTTATGAATCCCTTGTTATACTTGAATAAGGAATGGTTATTTTCAGATATCAACTTTGATATGCAAAGTTTACAGACTGTGCTGTGAGGGCAAAGAAGATGAAGTCAGAGAACAAGTAAGGTGCCTCCCTAAAGCTGCTGTCCAGAACTGTTCAAGAGTGGCTGGTAATGAGGAGGAGGAGGAAGATGAAGAGGTCAGAGGAGGAGGATCTTGCTTTCAGAATAATTTTCAAAATCTTTATCATATACATGGCAATTTTTTTTGTAATACAAATATCTTTATAGGACAGTGATCGACCAGGGGGAAGTAACTTATCACAAGCCAGTTGTAATGGAGGCTTAAATAATGGAACTGATAACACTAGATCCAAAGAAGGAAAAGAGGAATCAAAAGAGGGTCAGTACAGGGATATTGCGCAATTGTTAAATTTCCATAGTTTTTTAGAGATATTTTGTCCTCCATGGTCCCTTTTAGCTCACTTAAACTGAAAGCTGAGACACAACATTTTAACTTACTACGCAAATTTTCAAATATTTCAGAAAAAATGGAAACAGAAGAGGAGGAGGGTTGGACTACAGTGCATCGTGGGAAACGAAGATAGCAGAGACATCATTATGTACTCTCTATTATATTGTACATAAATAGGTGAATAAAGTAAATAGCATATAATGGTTGTTTGCTTTTTCCTTTGAAATTGTAATGTTCCATCTGGGCCCAGTTATTTCATATACATGCCTTATTTCCTAGCCAAACCCGATATACACTGTATATGCATGTATATGGATTATGTGCAATAGAAACACTGTTTTCATTCAGTTTTCTATTGGTAATATAGATGCATGTATAGTCATATGCCCAGTTCGTGTAACATTCCTGCTAAATCCTCCCAAATGGATCATAATTGTACAAAAAGTACCTATTGGTTAGTTGCATTAAAATACAAAGTTCCTAACATTGTAAATGAATTTTTTTTTTTTGCTTCTCTTTGAAATCTGATAAATTAAGAATCATCCTGCATGATTAAACAGACAATTGTCTGTTTATTAAGAGTACTTCAACATAAAAGGCTGTCAAAGCCGGAATAAAGGTCACCCATCAAAGATCTACTTCCATAAACTACAGTACAGGAGAGCTTATATATAGGTATGTTTAATTTCAGAGGAGAATTTCAAAACGTACAATTTTATGGTAAAATACATATAAGCAATCCCCTTCAAAATTTTTACCCAGTAATTTCAGCTTTCTTCCATAACCTCATCCACAAGCACTTTACACAATGAAATAAATAAAGAAACTTTAAATGTATGGCATATTTAATGAGCTAACATAGTAGTCTTCATTTGTTGAAGACTTGCATTTCTTTTCCATTATCAAACTGCATGTTAATTGTACACAGAATTTTTTAGGATTACACAAATGTTAATGTACAGTGCTTTCTACTGACTCAAAGAAGTACATAAACATCTCAAATTCAATTCTTAAGGAGGCTGGCGGGTCAAAAATTTAATCCCAAATTAACCACCAGATTTAACTTATTTTTTGGATACGGTATATATTTAGCTGTCAACTATCATTTGGCAAAGAAAAATTTCATATATTTTGATTTTAAAATTTTATCATTTTGTATATCTTTATATTAAGCTCTCCTTTTAAAGGAGATTGAAATAGTCTAAAAATGGCTTCCACCCCCTAGCCTCGTTAAAAATCTGTAGTCATTCAATGTTATCACTTTGCACTATATAAACCAACTTTTGCATTAAAATTAGACATGAATGAATGGTTAATGTGACTTGATGATGATAATACACTATGGTCAGGAGTCTAATTCTCCACCTAAATCCAGTCTCCGAAATCTGTCTAAATTGTAAAAACAAGCTTTGACGACTCGGCCACCAAAAAATCTACCATTCAAGTCAATGATAGCTGTAAAAGAAAAAGAGTTCATGGGACAGGCAAAAAAATTACAGACAAACTGATAAATGTAAGTTGAATGACATGTGTGCTGACTTTTTTTTATATATTGACAGAAATTAAATGATCAATTTTTTTGACCCATTAGTTTATAAATGCATACTCTAAAAAAGCACTTCAATAATTGAATACAACCCCAGAAAATTTTCAAATCAAGCTAAATGAAATGCTTTTACCTTTGATGGCTGAATCCACTCTTTCAAACTCAACAAAGATTCTCACAGCTTCATCATCCTCTCCATTAGGAATCTAAAAATTACCAACAGAAATACTGTAGTGAAAATTCATGTATATATTCACATCATTGGCTTTGTTAGGTAATATGTTTTGTTTTGTTTTTGTTTTTTTCTGCATATGATTTAAATTAACATGCATGCATACATGTATATCTTTCTTACCAATGTCAAATCATAGTTGTGTAAATTTTTGTATTTGCATGTAACAAAATCAGTTTTATCATTAACAACTAATTTAATAAAAATAATTTTTGAAACACTTAACCCCCTCCCACTCCCTCCTTGGGACATGGACATGCATCCAAAGATAATGAATTAAAACTGCAAATAATTGGAATTTTCTAAGTACAGGCTGTACAAGGGGCATAACTCACTCAAAATTTGCTCAACTGTATCCAAAACAGAACTTGGCCTAGGTATTCTTAATAATAATACGATAAATCTGTATAGTTTTACCAAATTTTATTTCAGTATGTGCAACTTCTGCAAAGAATTTACCAAATTCAATTTTAGAATTTGCACTTCTGCAAAGAAAATGAACAGATGGATAGACAGACAGCAGCAAAGCAATACATGTATGCCCCCCCCCCCCTTCTTCGAAGAGGCATAGTAATTTAAAAAATCTTAACCAAGGACTAAATCTCAATTTTATCACCAGGAATTATTTTTTTTTTTAAATATTTATCTTTTTTTTAAAGAGTACAAAAAACTTTATCCAGGATTTTACTTAGACCTTAAACTTTTGCTGCCTTATAACGTCTACCATGAAAGTCTTCTGAGTAAGTTGTAAAAAGTACCATATAACCTAAATTTCCTCTAAAGCAATTTTTTAAACTAGTTTTTACTGTATTTGGTTTTTTGGGGGGATGCTGCAATAATCAACACCTACCTCAAATATGACACATTTGATGACCCTTCCGTATTTGGAGCATTCTTCTGCGGTCTCTGGCTCCAGATCTTTATCCACCTCTCCTGGGCCTACCATGTTCTACAAGTCATCAAAAACTCATTTAAAATTTGTCTTCCTTTCTGTAGCACTTACTCCAATTCCCTCTACACAAAGGGAGAGAGGGAATACATGTTTACTGTTTTTAATGTTTGTCATATTTGTTTTTGCATTATTTTCCATAAACATTTTAAAAATAGCTTTAAATGATTTAGAAAATATTTCTTCAATAGATGAACCAATCATGCCTAGGGTCAGATTGAAAGTTCTTTAGAAATGATTTGATTTTCCAAACTCACTCTCAATAAGACCACTTTTGAAGGATTTTTCATTAAATTTGTGTTTGAAGCAGGTTCTCTTGAAGGTGGCTCGACAACTGTAACAAATGATGGAGTAAAGATTACTGACACAGTCGATAATGAATGTTTATGCATTTAAACACATAGATTGTAAAAAAGCTTGAATCTCTATAGATTTCTTAAATCAATACACAGAGTAATACCAGTAAACATGTATCAAGAGTATATAGATTTTTCAGAAGAAATGTACCTTTATTAAAGTCTGTAGTTTTTTTTATGGTTTATAGTACACACAGTTATAGAGTATCTGTATGTTTAATAGATGGACAATATAAACATGTATGTTTGGATAGGTTTGGAGAAAGATTAAAGAAACATTCATGTCTAAGACTGCAGCTTACTATGATGGTCACAGTGATTTTTTGGACTCAACAGTTATCGGATTTCCAAATGAACACCATGGACACCACTTGTTTTCAATGGATTCTTGACACTCTGAACACTTTTTGTAAATCTTTCTTATAGTGTCATGACTTACTTTTTGGTAATTCTTTCCCGTGTATGATCATTCTTACAGTGTCATGACTTACTTTTGGGTAGATCATTCTTACCGTGTCATGACTTACTTTTGGGTAGATCATTCTTACAGTGTCATGACTTACTTTTGGGTAGATCTTTCTTACCGTGTCATGACTTACTTTTGGGTAGATCATTCTTACAGTGTCATGACTTACTTTTGGGTAGACCTTTCTTACAGTGTCATGACTTACTTTTGGGTAGATCATTCTTACTGTGTCATGACTTACTTTTGGGTAGATCTTTCTTACCGTGTCATGACTTACTTTTGGGTAGATCTTTCTTACCGTGTCATGACTTACTTTTGGGTAGATCATTCTTACAGTGTCATGACTTACTTTTGGGTAGATCATTCTTACAGTGTCATGACTTACTTTTGGGTAGATCTTTCTTACCGTGTCATGACTTACTTTTGGGTAGATCATTCTTACAGTGTCACGACTTACTTTTGGGTAGATCATTCTTACCGTTTCATGACTTACTTTTGGGTAGATCATTCTTACCGTGTCATGACTTACTTTTGGGTAGATCTTTCTTACAGTGTCATGACTTACTTTTGGGTAGATCTTTCTTACCGTGTCATGACTTACTTTTGGGTAGATCATTCTTAACGTGTCATGACTTACTTTTGGGTAGATCTTTCTTACAGTGTCATGACTTACTTTTGGGTAGATCATTCTTACCGTGTCATGACTTACTTTTGGGAAGACCATTCTTACCGTGTCATGACTTACATTTGGGTAGACCATTCTTACCGTGTCATGACTTACTTTTGGGTAGATCTTTCTTACCGTGTCATGACTTACTTTTGGGTAGATCATTCTTACCGTGTCATGACTTACTTTTGGGTAGATCTTTCTTACCGTGTCATGACTTACTTTTGGGTAGACCTTTCTTACCGTGTCATGACTTACTTTTGGGTAGATCATTCTTACCGTGTCATGACTTACTTTTGGGTAGACCTTTCTTACAGTGTCATGACTTACTTTTGGGTAGATCATTCTTACCGTGTCATTACTTACTTTTGGGTAGACCTTTCTTACAGTGTCATGACTTACTTTTGGGTAGATCATTCTTATGTCATGACTTACTTTTGGGTAGATCATTCTTACTGTGTCATGACTTACTTTTGGGTAGACCTTTCTTACAGTGTCATGACTTACTTTTGGGTAGACCTTTCTTACAGTGTCATGACTTACTTTTGGGTAGATCTTTCTTACCGTGTCATGACTTACTTTTGGGTAGATCATTCTTACCGTGTCATGACTTACTTTTGGGTAGATCATTCTTACCGTGTCATGACTTACTTTTGGGTAGATCTTTCTTACAGTGTCATGACTTACTTTTGGGTAGATCATTCTTACCGTGTCATGACTTACTTTTGGGTAGATCTTTCTTGTGTATGATCTTTCTAACAGTGTCATGACTTACTTTTGGGTAGATCTTTCTCGTGTATGATCTTTCCTCCTCTCTTGCTTGTCTTCTCCACAAACAGTGCTGTACTCATGCCCTGCTCAGACTTCCCCAAACCCTGCCCCTCCTTGTAACCATATTTAGCCATGATCTTAGAGGCCACAGATCCTCTGGAATAAGAAAGTATCAGTTTTTATATACATGTAATTATTTTGTAATTTTGTGAGAAGCACCACTCATGAAAATAAAATTACTCTCTATTATTTTTATGCAACTGAAATCAATTTGAAAGCTCTAGATCAAAAGTCCACTTGCAATTCAATTTTCTCAAAATGTTTAAGGGACATTTTGCGATATAAAGTACATGTACTTGTGCAAAATATGGGATCTACAGTATCTAATTTCTTTTTAAGAAGTCTGAGTTTGGATATGGTATACTTTTTTTTAAAGTAATTCAGCATTCCAATTGAAGATAACAACAGCATGCAAATCAAAATGCCCATCATACAACACAAATGAGAACATCAGAATGAACTTACCCTAACCCTATGCTGTATCCCATGGGTGGAGATCCCGATCTGTTTGGCATAATAGGGGAACCACCCATGTCTGTAAATTAGAACAAATAAACGGATGCATAAACTAAATAATATAACTTCATTTGTGTTCAGTGGATCTAAATTTCAAATGACAGTGATGCATATTCATCTAAAAATTGTTCTCTGTTTACTTTCCTCTCAAAACTTTTGGTAGTAAGCCAATAAAATTCAGTGTTTCTTTTTTTTAATCCTTTATTTTGATGGATAAATATAAACTTGGGCTGACTTCACTGGTACACAGTAATATACTTGTATTTGATGGAGATCATACTGACCATTAGATACCTGGTCCTCTTCAATGAGTGATGAGGGAGGGGCAATAGCAGCTCCTCCACCTGTCAAAATCAAAATAGAAAAGTCATTTAACAAATCATTTCGTCATTTCAAGTTTTTTTTAATGAAATGCTTAGTATTACTATTTCAGTATGAACTCTACAGGCACAGCTAGGCTGCCCAAAAGTCTATATTTTTGGCTGATGTGAATTGACTTTTTTCAGACCTGGTTTCATACCCTAAACTAACCATAAGAGCTAATTTTGACAGAATTAACTTTTTTCTAACCTGATTTCCTGACCTGATTTATAACCCAAACTGATCATATGATCTAATTTTGACAGATTTTTTTTGTCTGACCTGGTTTCATTGGTTTCTGATAATCATCTTCCTCCTCCTCATCTCTCCTTCGCTGCGCTCGCTCCATCTCCCCGCCTCCTCTCCTGTTGTAATCATCTCTATCTCTATCACGATCTCTATCTCGATCTCTGTCCCGATCTCTACGTCTCCTGTAAGACACCATAACACAGCCACTTACAACCACTTCTAATCTAGACAAGTTTTTAGGGGATATGCAAGGCAAATCTAAAATTCTTTATATGATTTTAAAATAAAGCTACATTTTTGACATCAGAAAATTCCATTTAATTTATAAGATTTTTTTTTTTTTATAAACTTAAAGCATATAATGAATTACACTAAAAGATGCAAAATCGTCCATCCCTGGCAATTATCATAAGTGTGTTTTACTGTATAATACACCTGTTGACCTGTAGTGTTTTGTTTTTGAACATATTTTATTAACAGTATGTCAAAGGGACTGGACAAAAGTTTCAAAAACTTACATATTCCTCTCCAACCCATAGTGTCATATATAATACATTATTTTACCTGGAGTGTCGATCCTCGTCATTATCTCTCTTTCTCATGTCCTCCTCTCTCTCTTTCATTCGCTGTTCTTTCCTCTTTTTGACAAAGTCCTCGTAATCATTGGGTCTGAGGGGGTCATACTCATCAGCCACTCCTGTCAGGGAGGGCACGGGTTCTGAAGGAATGAAGGGGGAGCTACCAAGATTGGCAGGCATTCTGGGACTCCTCTCTATCTAAATACAAAAACAAATAAACTCTTTTCAGATGTAAAAGGAAAAAAAAAAAGAAAAAGAATGAATCATTCATTAATAAACTCATGTAAATTTGGATGTTTGTAGTAGTATTCCTACCTGTTTGAAGATATATAAATTTGTACCTATTTCTTATTTGATGTACACACGCATACAATCTTTTTAAAAACAGACTTATGTTACATTTTCTGTTCAACAGAATTAGTTCTACTTTTGAGCTCTGTTGCTTACCCTGCCAGTTATCTGGTTGAAGCAAATATAGCTAAACATATCATTAAGGTTTTCTTGAGTTTTGTCCATCAAATGCGAAAAGGAAATAAAGTAAGTTCAATTTATCATTTTTTTAATAATCTTTGACAGTTCGTTATAAAAAATAATACTAACCTCAAGTGTACAAAGATCAGTTCGCTATATCCGAAATTTGTTATATCAGATATAAAACTATAAAGATATTCAAACACTGATAAATAACAAGTCTCAATAAGGCTTTAAGCCTTATACCTGTTTCAAGATATAAATCTGTACATATTTCTTATTTGATTTAAACATAAAATTTTCAAAAACAGATTTTGTATATATAACATTTTCTGCTACATAAAACATGTTTGAACTCTGACATAGTCTGTTGCCTACCCTGCCAGTTATCTGGTTGAAGTAAAGCTCGGAATCATTGGATTTCTTATATAATCCTTTTGGACTTTTCTATTATAAAAAATAATACTTTGTGTGTACAAAGATAATGCAAGATACAGATATAAAACATATTCAAACACTGATAAATAACTGGTTCAATAGAAATCAGAATGTAATTAAAATTTTGAATATTATTCATCAAAAATTAAATTTTATAATTTGACTAATAATGTCTTTATTATTCATGTCAAAGTTGCACAGTTGGGGTCCTAACATCAAAAGAAATCTCTGACAGGTACACTCTTTATAGCTTTCTGAAACATTGAGAATGTACAGGTTTGTTCAGAGTCTTTTGTTCAGAGTCAAGTTTGAACCTTACAAGACATTGTTTTTGAGTTTACTTGACCCTGTTATTGAGCTTACTACTGTAGACTTTGTTATTAAGCTACTGTAAGTACTACACTCTGTGACTGAGCTTACTACATTCTGTTGTTGAGCTTACTTGTCTCTGTTTTTGAGCTTACTTCAGACATTGTTTTTGAGTTTACTTAAATCTGTGATTGAGCTTACTAGTCTTTGCATTTGAGCTTACCCGGCTTTGGGAGGAGGATGCTTTCTTGGCCTGTAGTTGTGACTGCAGAAGTTTGTAGTTAGAGGACCATCCAGCTGAAAGTTAGATACATGTAACAGGATTAGTGAATTATACAATTATAGTGAATTACACTCAAACTGCTGTTTCTCCTACAGTTTACAAAAAACACAGGTAACATCATGGAAAGGGGGTCCAAAAAGGTATCATTCTTGTGTTGTTATATAGTATTTTGCAAAATACAACTTAAAAAAAAAAATTATTATAAACGAAGGAGCAAGCCCCTTTCAGCTTTTGTTGAATTGTTTGCTGTTTAAAGTCCTTCTCAAGAATTTTTCAATTATATGGAGATGCCACCACTTGCCAGTGCACAGCTACAAATTTTGTCTTAATACACTGTACAAAAGAACTTATGGCACCCAGGTATAACTTTCTAAACAACAATATATCGAAAATAATTTTAATCTTTCTTAAAGGAATATAGTTAGATATTTTTACACTAGCAATTTTAAACAGAATCATTAATTTTGTAGAATGTTACAATCATCTGAAGTTTTTGGTCTTAATCATAAGTTCTTTTGTAAAACGGGCCCCTGGGTCATTGAGCTGTGAGGAATCTTTTTCGTGCCAGCACCTACTGCGACAAGAGACCTCTGACTCAGTTGATATGGTTACATTGGAAGGACCGGTCTTCATGTCCCACAGTGGGATTCAAACCAGTGACGTAAGAATCAACTCCTTATTTCACAACTCTAGAGCAGATGCTCTTACCACTGACCAAGCGGGCAATGAAATTGCAAGCCTCTTGTTGAGCATGTTCAGGACAAAGTGCGCATTTTATTGCCATTTGCTATATTTCTATTAACCATGCCTAAATAATAAAACTTACCCACTACAGGCTTTGTACTCCCACCTTCTTCTTTGTCAATGTCTAAACCATCATACAGGGACATTTCTGATAAAAGTGAAAAGATAAATCTACTTTATCTAGCAAAACATACATGTGCAAATATCATGCCTTAATGTAGCAAATACCTCCAATAACAAACAATGAAATTATACACATTCGATACGAGAAAAATACGCACTAAAATTCTTTTGCAAAAAAAGATTATGGCCTTGCAAAATCAAGAATGAGGGGGAAAAAAAATTTTTTTTTTAGAAAATCGTGTTGTTTGTATTGACACACGGACAGATATTATTAGATAACTCGTTCATGAAGCACACTTTGAAAAAAAAACATAAAAAAATTAATTTACACGAAAAAATAATACAATCAGAAATATTCTGAAAATCAAAAGCATGATGTGCTTTTATCAGGACGATGAAGAATATCCCAACAATCACTGACTGATTCTCAATAAACCGGAAATATGCTACTTATACGGCAATTGGTTTTCTCTTTTATAACCCACCGAAGCATTTCCTGCGAGAATTTGCTAGCATTGATTGTTTTTATCACATTTTTTATCTTTTGTCACATGAGCAAATCACTCTAAAAAGAAAAAAAAGGGTAAGTAATAATATGTGAAATTTTGACATTGGCTTACTATTGACTGAAGTTAAAAGCAAGCTTATTATGATCGTGTGATATGCACTTATCTCTTCACAAGCTGTGGTCTCGGGCATTTAACAGCTGTTTAATGAAGTTGCCATATCATAATCTATATCTACCTTTAAAGTTAGGACTCATTTGTGGCCAAATAAAAATAGGATACATGTCAACATAAATAATAGCGTGTTTGAGAAATGATGTCCAAATCATGCAAATGGGATATAAAGAATGGGTGGACTTAACACCCCATTTTGGATCTTTTGTGTGACTCCTCTACCAAGCTGTAAATGAAGTGAATCCAAAATATATTATAAGCAATGGAAAGAGCTATGTTTGCTTGATTATATTAGGTAGAACATTTGTATAAAAACAATGCCCTTTTGCATGTATGAAAATTGAAGCAATGATACAGAAGTGTCGTCTTCTACAATTTGACATGTACCCTGGGTGGTTTTTAGGTCACATATCAATATTTATAGGAGGCGGAGCTATCGATCGGCATCATGGTTGACATCTCTCTATATATCCCTCTCTCAATCCAAAAATTTGAATACATGCTTAGCATATTACAGCGATATTTTATAGGAAATTATTTTTAAAATGTGATGACAGGCAAAATTAAAACAACTTTAAATTTGCGTAATTCTGAAAATGGCAACCAAACACGCTCAAAGACATGATTTAGATCGAGGTCAGGTTGAAGAATACAGGTGGACATCACGTGATGAATTGCAATGTTTAACAGGTCAATCAAAGTAAAATCAAGGTTCACGCAGTCAAAACAATGGAAGCGAGAAGTTGGTTTTGAACATGGTTTTTGTTAAATTAAGTATGAGCACACGTTTGTCGGCTCTTCTCCTTTTGATATGACTGTTTTGTTCAACATACAAGTACAGTTTTCTTAAGAACCGCTGACAAACATGTGCTGACTATGTATTCAGATGATGAAAAATGTGTGACCCTGATTATCTATTGATTTTCAAGAAAAAATCAGGCACCATGTCTTCGATATTTATTTAGTTTACCTCAAAAAGAGCGTTTTTAATTCACATCTGTACCATGAATACATGGTGATAATATATCAGGGGTTTAAATGATGAAAAAAATTAAACATTTTATGAAAGTTAAATTTACGGCATTTTTTTGGCTGGTTTAGTCCACCTATTCTTTACATTGAAAAATTAACGAAGAAGTTTTTATATTAAGTCAAAAATCATAAATCATAAAATACAACCTTTACTTATGTCTGAATATACTTCTTGACAATTGTTATTTCAGATGGTTCCTGTACATACCCTGTTTTATCCTCTTTTGGTCTTTGTAACCACAATCACAGCAGCTTCTTTTTACCTTTTTATGAAAAAACCAGAGCTTATAGTGCATTATTACTTAAGGTAAGAAAGCAGCATCTTTTCAAAAAAATTTAGCTGAATTTTTGTTAAGTATGCATACCACGACTGGAGGATTATTTGAAAATTCTGTTTTGGCATGTCAATTTTGTTATTTCAGATGGTTCCTGTACATACCCCCCCTTTTGGTCTTTGAAATTTGCAAGGCTATAAATTCATATGCTAAAGCAAGTAAAAAGTGACCTTGGACCCCCCCTGGAAAACATGGATTTGTCTTAAATTGGAATGAACAGTCGGAGGTTTGGAGCATTAGAAGTCAATGACTGGATCCGCGTCTGTTTGGTTCCTGAAATGTGTTTTTGTTGCCAAACATTGTCGCAAGCCACAGGATTCATGTCCATTCTACTTTTGAAATCCACAAATTTTTGTGAAAATAGAATGGAAAGAAAACTTGTGGCTTATCAATGATGGCTGATAAAAGGCTTTTTTTCTCTTTCAGAATGACAGTTTTATGGAGTGGAATGAAAATTAAGTATATTACTTTAAATGGGAGAAAAGTTTGTTATGGGGAGAAAGGACATAAACAGAAAGGAAGATCTAGCATTGTACTTCTTCATGGGTTCTCAGCTGACAAATCAATGTGGGCACCTCTTGTTAAAGTAAACATCTTCATTAGTCATCCTCATCAAATATTGCTTTATTCATTTACTCTTTAAATCAATATTCAACACGTAAATTAAGGACATTTTTATGGAGTAAATGTAAATTTCTGTCCATGTTCAGGGTGTACATGTATATCTTTCACAGAATCTCCCCAGTGATCTTCATGTCATTGCTTTAGATCTCCCTGGAAACGGAGAAAGCGAGACCCCAGTGGAGGGCACCGACTTGTCATTGGAAGGACTTATCAGCATGGTACACCAGGTATAATGATACAGCCCAGAGTAAACTTTCCTTCATTTATTGATTTAGTTAAACACATTTGTAAGATGGTATGAAATTAATTTTAATGTTCAATGTTTTAATTTTATTATAGAAAAAAAAATTAAACACTTTTCATGAATTAATGCACAGTTGTTTTAGTGTAATTAACATAAAAATGTCATAGAAAAATTACTATGCAATGATTAGTTAATTTTAATTTTTTTTTTGCTAGCAAAGGCTTTTTCACATAAATTGAACATTTCATTGTCTACTGATGACACATTACAGATAATAGAGATTTTAGGGATGTCAGGGGATCCTATACATATAGTTGGTCTGTCTATGGGAGGTGCTATAGCAGGCCTGTATGCTGCTGAGTATCCACAGGTTGTGGACAGGGTGACCATGATGTGTCCTGCCAGTAAGTAAGCTAAGTTATAGGGGAGGAACATAAAGGAATTGTGTAAAGAAGTAAAATTTTATGAATCAATGAATACAAGACAGTTTCTAAACTTGGTAATTAGTTAAAATATACAAAATTAGGGTTGTCTCTAGGAAAGGAAGTAGCAGGAAGTAGCAGGGAACATTTAAAAAAAAGAAGAGTGTCTTTGGCTCTGCCCTAGTAGATTGTTGAGGAGGAATGCCAGAATAACATCATGATAGACAGGGAAATTTCCCAGTCCTTGGGTCTTAGGGACAAGTCTGTACATGTATTGTTATTCTTGCACTTTGAAGGTTGAATTGCATTGTACATGTAAGCCCCAACCACTTTTTGTCCATGTAACCTCATTATACCCCCGGCTTGAAAAGTGTGAGTGTAGTAATCGGTATTTCCGTAAATATATTGGGGTACCCATTTTATCCGCTAAAAGATTATCTTAAACCACTGAAGGAAATTTGATGAAACTTTCACAGAATCTTTATTACATATTGCCATTGTGCACCTCCTATTTTACTTTTTGATCTGACATATATTTTGGATTTTCCAGAGGAAAACATGGATACTGCCATTATATTCATATGGGAGGCTGGGGGTATTATTTAGTGAGCTCATTGCTCACAGTACCTCTAGTTTAGTATTTTTGATACTGTGATACCAAAGTTTTCTCTATTTCTTTTAGATTGTATTCAGTTTTGTCTGTACTTTCTTATCATTTTCTTTTCGTTATTAATTTTCAGTGAGAACTCCTGAACAGACCTCTGTTGCCATGGAGATACAGAAAGCTGTAGAATCAGGAGACGAGGACACAATATTAAAAGACTGCCCTCTTTTTCCTCAGAGCCCAGATGAAATGCAGTATTTGTTAGATTTTGCACAGTATCATAAGAGTAGCTTTATTCCAAAACAGGTTTGTTTGATTTCTATGGTCTAAAATTCCAATCATTGGTCATTGGTACAGAAGCTAAGAAAGTTTTACCAATCTTTTAGCTGTGTTTTCTGTTTTTATTAGCATTAACATATTGTTTTTCTGTGTCAGTGTTTCATGATATATACATGTAAATAGGAGTCTAGCCAAAAGGGTTACCAAGATAACTTATAAAGAATTTACTCATAGTATATGCAAGAGTTCAGTATTCTTACATCTGTACTGTCTACACTTGTCAAGTGGGTATAAATTTTCTGACCTTAACCTTCCTTTTGACCTTGACCTTATCCTAATGTTAAACAAAGAAGCAAGATTTATTTTGTTCATGCTACATTACTAATAAATCCAGAGCTGGTCATTCATTTCCCATTGACAAATTTCTAGTTTGTCATTTGGATTTAGTTTGATACAAAAATATTGTAATGAATACATTACTATTGCTTTTGCAGAGTTAACAAATGTATGTCTTACTTGGAAGATTTATTTTGTAGATTCTGCAGGGAGTAATTGATATGAGGAAGCAGTACCATGGCTTTTATCTTAAATGTGAGTTTTTAGTTTTATAATTTTTGGAAATGATACATAAACTTATTACATGCATTAAAATATAAATCAAAGAAAATTACAAGTAACTAAAGGTCCATGTTAAAAAAAAAATTCAGTCCCTGTATGGTGATGGTCTGACATATGTCAGAATAGGAAAGTTGAAAAGTTTAAATGAATATTCAAAATATAGTGAAATATTATTTAATCTAAGCATTCAAATGTTGATGTCGAAAACATTTACAGGATGAATTCCAACTTTCAGCTCTGAAGTAAAATTCATGATAATGATATGAAGCAAGTAAAATTTATTTAATATGTAACTTATATTGATTTATTGAATATTCCACTCTTTGAATGAAATGACTGTGTGCTGCATGTTTATATTAAATGACAATATTTGTTTATGTCAGTGTTAAAGGGCCTTGCAGAAGAAGGAAATGAGAAAACAGTACCATGGATTTTATCTCAAATGTGAGTTTATAGTTCTGTAATTTTTGTAAATAATGCACATTTAGGTTACTATTAGGTTGCATTAAAATATCAATCAAAGAAAAGGTTTATGTACATTAGGTCTATGGTAAAAATTTGATTCATTTCCCATATGGTGATGTTCTGACATATGAATTGGGAAGTTGAAAAGTTTAAATGTAAAAATATAGTGATATATTATTTAATCAAGCATTCAAATTTTGATGTAGAGAACATTTACATGATAAGTTCAAAATTTCAGCTCCGAATTATTACAACTTGGAGTTTTTTAAATTCAAGATGATGATATGAAGCACATAAAAATTATTAACGTAAACCTTATATAATTGATTTATTAAAATATCCAATCTTTGAAGGAAATGAAATTATCAAATAAATTTTTAGTCAGTTGTAATATAATTTTTTGATGATTTTGATTTTTTACTGTCACTATATGCCTTACATTTATATTTTCATGTATTAGTGTGACCGCTACAATATTAATAAAAAAGTAAAGTATATGTTTCTATTAAATGACAATATTTGTTTATGCCAGTATTAAAGGGCCTTGCAGAAGAAGGAAATGCAACATTACTAGAAAGAACAGCCCCAAGAATAATGGTACCCTCCCACATTGTGTGGGGACAAGAAGATCAGGTAGGGCTCCTTTGTGGTATAAGGGTCATGTGTACAGTTATTTGTTCATGACTAAACTTGTGCCCTAAGCCTAAACTGAAAGAAATTATCAAATAAATATGTAGCAGCTTTATATATTTTTTTGATGATTTTGTATAACATGATATTAATTGAATCTACAATCTATAAAATAATAGTTTTCCATCTAAAATGTATGGTAAATCACTTTATTTGTGAGAACTTCATTGCGAGACAGTGGGATATAGAAAATTTCATTCTTGTGTATACTAGTACTGTATTACGAAAGATTACTGAGAGCAATACCCACAATTCTTGAAAATTTTGTTTCACTAATAAAGAGTTAATGACCCACTCGCAAAGTTAAAGTATTGCAAAAATTTGGTTATCTACAGTACTTTAAAAACCTTCACTTTAATACTTTTAGCTATTTAATGTGCAATGCAAGTAGCAGAAACTGTTCATATATATGCTGTAGGTTGTCCATGTTTCTGGTGCCAGTGTACTAAGGGACAAACTGCCCAACTGTCAAAGAGTGGACATCATTCCACGCTGTGGTCATGCAATCAATCTGGACAGGCCAGGATCTAAGACAAAAGCTCTTCTCAGCTTTAGGGGAGAGTACTCCAAGAAAAACACGTAATCAAAAGCTTGCTGTGATATCATTTAATGACAAAAAAATTCATGTTTCTCAGGTGTTGTTTTAATCTAGTCAAGATAACAGAATGATTTATGGTAATTTTTAGAATTTTATTTTAGAGAATTTTATACAAAAATGTTTTACATATATTCCATCTTGATCTCATTTTAATTTTAAAACTTAACAATATATTGATAGGTTGATTCTTTTTGATCATGTAAATTTCATAATAGTTGTATGTTCTATATGAACTGTACAAACCAAACTTGCATTGATGGTGTATCTAAAGAAGCAAAATACCAATCATTCTGCAGATAAATGCATGTGACCGACATATTTTTAGATTAAATGTTGAGTTCTATTATGTTTTTTTGCAGTTAAATTTTTCCAAATAACTTCAGGTTTAATCTTGATTTGTATGAAAGATATAATGAGGGAATCTTCATTAAAATGCCCTGTTCACACGGAGAATTTAATTGTATGAAGTAAACTAATGCAAAGTATAATACTAAATTGCATTCACACGACAGCTAAAGTGGATTAAAATTTTATTTCTACTATGGCTATTTAAGGCTATTATGACGTCATAATCTGATACAAAATAATCACTTGACAAATTAATTATTTGTATACAAATTAGTGACTTAATATAATTTCAATAATAAATGAAACTGTTCATGCATCTTATGGAATTTTCAATTGCTTTGCTTATAACTTACATTTTTTTAATAGAGCTATGGAATTTTTGATTACTTAATATATTTAATCACACAAAAAAGGAATTTTTTTTTTAAAGTATTGAATGAACAATTTTTAAGCATACCATATTCTTTCATTTTAACTGTGATGCTATATTTAAGTATTACATGTGTGAATTTTTTCCAGTTGTATTTGTGAATTGTTTGTGATTTTTTTTATTGTATTGCACAATCAAAGTATGTTTAAAAGTTTAATGTCTAGTTGTGTATAATTATATATATTTTTTTAAATTTCTGTTATGATAACGTGTCTTACTACAACATGACTTAAACCAAAATAAATGTGTTCTAAGATTAACTTGGATTTTATGTACAACTAAAGATAGAGGAGCCTTATTTGATCAACAAAATACTTCTCAAAAATAAATGATATATAGGGTTTGTTTCTGTGTTGAAAATTTTTCAAATTAGTCTTTTCCAATTTTAATGTGCAATATTTGTTCACTGATACCAGGGATGATAAAAAAATTCGCGAACTAATTAAATTACTTCCAAAAAGTAAATGGATATAGTTTGCGGTTTTCAAAATAGTGACATGCTTCGTAGCGTTTTGTCACAGAAGCTAAAGTAAAGATTTTTAGGGATTTACATATTTCTTACCATGCAATATATTTTTTTGAACATTATATAATAAAACCAGTACGTTTAGTATAGGTTAAAATGGCCAAATGTTTGGAAGAAAATTTATATAAGGAGCATACCCCCCCCCCCCCCCCCCCCCCCCCCCCCCCCCCCCAAGAAATAGGATTTTCGTGTTTGGGAAATAGACATTTCCTTTTTTTTTTTTTTTTTTTTTTTTTTTTTTTTTGCTTGTAGGAGTAGAGTACAAATTTTTTCATCAAAACCCAAGTCCTCTGTCAATGATTTAATAAGTGAAACGAAATGGTTGTTATTTAATGTCACGTTTTCTTTTATCTAAACATAAAAAATATTTTTAAAGTCTACAAGGAAACGGTATTTTAGGGATTTAATAATTATATTATTGTAAAGATATTCAACAATTTTTCTAACTGTAAATTGGCGATCCTCCATATCAAATTGCTAAACAAAGGACACATCTCCACTACAGTTTGCTTTCACTGGATATAAATTGGAATATTCCAAGATATATATGTATTTGTATATATTTGTGTATATACAGCCGTTAACAGGTTTGAACCCTTGAATATGTAATACAAGACATATCACACACACCAACCATTATTTGTCGTATAAGTAAAGATCTACATATTGACGATCTTTTATCAAATTGTGACAAAGGACACAATCATGCATGCTTTCACTGGACAACAGTATAAACATAATTTTAAGCAACTCCCTTCCTTCGCTAAAACAATCAAATTTTATATGCTATTTATGCCAAATTTAAGACTATGTGTCACAAAATTGTTTTTTGAAAATATAGAGATAGTTCGCTAACTTTTTGATCACCCCCTCGTATACTGGAGTAATACCCAGTATATCTCAATGCATTAAAAAAAAACTTCCACAAAATCTACCACACCTTTTTCATTTTTGAATGCTTTATAATTGACTGAAAATGTTTATGGCAAACTAACAAACACCATGTATATGGCAACTGGATGATCTATTGGAACTTTATCATCATCAACCCATGTTTTTATTGTAATTATCCACTATTCCTAACTGATTTGGTACATAACAGAATTTCTAAGAATAAAGTCTTCTTAATGTCACATCTTCATATCAGTAGAATTATAACCAAGATCTACTACAGTACAGCCTTGCAAACTTAGACGTCGTAAATTATTACTAGCTTTGTCGGATGGACCCATAATATATCGTGCAAAATCAGTCTTTCCGGTCTTATGGTCACCTCCACTTTAGCGAAAACGCATGGGCGGATACAGGAATTGTGAAATCCGGGGGGCCTGGATTTTCCTCTCTTCAGTGCAAACTCATTCAAGTCCCTTCTTAGCCCCCTTTTTTTAAATTCATCTTAAATCTTTATCTCTGACGACTGCAGTACATCTCTTACTGGTTTTTAATGTCGTATTTCAATAACACAATAAAAACTGTGACATCAAAGCCATAGAAGGGTAATTAATTAAACTGAGATTTTATGTACCAAAGTAAATGGCATCATTAATACTACAGTCATATCATAATTTGAATAGTTAAGACTGAATAAAATTCAATCACGTCTATCCCGTTGTCAAAACTATTGGGTTTTCCATGCAAATATATATAAGAGTAAAACTATAGGCACATATATAGAAATTTGATGCTGCACAGCTATAAAGTATGGCATTATTAATATTTTCATAATCATACTTTGAAAAGTTTTATTTGCTTCAATTATCAGGCAGAGTATTTGTTTTCTTTACAGTTCGTTTTCTTTTGTGTTTCCTTTTTCTCTAATTTTGAAAATAAAATCATGTGTGTATTGTTTGAGCATTTAAGTGCCTGTTTAATTTCTTATAGGGAAAATTTTTAAATATATTAAACAAAATAACTGAAATATTCTGACAAACTTAACTGCTCAGATCTTCCATTTATTATTTAAAAATCTAGACATAGAATCTAGCACATTTTTTAATGATTGAATTGGTTATAGAAATGCCTTTTTTGCTTTCACTTTTCGATTAAAGGTAGGCCTGCATTTAGAAAATTTTTGTTGATCTGAAAATAAGGTAAACTATCCGATATTGCATTGCGGTTTCCTAAAAAATTTGTTTTGTATATTTTTCAAATATGTATAAAAATATTCAAATTTCAATTACATTCTAATTTCTTATACAGTGTTTCTAATAGTCTTTAAAAATTGAAACGCTAAAAGATCTAATTTTGGAAAATAATTTTATTTTTCATATGAATTATATAAGAAACACTATTCTCTGCTATCTCGCACAAATGCCTGGTAAGGTACCTCAATTTTTTGTGAGTAAACATATTAAAGAAGTAATTATTCTTAAAAAGACAAAATCTTGGAATTTTTCTTAAAATTATTATTTAGGAACGTATCTTCTGTCCTTGAGGTCTTAATTTTTAACTATATACATGTATATTGGAAGCAAATTGAAATCACTAGTGTAATGAAAAAAATTTTGTACCTCCAAAAAAACCTGACAGAACTATAAAAAAAAAAAAAAGAGAACAAAAGGAAATGTCTGACAGGATATCCTGTTTTAATTCTGTAAAGTCCTGTACCAAAAATTTTCTTCCAAACATTAACACTTTTACCAATTTTAACCTATATAACGTATCTGTGGAAATTATAGAGATATGATATGTTTACTAAGTATATATTTGTGGGTAAAGAGATGAAAAAGATATATATTGCCACCATAATCACTAGTAATGATGTGTCCAGCAGAACTATAGTTGAAAGAAAAAGAGAACAAAACACTGTTGTTTTAATTCTGTAAAGTTTGTTTATTTAGCTCCCTATTTCATTGTTCTTTATGCTATATAACTTCATAATTATAGATACAGATATCCAAAATGTACAGCTATATGTGGGTAAAGCGATGAAAAAAAAATTAAAATAGCTCTTGGCAAAATACTAGTATATAAATACGTGTTTTCATTTTTCAAACTTTAAAAAACGTTTTAATGCATAGTTAATGACAATTTTCAAATAAAAAAAATCAAAACTAACAAACAAAATACAATTTGCAAAGCTCTAAGATTTTTATATTTAATATCACGACAAAATACACCCATTTTTAAATTCATAACAATTCATGGTGTCAAAAGAATATGTTATTTTATCAATGATGTATCTTTTTGTGGTAAATGTGTTTGAAACTAATTCCTCTTTGATCCTCTACATAATTTTTTTCATGCTGATAAATGCATACTTGTTCATTCTTCTGTAGGTATGAAGTCTGATATTTCTTGCCGGAAATTTGTTCTCATGACCATTGCAATATTGCACACTGTAATCATTATGGCTATCAATAGCACTGAATGGTAAAAAAAGAAAATATATCTACAAAAACTGTTATTCAAAATCAAAAAAAAATCACAGAGTTTACAGTTAAGAAACATGTTCTAAAATATCAAAATGTATATATTATATATAATAAATATATTATTTCTCAAATCCAAAATCATTAAAAACATATAAAATAACATGAATAATAAAAAATAATTGGTAAGTGCATGAAAAATGAAACTGGCATTGATAATTCAAAGCTTTTAAGACATGCAGTTATATAAAGTTTCTCTAAAAAATTAACGTTTTATATGATACAACGCATTGACAATCAAAAGATAAAAGATTACTACTGTTTTTCATAAACATGACACTACTAGATTGGTACATTCAAGATAAAATAAATATGTTTCATTTGTCACACACCAAAATAGTTTTAAAACATAATTGCACAAGTTCTAAAATAAAAGCACCAGATTATATAAGATCTACTTATACTAAAATTAACCCGCCTCCCTAAAATTGTCATCAGATCTTCAAAATATGATATTCTGATTGTTTTCAAAATGTCAACATATAAAAAAGGTTACGAGTGCAAAATTATTTATATAACAGTGAAATTCACGAATAGCATTTAAGTACATTTAAGATAAAATAAAATTAAGTTTCATTTGTAACATACAAAAATAGTTTTTTAAAAAATTGCACAGGTTCTAAAATGGAAGCACAAGATTAAACAATATCTACTTATTCTAATTTAACCCGTATCCCTATAATCTGCAATCAGATCTTCAAATTAAGATATTCTGATTGTTTTCTTCGATGGTATTCACCTGAAATGAAAAACATTGCATTTTATCAATTGAAAAAAAAGAATCTTAAATTACAGAAATATATCTTGCGTCTGTTAAAATGATTAAACAAAAAATTATGAAGTTTTTTTAAAACGATGTAAATATGACAGATATAATAACACTAATGATGCCTGGTAAATCGGACATAAGGCACCCTTAAAGCCCATATGTATTCATTTATAACGCTATGATAAAAGTTGCTATATTTCCTAGAAACATGGGGTTTTATTCTCAGAGAACATTTCTATGCAACGAAAAGGGTGAAAATAACGAACATTGATAGATTTTAAAAAACTTAAAACAATACAAAACTGTTAGAATTACGCAAACAAGGACAACACACTATGATCCCGTGTTATTACAGGTAAAATGAATTAATTCAATTTAAAAAAGTGATTTACAGTATTGGAAAACATGGTTTTCACTGTACAAACCTTTTTCTTAATAGGTCCATCACAACCCATTAGGATTTTTTCGGGTGTGGCTGGACATTCCAGTCTATAATTTTCATTATGACCTTGTTCTTTACGTGCAGCATTCACAGCTTCCCTGAGGGCCAGGTGCACACCCGCCGCTAACAACAGAGGGGGCTCTCCAATACCCTTAGGAGGAAAAACAAACATTGGATTTTAGGAAACTTTTGTTGTACACTTGATGGTCATCTACACGAGGTAGGCTATAAAACAGACCAATCAATATTTACTGCAAGATGTTTTCAAGATTGTTATAAATTACGTAAAAAAATGTAGAACAAAATTTCAACAAAAAGTTTAATTTCAGAATGCTCATCCGTATTTATCATAAATTTGGAGAGAGAGGTATCATGACTTGTTTAATTATAAATATAAAAGAGAATTTTCTCTTTTGGAAATTTTTATTGAATTGTCATCAAAAAGGCATTCAAGCAAGAAAGTTTACTTTACTTTTTTAAAAAAAGAATGCTCAACGGTTTTCCATTTTTTTTTTTTTTTTGGAGGGCTGGGTGTAATTTCCTTGATGATTTTTAAAACATTTCACATAGAAGTACAGATATTTATTACCTTTGATGAATACAGCGGTCTGTTTTCACCCTTGGCTTCTTTCAGGAGAGTAACATTGAACTCCTTTGGAATGTTTCTGATGCCTGGTACCTTGTAATTACCGGGACCATATGATGTCACTTCTCCAGAATCCTTATCAAACACTACTTTTTCCAATGTCATTAAACCAGTGCCCTGGTTTAGAAAAAATATTAAATTTCATACATATTCATATTTAAAAAAATCAAAGAAATAATCATTGAGGATCAGAAATCACATAATCAAATTACTGAAAGTAATTAAATAGAGGTTCATTACCTGTACATATCCCCCTTCGATTTGTCCGACGTCAATAGCGGGATTAAGACTCTTGCCAACATCAAATACAATGTCAGCACGTAGTATCTAGCAGTTGTAATAAACAGGATTACATGTAATTTTTGTCTTTAAATTCACCCAAAATATTTTTTTAGAATTTTAAAATAGAAATCGAGATAAATTTCATTAAGTATTGGTGCTTATGATAACATAACTTTATTAACATGATAAATATTCCTTGAGCCAAATTAAGTTTAAGACATTGTCGAAGGAACATTTAAAAATTGTTTATATTGATAGAATGAAAAAAAAATGAATAATTGGTATGGACCTGATGCTCCCCTGTTAAGCAGTCTATCTCCACCACGGTGCATGCAGCCCCATAGGAATTATAATTGCAGTATTCTCCTTCTCCTTGCTTTTTGAAGTCATATCCTTTCTCACGAGACCTGATATGAAAACAACTCACCATTTTAAGAGTGACTCAAGATTCTTAAATGCTGAGTCTGTGGCTTTCAAGGGATATAGATGAGATATATGTAAAGTGACCAGCATGTATAATTAAATCATTAATTAATATTATGAAGGTTCTAGTATTTTTTTGACCAACTCACTTGTAGAATCCAGTAGCAGACAGACTTATTCTGCTGAAATATGCAGCTTGTATCTGGAATAAAAATAAGATATACATATAAATATTGACTATCACAACCTGTTTCATTTGATGACGTGATCTACGTAAAACGTACCAGTTGTTCCCATGATGCTTCGGGCATGGCGTCTCTCAATGGCTGCAGTCTGTCCTTTAAGATCTGGCATGCATTCTTCATAAAAGATAAAAGAATTAGTCTTGCTATTATTACATAAGAAAAACCTTCATACATAGCTATTCCCAAAAAAACCGTTCTTGAACAATGAATGATTCACAGAAGGGAAAGAGAGACAATATAATAATCATATAATGAATTAACTTCTAAAAGTTAAGGGGATATTGTTCTGTTTATATAAGTTTAGAATATAGAACATGTGCTTGCCATTACAGCTCCCCCGTTGAGGTCAGTCACAAAGCTTCCTCCCGTCTCTGTAGTATTGGGGACAGTCACAGTGTTGGTCTCACTAATGTAAACCTTCTCTACCGGAATTTCTAGGACAGTTGCAGCCACCTTACGAAAATACATGTAATAATGCTTTAGAAATAACCCCCTAAATGTATTTGTGTTTTAAAGACATTTTGATTTTTTTTCTGAGCTACCTGAATCATCTTGGTCAGACCCTCATTTCTCAACGGATTTCGCTCAAATTTTTCCTCCATGTTATATAAACCAAAACAAAAAGCCACTTCCGGTTTGAGTGTATATATTAACTTTCGTTTCCAAAAAGCAGAGACGGCTGAAGCCTTTTACTTATTTTAGATACTAGTTAGAAGGAAATGTAAATAACATTTCTGTATTCAAAATGGCGCTAAAAAAATTAGAAAGCTTAAAAGACCAAAAATTACTCAATTTTTCTTTTTATCTACAAGTAAAAAATTTGTTAAAATATATACATAATTTATGCAGAATTAGAAGATCTTTCTGATATGTTGAACATGATAAATTAAGGAGAGGGGCCAAAAAATATCAAAAATTTGAATTTGTTATGCCAAAGAAGCACAGTTGTTCAAAATGTCAAGCTTTATAATGGGTCCAGCCAATCACTTCGGAAGTTTCAGAAAACATATTTTGCCGTTTTTGACAGGTTTTTGGGTAACATGTCTCACTAGAAGCTTAAATATTAAAGTCGTCGTCACTTTCAAATCCGGAAGTACAAAGAATGGCTTAATTTTTTTACTTAACAAAATATAATAACCCATTTTTGAACTTCAATATCTTTTTTTTTTTTTAATAAAAATTACTTCCGGTCAAACAGGACGGAAGACCTACTCGTTGCTTTGCAACGAGCTCGGCTCTAGTTTTAAATATATTTGAAACTTTTTCTGAGCTACCTGAATCATCTTGGTGAAGAGACCCTGTCCGAGTTCTATTCCTCCATGTGAAACCAAAACAGATCCGTCAGTGTAAATATTAACAAAAGCCCCAGCCTTTGAATTAAATTTTCAAAATTAATTACACTTTATATCACACAAACAATTCAATGAATACATGTTATTTTGATATGGCACCTGATCCCACCTCTAATGTTTCGGGGGTCCGTGTTCGCTCTGCTCTTATTTCGTATTGTTTTATGGAATTTGAGATTGAATACTGTTCGTTATCTCCATATCCTTCTACATTCTTATGTGAACTTATTTAAGGAAATAAAAATATAATTTGAATACCTGGCATATGAACAACATTGGGTAGCCAATGCTCATGACAGCGGAAGACATGGCAAGACCTCTTTTCCTGTACTGGTTTTTACTGAAAATATCATAAAGGTTAAATTATGAACAAAAGCACAATAATTATAAGATTCAGCAATTTTGATACATTGTAAAATTGAACAAGATTATTATGTTACCAGTCTTACAACACACGCGGTAGATTTTGATCCCCTTTTCTTCTTCTGTTTCTTTGTCATTTAATCATATCTGTACAACTTTGATTGTTTATGATGTGAGAATTTTACTTATGATCATGTGTATTATTTATTATTATTATTGTCATATATTTTTCTTTCCAAAATACTGTTGTCATTGTAATCATTTGCATGTAACATTATAGATTTACACATTGTAAGAACTCTGAATCCTTAGTAAGTATCTTAACTTGAAATATTTTCTATTTATCATGTATATGTATAATTTTACACCTTCAATTGTTATTTTGGCAATCATTAATTATAATTATTGTATATATTACAGGGAAAGGTTTTTTTAAGTTGCAAGAACTTGTAGCCAATCCCTTTGTATAAATTATACAATAAAACACATGTATGTTCAAAACAACACACGAGCTAAATAAACACTTAAGTAACTTAAAATAATGACCTATTGAATTCCTCAATTTCTTTTGAGACTTCTTCAAATTTTATCTGCTTTTTACACTCCTCCCAGCAAATGGGCAGATTGAAGTCTTTAAGAACCATTCCATGGATGTTCCTGTCTCCCTCTTTGTATATGTTCATTTCCCTTAGCTTGAAATTAAAGGAGCAGTAAATGAATAAAAATACACTACTAAACTGTAAAAAAAAAAAAAAAGCTTGTTAATTCACACGTGGAACAAAAAAATATCGATAGAAATTTCAATGAAAGTGATTCCTAGAATAAAAAAAGATGTCACCATATAAATCTTCTTTAAAGTCATTCATCTTACCTTGTCATTTGGCATTCCTATTTTTTTAGCGATGTCATACATAATGCTCTGTATGATAAAGGTTCCCTGAGGCGCCCCAAATCCCCTGAAGGCCCCGTTAGATGGTAAATTGGTCAAGCAAACTCTCCCAGTCCCCCTGTAGTTAGGAATGTCAAATGTAGACTCCATTGCTATCATGCCTAGTTCCATTACCTGAATGGTGAAATTATATGAATGCAAATGTTAAAATTCCCTTTCCCTACATAAAATTAAAACAATTTAACGATATTTTAGCTCAAAAATACAGGTTACAACAATTTAAAAATTATGCTCAACAAGAAAATCAAATCAAATGAAATCATTGAATATTTTTTTTACAATAAAATCTATATAATTAAAATTTGTAAAAATGAAGAAAATTGAATCAGTGGTTTCAGATATTTTGCGATTTAAAAAAAAATCAATAGCAAAAAAAACCCTGAAAGATTCAGATGATGACGTCACAATATTTGACCTCTGACTTCTTGGTATGACCCTGACCTTTATAGTACATAAAAAAGATATGTGTCCAAAAACCTATCCTTAAACAAAAGTTACACTGCAAGTTACATCTTTTTTTTGCATTTGAATCACATTTTAAAAAATATATGACCAATATAAAGGATTCTCTGATTTTTTTTTTTTTTTTTTACAAAATATGACGAAAACATGCCACAACTTATAATATTTCTTACATAGATCATTCATTGTTGTCAATATAGTAATATTATTCTTTTTCTCCACAACTTTTTAAGAATTGAGTTAAAATAGAATCCATGGGTGTTTTGTACTACCTTTACTGTAGTGCGACTGTTCCAACCTGCATTAATGAACATGTCAACAGAGAGAGCAGTCACTCTACCATCCTTACTAAAGCCAGCCTGAAAGGAAAGTAAGAAAAACATTAATGTACAAGTCAACAGAGAGAGGGAGAGAGAGAGCGGTCACTGTACCATCGTTACATGTATCATGAAAACATTGGTCTGATGTACATGGATAGAGTTTATATCACCTTGTAGAAGGTTTTGGTTGGATGCCTTTTACATGTAGTTTTGACGTCATGGGTCCGAGTGTAGATCAGACGAACTGGTCGATTCACTCTGTGTAAATTAAAAGTTGTATATCTTTTGTTGTTTTCTTACTCAATTCAGTTTTAAATGTACTTTTATATTTTGTTTAATATATAAAGTATTTTGTATTTTTTTTTTTTTTACAATACTAGTCGAACGACCTCATTATGATTAAAACAACATTAATTACTAAGCATTTAAAATTTTTTTTTCCAATAAAGCATGTTCTTATTCGTTGTTTGAATTATTCTCTCCCAGTCATTTATTATGTATTTACAGTATTTACTCGGTAATTTATACACACAAATCTAATTTCGGACATAAAACCACATGATAAAATGTACTCACTTCCATGCTGCCACAGCGGCCGTCCCGCTAGCAGTGATAGTATCCAATGCCTTGCCACCGAATGACCCTCCTGGAAAACATATATCTCTCTACCATTACCATCTCCATGTTATTATACATTGTGTTATATAGTATATACTGATATTGTTCCTCTGTTTTGACAAGTGTCGAGTTCTCAAAAAGCATGAAGAGGAAAATATATTTCCTTATAAAAATTCTGCTCAAACAATTTATATAAAAATAGAGAAAAAATATGACAAGGAAAACATAAATGTTCTTTAATTTGAATTTTAAATGTCGCCTACCAATTCTTTTCACTCGCACAGTTACTCTGTTGTACGGTATACCCAAAAACTGACCTACATCTGCCTGCAAAGTTCAAATACATGATACATAAAAACACTCGTAATATATTTTTTAAAAAAGATTACATTTTTGGTACATCATAGACTATCATAAATGTGGTGTATCTTTGTACACTATAGTACCTGAACTCCTTTGGCCTCCTGTGTGTTTATAAAAACCTCAATTTCTTTGTCTTCAATTTTTGGAACAACTAGTGCTGCAATAGGTTCCAAGTACATATGCTCTTGTGCCCCAGTTTCAATAACACCTTCTAAAGTCATTTCAGCTTCGTTCAAGCCTTTCTCCACATCACCATTCGTATGATTTGCCACATATTCAATCATGCTCTTTTTCTCAATGGCCTCCTACAATACAATGAATTATCCACTTTTCAAAATAAAAAAAAGTTATTCTGTTTTTATTATCTAATTTGTGTATTTATTTTTTTCAAATCCTATCAGCAAATGATCCTTACATCGATTGTAAATATAGTTGGTAAATCCTCATATTCCACTTTCACCAATTTTGCTGCTGCTCTGGCGATTTCTCTTGTTTCTGCTATTACACCACCTATAGGTTGTCCATGGTAAGAAACCTATCGAACAAAGAAAAAAGTCAATTAAGTTTCTCTGAATCATACTGTATATTGCTTTATTGTGGCGATCACAATTCCATAAAACGTTTTTGATATAAAAACAGTTATCAACTTTCTGATATCATCGATGTTTTCATTAAATATGCGGGCTGAGTATACATTTCTCATTTCATTGAAACTTTTTTAACATGTTAAAAAGAGATGTATTATTTGGGCAGATGTTGTTTTTAAATGTCCAACAGTGCTTTGTGAAGATAAAATGATTTCAATGTTGGACCTTTATACCTCTTTATTGGCAAATAAAGGAATATCGTGATATAAGGGTCCAAATAAGTTGCTTCCAGGAACATCTCTTCTGTCAACATAATCAACTACCCCAGGCACAGCTAAAGCTGCTGAGGTGTCAACGGAGACGATTTTAGCGTGGGCCTTGGCACTGGTTACAAACCACATAGATAGCTCGTCTAAAATATTCGGAAACCAAACTTACCCAAATCACATTTTGAAATGACTAAAGCTAAATGATATATCTTTGCTATTTATGAATAAAGAAAAGGTATTCTGAGTTAATCTCTTATTATTCTCGATAATTTTTCACTCATATGGATAAGGTGTTAAGAGAGATAAAGAATGTAACCTTCAAACAGAAATTACGTTGTGTAATAAGCTTAAGATACTTGTATTCAGTATTGAGTATTGTAATATGAAATTATTTAAGAAATTCCAAGTCTACTTGAAAAATTAATCTCATTCACTGTCCTCTCAACTATCATTATCTTTTCTTTAAAAGAAAGAGGGAGAATTGTCCAGGCTTACTTGTGTACTGCGGCATATCGTCAATGAAAATTGCTTCCCCAGATGCCAGACTTTTTCCAGCTGCATGAGGTATAGGCTTCCAGACAATCTCTTTTGCCTCTGGATTTGGTACATCATAGTATTGTGCTCCAGAGGAAAGGGATGGTGTCAGTCCAAAATTATTTTTTCCATTCTCTGGCTTTGAAGATAGATACAAATTAACTTCATAGTTCATGTTTTGAAAAATGTTATGTTTTATTATAATAAAGTTTGCATGAACTAAATCCTTGGGCATGTATTTTAATATCCTTTAAACCGAAATTCTTGATATCCTTATAAAAAGTTAGTAACATATAAAGAATGTGAGGAACTCAACAGAGTATCTGAAATAATTAATCTATTAAAAATTATGAAAACCCATGATTTCTATTTTCACAGAAATTCGTTATTAAATTATGCTTTTCATACGTGGATATATAAAATATATAATGTACACATTTCTGATGTATTCAATAAAAGGATTAAAGAGAGTTAGAATAGTAGATTGAAATTTGTGGGGACACCAAATTATCGATGCTGTGTGCCATGATATCTAAAATGTTAGATTTACACTGAAAGATAAAATGTTTTATCAAGACACCTGTCACGAAATACGTAAATATTTATTCTAATTTTTGCGCACTTTTAAATACAGCCGAAATTCAATGGTTTAGTCTTAAGAGTAATCAAATATTGTTGCAAAATTTTATCCAATTTCTGATTGTTTTAGAACTCATATTAAGAGCCATGACCCTGATATACTGGAATATGCCTCCCAAATACTTGTTTTATCTTTCTGAAATTTGTTTATATTGTCAAGCTTGAAAAAAAACAAAAAAAAGGGTGAAGAAAATGTTGCATACTTAATCCCCAAAAGACCTTTACTCTTCAGAAAGTGTGTGTTTGGACGCCGTGATGAAGAAATTTAATGTAGTGGATTCCTGATTCATGTTCCGTACTCTCTTAAATATTTCTTTTTTGCAAAAGGTTTGCTTTCTGTTGACTTTTTCCTCCCAAATAAAAGAATTTGAACAAGACTTAAGAAAATTTAAATATTGAAATACGTCTTTGTCCTCTGTTTTGCTGTCTTACATCTTATTGTAAAGAACAAGAGCCAAGAAGATTTAATGCAATGAATTTAAGTTTCAATATCTGTTTGAATTTCAGACAAACAAGGATAACTACAATTTCTGATTATTTTAAGGATTTTTTTTTTTTTGTGATATTTTTACATGCTTTTTTTCACCCATTTTTCAAAACATACGGTGACGATTGACAACTAAGTTTTTTATGTTAAATGTTTCTTAAAGTTTCCCCTAAATGATGCTTATCAAATTTGTTATGTGACTTAAAGTCAATCAAACATCATTAGTGATAATTTGTTGAATTTTGGCAAACAGAACATTGGTTGCTTTAAGTCCTTGTTGCCAAGGACGGTACCCATTTTTGATGTCCATTATATCATAATTATTCATTGAAATCCACTTGCTCATGTGTCTATAAAACAGACTTTGGATTCAGTGAATATTTCTTTGGAAATCTTAGCAAGTTTTACGGCAAACTTTAATGAAGTGTTCATTTCACTCTATTTTCTGATTCTTCACTGCTCATTTTAATGTCTCGAATAGCCCTTGTTTTTCAGCTTCTCACAATGATGAAAAGTGATCACATACACTGATTTCAATTCATTAAAGAATCAATCTTCAGAGAAAGTCATGCTTAATGCCATAAAAATTATTATATCTGTGTTACATGTCATAGAGTTCAGGACATTATTTATTGAACAGCCCTCATACATATAATATTTCCATCAGAAATTAAAGGTGTCCTGCTTTTTTACGATTCCCTCAGAAAAAGCACGCATTAATTATGCCAACAGTCTATTAAAACAAAAGATTTAACAAATTAACAACTAGATTTGATAAACTTGCTTGATGGATACTGAAACAAAGGTGCACCTTTTACAACCGAAAATGCTGTAAAAGCAATAATAAAAACGAGGATCAAAGTAGCCTAATCGATTATTAAATGTTGATCGATTTGACATCCCTGTGATAAAAAATTCTAATAAATCTGTATTAACGAATTCATTTTACTGCAGTTTTACCATATACTTAGTATATTGTCACAAAATAAATTTAATACTGTAAATAAACATTCTTTTGTATCTACTTTACAATACCTTTATTGTTTCCAAAATTTGTTTATATAGTTTGTAGAAAAAACCACACGCCAAAGAAATTTTGTATTGCAAGGCATCTGTTTTACATCCTTTCAGTTGGTCAATGATGGCATCACTTGCATCTGGTATCCACGTCTCATCCAAAGATCTGGAATAATTATTGTTAAATGCCTAAACATATGATTAAAAAATATTATGTTCCTTTTTAAAATTTATTATTTCATCGATAAATCTAATTTTTCTTCAATGGAATTTGTATAAAATCATATTTAACGCCATCCTACACGTAATTCGTTTTCAAGAAAAACAACTGTCAAATCGATTGTAACTGCTTGAGTGCAATTTAAGAACTATATATTACCTCCCTTTTGCAGTGGTGGATACTTTTTCTATAATACACGGTTTGTTCTCCATGTTTCCCACACAGAATCTTAGGGCTTCAATGTGTTTCTTGTCGTTCACCTTCACATACAATCCAGAATTAACTACAGCCCAGTCCATTCCTCGGCGAGATGGTTGTTTGGTGAACATCATGTACTCGTTCTTCAATAAGATTGGGAAGTATTTTGTTAAACTTTGTCCTTTTATTTTAAGTTTTACATGTACCATTGCTTTGTATTTTTGCTTTAGTGCTTCCTCGTTGATCTGTTTGATTTCTTTTGTATATATGAAATGTATAGTAAGCTTCTTACTTGTTTGTTCAATGGAATGTAAACAGAGACTAGAATATCACTTGGATCAGGTGCATGGACTCCATTTGTCATGAACTTCTCGTATGCAACTCTCTTTGATTTGGCTAATTGATTAAATAAACGACTTTTTATCTTATTAATTTATATATTGAATATGTTTCAATGTTAACAATTTATTCAGAAATCATTTGATAAAAATTCTCAGACTGAGTGTGGTAATCAAATTTTACAAAACGATACAAAACATCCCCAATCTGATATATAATAATAAGATTCCGTACTTTTGGGAGAAATGAAGTTAAGTTCTGCGCCCACAGTCAGCATGAAGGTTTGTAAATCGTGTTGTCCTACACTCATCAAGTGGCCTCCAAGTGTCTACAATAAATATTGAAATAATTTAACTATAATGTCGCCGCATATAACACCCGTAAATATGTTAAACTATCTTCTGTACTTTGCCTTTATGTTGCGTTTCTTCACATTTTACTTCCAAATGAAGCATATGACATTTATTTTCTTGAGTTGTTACGGTGAGAACTTTTTTTCTTCTAATGCATTTTTTGAACAACAGTAGGGCATATAGTTTATTTGCCTTTTAGTATCAAAAATATGAATAATGAATTATATTAAAGTTTACCGCCACATTTCTCTGCTGATCCGCTCCTATCCACCGCAGTCCCTCTAACAATGCTGAGGCAACGTTACAATCTCTGCCTAAATGAGGTTAAAAATAGTTTATTGATATATATCGGTTCATGGTATTTGGTCACACCAAAATTATATTTTTAAAACATCCCTTTTAAAGTACTTAGCTCTCAATTAAACCTTCTTTTTAAAATTGTCTACATTACATTGAAAAACGGATTTATTATTAATATAAAATATATACAAGTAATTCTTTTGTTTTTGATGGATTATATCTGATTCATATTTTTAAGCATAAATATATATTGCCATAAATTTTTATTTTCAAAATATTTTGATACCTTTCGTTTCCTTAAGATTCCCTCTTAGATATTCCTCCAGTTGTGCAAATGTAACGGCGGATCCCACAGTTATACCATTCTTTTCCTCCACAATTCTCCTCAGCTCCAAGACCTGGGTACAGCAGATAATTTCCGGTGATGGTAAAGTATTATTTCGAATTTTCGACCCTTAAAGGAAAAGACAAATTACTCAACAAAGAAATTGATGGCATAATTTTGCAGGATATATTCAAAAGATCTGTCGACTTTTTATCGCTAGTAGCTTACAACAAAATAACTAACTTAGAGTAACACAAAATAATTTCTCTCAAATTATATGTTTTAGAGTTGCAAAAATCTTCATTTTTTTATGAAAAAAATTTCAGAGTTGACGTATTTTGATTTAATTTTATTTCTGGAAATAGAAAAGTGCTGCATAATTGAAATTAAGATAACAATATGTTCTATAAAGGGAAGTATGAATGTGTGAGAGAATGCGAGTAAAATTTTATTGTTTTACTTAAAATGTCTCTTTTTGTTAAAAAAAAGAGCAGACGCTCTGAACACTGCGACATTACGAAAAAGAAAAGGACTGCTTAAGAGAATTAAAAAACTGGATAACCAACCTACTGATGTCTGTGATCCCATGATAATTGTTGAGTTCGGAAATTTGGCCCTCAGCTCCAACAGTTTAATTAATGATACAGGTCTTAGCCATTTGTAACCACCGCCGACAAACATAACGTCCCTTTGACTGTATTCTAAAGATTTCTGAACAAGACAGTAAAATAAGTGGATTTTCATATAATAACCTTACGACTTGGGAAAGGCTTCTTTTTTTTTTATAATTGTTCACTTTCATCAAAAGCGTGTGATTTTGCAAACACAAGGTTTATGCTATACATTATTACTCCGGGATTCAGTTTGTGTAAAGATTTTTATGTTCATATTAAAGTGAACTTTTTAAAAGTAAATGAATTTAAATTACAAATACATACATGTATTGCCTGATATAAAACAGATACGTACTTGTAACTCGCTTGGAAAGATAACGTCTTGTGTCTTGTCATACTTGTCAGGGGAGGGTTTTTCACCTGCCTTGAAATATAAATAAGAGAAATTTCATGTATCATTTAAGGAAAAAAACAAGGTTACATAATAAATGTACATTTTTCATAACAACGATTGAATATCGTACATATAATTTCATTTTCAAAGAAGGAAAAACATTGGTTTCATCAGTAGTTTTTAGAATTTTGAACTGCAGAAAAATAAGATAAATTGCAACCAACGAACAAACAAACCCTTCACAAACAAACAAACGCAAAAAGAATCCTTACAGACAATGAAAGCAGTTGAAGCTAAGATTCTTTTTTTGTTTTTATTTGAAATACCTTTTTATCTGCAATTTCTTTCTTTTCCTCTGCACTTTGCTGGCAAAGACCAAGTCCACAAGGACAACTCTGGAATGTTAAGCCCCGGATATTAAAAACTTAATGTATTTATATTTAAAAAAACATATACTGAGTGCATTGTATGTGAAAATGTTTGAAGACAAGAATTATTGCATTACATTGTATTTGCAAAATTATTTTATAGTATCTTTATTTAATGTCACCTTTTTGAACGCCTCCAAAATTGGGCGATATCCAGTGCAGCGACAGAGATTGCCTAGATAAACACAAAATACAGCAATATAAGCTGCATTTTTGAAAACATTTTTTTTATTTTTTGTTGTTGAAATGTACATGTGTTATTATGATAAATTTGTTTTTAACTTAACAATAAAATAAATCATAAAATTGTTTCAGGAGAAAGACTTCTATACAATCGAATATACAGTATTGTATGAGAAATTATTATTGTACAGGACGACAATGATGTAATTTTGATTTAATCAAAGCTTATAAATAGTTCTTATGTCGCAAATTTGAACAAAAAAAGTTTATATACATTCTTTTTTCTGTCATTGAAATAGTTATTTACAATTTTGCATCAAAGTTGCAGCTCATATTGCTTTGAAAGGTATTTGTGAATGCACCACACATTTAGAAATTAAGGCAAAGAGATGAGAGTAATTCCAGTTTATGTTACTGTAATGGGACAGTACCCTCTAGGGCTCTTTCCATGTCCTCTTGACTTGGCTCGGGGTTGTTCCTGAACAAGGTATACATAGTCATCACCATGCCGGGGGTACAAAAACCACACTGTATTCCATGGTTCTCCATCATATTTCTCTAAAAGAAAATTTTGAAACCCCTTGATGAAATGGTAAAACGATAGGAAAATGTGATTGCAAAAAAAAAGAAAAAGAAAAAGAAAAAAAAAGAATAATGCTGCAAAAGAATTGAATTTGGAGAGAAGTAATAAGTAACATCTCTTTCTCAGGTATAGTAGTGCACAACGTTTGGACAGTGATTCCGTTCCATTTTAAATATTATTGTACAATGATATGTACATAATGTGTCTTTATTACGCGTTAATTCTAAAACTTCTTTGTTACTATGACAAATTGACAGTCATAAGGTTTGGCAACGTGTTACAGATAGTGTAAGCTGTACAGTTGTATGTAGATCAAGTTTGATCCAGACTTTTAGATATTTATAATGAAATATAATGAAAATGAATATATACATGATATAATGCATTCAATCTCAAAAGCAAACTGATTAAACAATGTAAATCAGGAACAGAAGGGACACCTTTAAAACATGAGATATACTAGTAAGTATATGATTCAATTAATTATGAAAGCTATTACAGTAGTATGTGGATAATGTTTACATACTAGTATAATGTTGAAGGTGATAAAATGATATAGAATATTGCAATAATTGAAGATTGTAATAATTGTATTTGAATATTAATTGTCACAATTTATACTCTAAATCACTTTTTATTTGGGAGAACTTTTATATTTGCTTAATAACGCGAAATAGTCTGTATAACAGAGTCTGTTCGCGAAAATTTTAGTCTCGTGTATTGGTAAGAATAAGATACAATAATCACAACAGCTTGCAAAAAAAAAATGTCTCTCTCATTTATGAGATAGCTGTCTCGCGAAAATAAGGGTTTCGCGAATATATGGTGATCTACAGCATAAGAAGTGTAATGAAATATGTGGAGAAAACAAAGAGTATTTAAGCTCAAAAGTACTTGAAGATGTAGAAAGGTCAGTCTGTTAAATAAAATGTTTGCTTCCAGCATACCTGGATCGGATGAAGACCATTCCTAGTGCTGCCGACTCCCTCCACTGTAGTCACAGACATCCCGTGTAGGGAGCAAATCAAGGTCAAACAGGCGTTCCCAGAGTAATGGCTTTATTGTAATTAAGGTAGGTATACAAAAAAGCAAGTCATCAGACATAAGCATTTTAATGTTTTCCCATTCATGTCACATGTAATCACATATAGTACATGTAATTGTATTGTGAAAAATAAAAGGTAACGTTAAAATAAACTCCGTTTTCCGGAGTAGTGAATAATTATACACGACATATGCTAGATTGCTCCATTATCTGTTAAAACAATTATTTATTCTATACAAAGGATACATAATTTTCTTCTGGTGGTGGTTGTAATAAGATAACATGACTGTACACGCCCCACATGCTCCCTGACTGCACGCCTCCTTTGTTCCGGTCAAATATACTAGGTCAAAGGTCAAGGGCACATTTTTTTGTGTGTGCATTAATGTTTTTAGCTTGCTTTCTGCTCTTAAATGTATATATACATGTACATAGATATCATATCAATCTGAAATCCTTTTCTTTCTTTTTTTTTTTTTACATTTTCAACAACTTTATGAGACCAGAAGAAATAAAAGACTTTAAAAACGAAATTAAGAAAAATGCCTATCTGAAGTCGTATCCCTCCATTACCCGATTAATTCTGGCTCATTTATGAAGGTCCTTAGCAAAAGGAGTAAACCCTGCGAAGTACAGCTCAACGCACTTTCTAAGGTCACATTTTTTTTGCACAAAGGGTGACGCATACACAAACCATAGGGTTTTTTTTTTTTGTTTATCGAAGAATTTCTGGTTTGGTATTTTTGATTGGGATGGACCCCGATTCCCTTTGGAAAAAATTCTGAGATCCGCGCCTGTCCTCTGTATATACAAAGAACGAAGTTTTGTGTTTTTAGATCCAGGAATCTGTTCTTTTTCTGTATTAAACTATTTTATTTGTAAACAGCTTAAGAGACCGTTTGCAGGCATCATATGCATGCATATTACAAAACTGGACATCCTTGGCTTAACCTATCTAACATTTACGATATTTTACTGAGCGGACAAAAATAAAACGATGTTTGCCTGCAGAGTGAGATGTAGGACCTGTCGATCAGATATTGAACCATTTACCTCACAGAGTGGGTGGAGTCAACTATATCTTACTGGAGTTCAACAGAAATTATAGTGCAGATGAACAAAATTTAAATTAAGATTTGTCAAAATAAAATGTAAAAAGGTATAACAAAACATTTATTGGCTGTGTTTTCGAGAAAATGTGTTTTGTATACCGTCAAACCAAACGTTTTTAATACAGTTTGGATATTGGGTCAGACAAAACATATGTTGCCCTCGAACACAGTCAATAGATGTGTAATGCTTTTGATGAAATATACAAGTATATGGAGGTAACGAACATTATTCAAGCTCTAAAGTTAATAAAACAGATTTAAAAAAGGAGCAGGGCAAACACGGACCTCCAAAACATCAGGGATGGGATCAGGTGCCATTGAGGATTGAACATCCCTCGTGAAAACATAATTAACATTTCACATTTATCGGTTACACCTGCTGTGTGCTCCTTATCATAATCAAGAAAATAACGGAAAAATCCGTTGACAATTCAGTATGTAAATAATAGACTAACAATAAGTATGAAAAACGTAAGTCAGCATTTGACTCCATGATAAATTGTATTGGCCGACAAGGTCATTGTATCGACCATAGAACTTACAAAAATGATGACTCTAAACAATACAGTTGATATTCTTGTTTTATCAACTTGTTTGTCAGTAATTTACCTCATTTTAGAAAGTGTTCATACGTAAAACATGCTCTTGCGTATCGATTCAACTGAGAGATATAAACCCCGTATGCAGGTGATGAATGTATATTGCTGCATAAGAAAGGGAAGTTGACGATTGAAAATTTAAAGTCATCACGTTTATCATAGAGCTTGGGTGTTAGATTACCATTAACTTTTTTCAAGTAAAATATTTAGATATGAAATAAATGTTTCGGACTTTGGGGTATCTTTTACGTCAAGCCCACCGGCACATATCGCATCGACATAAAATGTAAATAACCATTGACAGTGCGTCGTCGATATATCTAAATGTCGAGTTGAAGGCCACAGCAAGTGTTTTCTTCTTTTCATGTACAAGGTTTTGGACAAATGAATATGAATACAAAAGAGGTCTGCTAACATAAACAATGGGGCATAATTGGTACCCATTGGGATTCCAATACATTGTTGGAAGATCTGGTCTCCAAATACACCATAGATATTTTCAATCAGAAACTCAAGCATTTTTATGTCCACTTCAGAGTACTTGTGTGTATAATCAGAATTTTTTTAGGTAAAACAAATTATCAGGTCAAGTAGAAAATTAGACGAAAATAGTTCCATCCACATAATCTGTGGTAAATCGGTTTTGTTAATTTAATATTTTTGAAAGATAATAAATAATCATATGATTATATCAATTGTATTCTAACATAAATATATGTACAAAACAATAAATGCTAATTACTTTTTAATGAAGATTCACAAACATTTTGATTAAATATTTTAGTATTATTACACTAAATTAATATTAATAAATAATAATAATGATTGTTTTTATATAGCGCCTTTCTAGCATAAATGCTACTCAAAGCGCTTAACAATACATTGTACATTATTACCCCAGCAGACCATAACAATCTAGAATCTTTCTCAGTGCAAGCTACCGTTAAGACGCTAGAACACTAACATTCTGACAATATCGTTCACTGTCTATAGCCAGGTACCCCTTTTACACTTGGGTGGAGTGAGGAAATTCGTGTAAAGTGAACTCACAACCCTTCGGTTTGGAGTCCGGCACCTTAACCACTAGACTAGCGACGCCACAAATCCCATGAAGACATGTAAAATAACAACACAGACTTTTTTTTAGCTAGAAAGTTCGACAAGTTGACAATTAAACAGGTCGACAGGTAGACAGACCTGTCAACCATACATTGTAGCTGCTTTTGAACAAATGTTCTTTTATGACTTCGGAATACAAATGTTTATTAACAAATACCGGTATATTTTTATGACTTCACACTCCATATTGATAATGATGTCAACCCGTCGACCAGATATAAAAGCACGTTTATGAACAAATGTACTTTAATGACTTCGAACTTCACAGTAATAGTGATGTTAACCTGTTAACCTGTCGACCTGACATAGTAGCATGTTTATCAACAATGATGTCAACCTGTCGACCTGTGAACATGTCGACCTGTCAAACTGACATATTACCATGTTTATGAACAAATGTTCAATGACCTGTCAGGTTTGTACGATTCAAATGATTCAAATACGGTAGTATGAAAAGTAATGTAGACAATAACTAATGTACAAATATTCCTTAATGTTTAAATTCAATTCATATGCAAAATAGATATCTTGTTTTGTACATTTATGATTCATTTCTCATACATACTGTTTAGATTCAATGATTTTGCAAAACATACTATTAAATATTCTTACGAGAAAAAAGGGAACTATTTTCGTCTTATGCTGTACATGTGAATTTCAATGTTTTTACTTCCATGGATACAGTTTCGTCTAAGATATTGTATCAGCGTCACTTTGGGATCCGGATTTTCAATTGAAACCTGCAACATGTACAACAATTTGCAAATATTTTCATTGAAGATGATTTTTTAGTGTTTGCTTTATGTTGGCTTTTATTTTTTAAAGCATGTATGAATGGAAAAATAAAGAGAAAGGATAATTTTTTAATCCAAAAATATAACAATTTTTTGTGAAAATTAGGCACAAGTTTAGATTTAAGATAAACATTCGTTTTTACCCTTAGATATTTCATACTAAAGGGTAGAAAAAGGGTTTTTGTCATTTTATGGTAACTTGTACCTATCTATGAAATATGTTTTAACCAAGATGACTCTGTAGTGCTTGCTGTTTGTTCACGTCAAAAAATTGATTTCTTAAATAAAATTATCATTGTAACATGTCAGTATCATCCATATTTTTTAAAAGAGATATTCAATAGCAAGGCCCATATTTTTCTAAGATAACCAAAGAACAACACCCTGTTTAATGTGCTACCCCATGATATTAACCCTGTTAAGTGCAATAAAATTCGAGTGATGTGACATGGTCACCTGTGGTCGGTACATTTCTGTCAATTCAAGGGCACTCTATCCTGTTGACAATGTGAGACCCTGACTTAATTTCCAATGGTCAACACTCTCACGCTATAATGGAATGACAAGACCGTCTAAAGATTTCATCCTAGCTCTCAAACTGGATTTCGGTATTCCGGTTTCATCCAAAGGACAGACAACAGAATATTTAAAGTCTAAATAGTTTTTCATTTCTTTGTAGTAATCGGCCAATTTTTTTTTATCATTGTCTATGATTTTTGAAAAAAATTACAAATAATCTGATGAACTATCAAATAAGGGCTTACTCATAAATTCTGCGGGTTTCTTTGTAAGGATTTCTTTTCATTGGATAACATGTATGTATTTGTTCTTAACTTTTGAAGGATATGTTTCATTTGAAAACTATACGGTAGAAACATTGATAGCCGATCCTTTAAAAAGCTACTTTTAGGTGGGTAGATAATAGTTAGAACAGTGCAAAATGTTTATCACGTCGCAATATCCACATTAAATGCAAGTCATGCATTACTTTTTTCATCTGCTATCTTTGAATTAAAAAAAAAAAGCTTAAATAGTCTTTGTCATTTAACAGAAGCCCTGAAAAGAATGTAGGAAAACACTTGGTGTCCCTGTGGTTGATAAAAGATAGTATATATAAAAATTATTTCTTTTGTCTCTGTTGCAATTTGTAAAATTAATATTTTACAAAAAATTCTTTTGGCAAAACTGATAATTCTTTCTCAAAAAGGAAAAACGTGGAAAAAGCTTTCTAACGACAGAACAAACTAGTAGTGTCTTCCACAGTGCAATCTTGGGTGGATTGCGTAAATTTACGGTTCTGTTCGATTCATATCTTCCTTTGGGGCACGTATTTTCAAATGCAAACTTTCAGTACTAAGCACTGAGCTGACACATTATGATACCCCTGCTCATAAGGAATATAATAGCCGAGTTCAATTTTTGCATTACGTAAATGGGAAACGCGTAAACAAAACGGGCATCCCTAAGTTTGAATAATGGCAAAGTCCATGTGTTTGCTATGTATATGGAAAACACTAAATATTTTTTCCGAAGGAAACATGAAATAGTTTCTGTAAAGTGAAATAAAGTCCTTCAGATGAAATACTTAAATCGTTCCTCTATTTCTGTTTCATACAGATTAGTTTTGCGTTAATTTGTATTGCTTATGATGCAGAAAGGCAATATGTAATCATACAAGATATCTTATTCAAACAGGAATGTAAGGGAAAAGTGAAATGCTTGTCCTTTATGTATTTTTTTAATAAAAAAAAACAATTTTTAAATACTCAATAATTTAAAATGAATATTAGCCTAATCTTATTAAAAGTATAAGCTAATTCAATATACTTTACAATATTTTGATCGATAGGGCCACTATCACAGGCATGATGGGATACGGTGGTACTATCTATCCGTTTCCGTTACACAAAACATTTTAGATCAAGAATATAAGACTTAGATTGAATATATCCTTAAAAACGCGCGGTTTATTTGATCACAAATCATTGTCTCATAAATATTTTTCTAGATAACACTTAAGAAAATATTCGTTATTTATCGCATGAAATAATTGTGATGAGTATAAATTGTTGAAAGTAAAACGGTTTCTATAATAAAACATAGGATTATAAAAAGGGGGAAAGGACAAATCATGTTACAGATTAATTTTGCATTGTAAATTTAGATACTTGAAGCTATCCTATTACACACAAAGTAGTATTTTTTATTCAATGATTTATCTTTGAAAAAGAGTAAAATCAGCAAGTAAAATAAAGACTTGAGGACAAACGAGGCGTTCCTCAATAAAATATTATTTTTCCTAGACTTTGTCATTGAACAAATACTACTTTAATATGTTTACTCACAAAAAATTGAGGTACCTTAGCAAGTACTTGTGCGAGATACCAGATGATGGCATTTCTTATATAATCCTTCAGGGGGAAAATTAGTTTGCCAAAATCACATTTTTTGAGTTTTAAATTTTTAAAAACATTTAGAAACAGGTTCAGAAATCAGAAAGTGATTACAATTTGGCATATTTTTCATACATTATGAAGATATACACAATAGAAATTTGGGAAATGTATCGTCTGACCTTAAATACCCCTCCCCTTTAACTTTCACCGCAAGTTAAAGAAAATTGAATTAATAAAAGTCTACGACCGCGCGAAAATGTTTAAGGAGGGGTATCTCTCTCTCTTTTTTATTCTTCTCATTCCTTTTTCTTTCTTTCTCGGTTTCGAATTAAACTAAAAGTGCAATAATTTAAGCATAATAATAAAAAACTTTGAAGAGGAGACATATCAACCAAGAGGTTAAAGAGCGATTTTGAAATATTGAAAAAGCATTGAATCTGCACAAAATTTGTGAAAATTGTTCTGAAAAAAATGACCACATTCAAAAAAAAAAATATTTTATGTTAGGAAGAAATGATATCTATATTTGGTTTACCCAAAAGCGTAAAAAATCGATAGCAAGCAATTTTTTATTTATTTTTTTTTTTACAGAAATTGCCTTGATTTATATGATGTATTTTGAAGAATTGATCCTTTCTATGGACCTTACTAGTATTTTTAAGTCAGAAAAAATGAACTAACCTTTTTTCCGTTGACGAAAAAAACTAAAGCTGTTGGTTCATCATTCAGATTGCTTGTACATGTTAAATGCATCTTGTTCAGGTTTCAAAATTTCTGAAAATCGCTGTAACTTTGTTCTTAACTCCCATTCGATGCAGTGCCAGACTGTTACGTATTCTGTCACAACACACGTTCTGCTGGTCTGAGTGACCTGGCCCTCAACCTTTCGCCAGCCTTGGATTATGTTTGATCGTAGTAGTTCAACAGGTATTTTAAGTTGCCTTTTAAGACCGATGTATCACAACAATTCTCATGGAATCAATATTAAGCCTCATTTTTTTTTTATAGTTATGTATATATACACATAGATCAACCAAACTGAGAATAAATGTTTATAGGTTATCCATTCACTTTTTGCAAAGAATTAAGATTACTCACCTAGTGTATTTACTAAACGACAACAAAACGACACATTTTATGACATCCTCAATTTATAATTTCAACACTATGTAGGCAGTGCCCTTTCACAAATACCTGTCAATATACCACGTATAACCCCCGCTTGAAAAGTTGGAGGTATTGAAAGGTACTCTTCCGAATCTCCTCCCTCTATAACTGAAAAACATTTAATTATGCTTTCATAGATTTTTTGTCACATAACGCCATTCCTATTTTACTTTTGGTCAGACCCTTATTTCGGGTCTCCCAGAGCAAAACATAGATTTAATTAACCATGATTTAAATCACTTTGGCCATATTCCATGTAAGCTTCATTAAATAGGACAAACTCTATGCATTTGAGACTTTAACAACGTTAAACCAGAAGTATACCAAGTTCATTCAAATTTAATCATTGCAAGCGTGCCATGTGAATGCATGAGCGTAATGACCAAATCATCTTGTCTACACAATGTATATATATTGTGTATTTTTTATTTTATTTTCACGTGCACACACGTGCATACATGAGAAAAGTTATATTTTGTTGAAGTCCATTACATCTAGATGTTCCAAATCCCATCCTGTTTGGTTAGTTATACAATTTCAGCCAATCAGATTGCAGCGCACGTGCATGCACTTGTTTTAATGATAATTGCTATATATTTTTTTAATGCATGGCTATGTTCAAAATTTCAAAGGATTTCGTTAAAAAACAAGAAAGATATAGAGATTTTATATTCAGCCAATCAGAGCGAAGCGCACAAATGTTATATGCTTTTTGGATCATGTCATCTTGTTTACGCTATGAATATATCCTTACATTATAAATTTCAAAAGATTTCATCAAAAAATAGAAAAGTTACGGCTATATCCATTATATTGGTCATTTCACGTGTTGCACGTGCGCGCTCGCAAGCACATGCGCGCAAAATGGCATGTTGACAATGTCGTCTTATCTACATTTTTTTTATATATTCTAAATATCAAAGCATTTCATCAAAAAATGTAAAAGTTAGGCAATTTTAACTAGTATATTGGTCATTTCACGTATATGCATAGTGCGCGCTACAGTGCAAGCACGTGCGCGCAAAATGACCTTCGTTCCGCAAATCTACATAACATGCCTACTTACCCTAAAAAGGTTTCCCCTTAATCGGATGTGTACTTTACAAGATCATTCAAAATCTTTACCTCAATTGCAAAAATAATAATAATAATAAGAAACAGAAAAATTCCTCTCTCCTTATCAAGTTCTCTCCATGATTTTAATCACTTTGGAGGCGGGGTTATCATTAAGTGAGCTCAGTACTCACAGTTTTTCTGGTTTAATGGATGAACTTAATCTATGCTCCTTTTGTACTTGGAGTGACAAACCTAGAAAAAGATGCTTAGTTTTTGAGTTTAATTGACCACCGGCATACTGTACGGAGAAAAAATAAGCCACCTAATACAATTTCGATAATCGTAGAGTTTTCTCAAGTCAATTTTTTTTATCATCTGGCGACGAAAAGAGGGGATATCTTCACTCTAATTCTTATATTCTACTTGATCTAAAATGTTATATGTAATGGATATGGGCACTTCGTATATTAGTGGAATGGAAAATGTTAGAAACACACTAAGTTAAGATTTGAATATTTTGAGATTACAGTTTTAGTCAATTTTTTTTTAACTTGCGATGAAATGGGGTATTTATGAGTCGTTAGTCGTATATAATTATTTAACTTGCTGAATTTTTTTTTTCAAAGACAAATCATTGAATAAAAAAATACTAATTTGTGTGCAATAGGATAGCTACAAGTATCTAAATTTACAAAATTAATCTGTAATATTATCCTCCCTTTTTTATAATCGTAATTTTTATTATAGAAACTGTGTTAATTTCAACAATATATACTCAGCACAATTATTCCATGCCATAAATAACGAATATTTACTTAAGTGTTATAAAGATATTAATGTGAAAATGATTTGTGATCAAATAAATCCCACTCAAACTTTTATCAAAATAAGGCTACTTTTCAATTTGAATTTTAATTAATGACAATACAATACAATTACTAGTATTTCTATAGCGCATTATAATAAAGTCACTCTAGTGCGCTTAAGGTGTTTCCACCCTCAAAATTTTATAGGTTCAAAGTTCAAAAACTGCATTTATTTTCATTTAATATACTTTAAACTGTGTTAATTTCAAAAAATATATACATATTATTTAAGAGCACACATTATGAACAGAAGTGTATAAATAAAAAATCGCACATTTTTTGTAAACGGTATTATGAAAAATATGTAAGGTTAAATGCATAATGCTGATGCTGAATAATTCATAGTTATAAGATACTTTTGAATTGTGAATATCAGGGGAACTATTTTACAATAAAGCAAATGCCTGAATAAGAGACCTTAGAAGGAGTTATTGCCCTTTCATTTTTTAAATTTGAATAATTGATTAAATATAGAAAATATGCATTTTTAAAATTCTTTAACTAAACAATATTTATCATTACACCTATTGTAAAGCATTCTTCCAAGAGATATTGTTCTATTAGGTATGAATTAAAACTAATTACAGTTTTTACAAAAACCTATGACATCATAGGAGGGTGGAATTACCTTAACATTAAAATATTCATAAGCATACAAAAACAGAGACCAAATTCCTTTAAAAAAGTAATACATATATTTGTGCATTAAAAATAGGATATCTATTTTAAAAGACCATGAAACATTACTTATATACTGTAAGTTGTGTGGGAGTCACTTTAATAAATACAACTATTGAAACATAAAAAGAATTAAAAGAATGTGTACTTTATCAGTAGAGCAAAAATAAAATAAAATCCTGAAAGGCCTTAAGATCAGTTCAGTGTCTTTCTACATTCAGGTTTATCACTAAAAATACAATTTTTACATTTCTTCGTAAGCTTGTTCAAAGAGGCGAGTTTTAAGACCTTTTTAATTAAAGAGCCGAAACATATTTGGAATGTTTAAGACACAGAGGAAGAGAGTTCCATAGTGAGGCGGTGGTGTAGTCAAATCGACGACTGCCGTTCGTAACAGTTCTAACCTTGTGAACATCCAAAAGAAAAGAACTCTGTGAACGTAAGGACCTGGAAGGAGAGTATATTTTGAGAAGTTCGGACAAGTAACTTGGAGCACGGTTGTTCAATGCATTATATACAGACAAAAGTATTTTATATTGACTTCTGAATTCGACGGGAAGCCAGTGGAGATTTTTCAAGATTGGGGTCACGTGATCAGATTCCCTGATATGAGTTATCAGTCGCGCGGCAGTATTTTGAACTTTTCACAATGAAGTTGCTTATTTATACAATACATCAATGGGTTTGCACAATCGAGTCGGGAAGTCACAAGTGAATTTATCATTTACGTAATGCCAAATATTAAATTTTCTGTTATTATTCTGTTATTAATATATATATTAATTATATATAATTATAACACAAATCTGTTTTGTATTTCTTCAAAATATATGAAAAATATTTCAAAATTTTCATAACATTCTGATTTCTAAACCAGTTTCTATTGGATCGTTTTTAAAAAAATACAGACCACTTAAACTAATTTGAAATTGGAAAATTATTTTTCTTCCCCAAAGGATTATATAAGAAAAACTATTTCATATTTCCTTGGAAAATATTTTGTGTTACCTTATTTTTTGTGAGCAAAACATGTTTAAGTATTTTCAACACTTCAATGACAAACTCTTAGAAAAATTTATCTATTATTAAGGAACGTCTCGTCTGTCCTTAAACTCCTTTATGCGCAGGGGTATCTTAATGTGTCAGTGCTTAGTACTGAAAGTTTTCTTTTGAAAATACGTACCTTAAAGGAAGATATGATTCGAACAGCACCGTAAATTTAATCAATCCACCAAAGTTTTTGCTATGGAAAACACTGCTGGTTTCTTCTGTCGTAAGAAAGCTTTTTCTACGTTTTCGCTTTGGAGAAAGAATTATCAGTTTTTTTTCCAAAAGAACTGTTTGTCAAATATTGATTTTACAAATTGCAAAGGAGACAGAAGAAATATGATGCTAATATATACTATCTTTTATTTACCACAGGCACATCAATGGGTTTCTAACATTCTTTTCAGGACTTCTGATGAAATGAAAAAGACTATTTAGGATTTTCTTTTCTTTTTTTAATTCAAAGATAAAAAGTTTTCAGTCAGCAGATGAAAAAAGCCATTGCACGGCATGCATTTAATGTGGATATTGCCACGGGATAAACATTTTACACTGTTCTAATTCTTATTTGCCCACCTTAAGTAGCTTTTTAAAGAATCTGCTATCATTACTTTTAGCTCTTTTACAAAGTTTCTACCTTCAAGTTTTCAAATGAAACGTGTTCTTGAAAAGTTTAGAACAAAAATATACATGTAATTCAATGAATAGAAACTACAGCTCTAGAAAATGCATTACGTGAATAATTTGAACTTTTCACCCCTTTCCAGGAATTGCAACTTTATCACCAATACGTGTTAAAAATCATTCTAAACCCCTTTATCCTTACAATGTAACCCGCTGAATTTATGAGTAAAACCTTGCTCGAAAGTTCATCAGATTATGCATAAATTTTCAAATTATAGACAACATTCAAGGAAAAAAATTGGCCTATTTCTACAGAGAAATGAAAAATATTTAGACTTTAGATATTCTGTTGTCGATCCTTTGGATGAGACCAGAATACCGAAATCCAGTTTAAGAGCAAAGGTGGTCTCTAGAAGAATTTTTATTTAAAGTGCTTCAAAAATAAAAAAGGAAAGAGAGAGTGAGAGAGAGAGAGCGTCGAACAGTTTCTTTTAAAATAATAAATTTACATCTACATCTAAACAACAAAATGCGAAAGTTATCTATGTCACAGCGTCAATTGTTTTACAGAAAACGCTGGATTCAGTTTTATGATGTTTGATTGTGGATAACAAAAAGAAAAATAGAAACATAGAGAACACACTCACAACACACACATTAACAAGATACAATTACAGCACATAAAACAATGTTACAAATTACACAACATGAAAATTCACGTCGCTGCCAATAAGATATTTTACGTATTATCGAATATTTTTTTTAGTATTTACATTTACAGAAGCTCAAGGTAATGGATATCTTATTTGGCGGGATAAGTGCCTATGTAGTGCACGAAGTTAGTATACAAGCACAATAATTATCAGATAGTGGTTGTTCAACAGAGCGAGCGCTCGCAAACATTTCTATTGCAGGTATAAGGAAATTTGGTGAGCCCTCGCAAACGTTCGCTCTGTTGAACAGGCCTCTGGTTGGTTGGTAAGCTTAAGATAGAAACATCACGTGACAAAACAAAACATTCACACACGGCACTCATTCACACAAACAACGCTATGTTTGGTTAGCAATGCACACTAATCAGATATAAATTATTAACAAAATATCTAATTAAATATCACCTGTGACATCTATGAAGAGAAAGGTTAAAAACGGACTCCCTGATGCATCTGTATACCGGTAGTTATGAAGGAGTGTAGAGTTACAATGAAGCGCATTGAAGTGGTAAAATTTCCCGTTTGGATGAAACGTTCTGAGTCATGCTTTGAACGCCAATAACAACATTATGACACGCCCATATTTTTAGAAACAAGAAAGAAATATTCGTCGTACAATGAAGCGCATTGAAGTGGTAAAATTTTCCGTTCGAATGGAACGTTTTGAGCTATCTTTAGAACGTTTATTGTCATCTTATGACACGCCCATTTCTTTAGAAATGGATAAAACGGTCAATTTGTTTATTCGAATACCCGTAGAACAGGTTTTCCATAAATATAATAGCCAATCAAATTGACGGTCTAAATAAACACCGAGTAAACACGTGTTCGACCGAAACATGTGTTGTGGTAACTTCAATAGACATGATAAGTTCAAAAATATGTACATATTCGTTGCAATTTGAGTTTTACAGAAGCGGGGAGTCTCTAATTCTTTCTTCTAATTTTTTTAAAGCTCCATATCTGTGTAACTCATGTTGCTTGTCACGAAGAGCGGGGTGTCCGTGGACATTACGACGAATATTTCTTTTTCGTTTCAAAAGAAATGGGCGTGTCATTATGTTATAATTGACGTTCAAAACATGACTCAGAACGTTTCATCCAAACAGAAAATTTTACCACTTCAATGCGCTTCATTGTAATGTTTTAGGACACCCCATTCTTCGCGACAAGCAATATGAGTTACACTGAAATGGAGCTTTGAAAACATTAGAAGAGAGAGTTAGAGACTCTCCGCCTCTGTAAAACACAAATCCCAACAAATATGTGCATATTTTTTACCTTATCATGTCTATTGCAGTTACCACAACACACGTTTCAGTCGAACACGTGTTTACTCGGTATTTATTTAGACCGTCAATTTCATTGGCTATTATATTTATGGAAAACCTGTTCTACAGGTATTCGAATAAACAAATTGAACGTTTTATCAATTTCTAACGAAACGGGCGTGTCATAAGATGTCAATAAACGGTCTAAAAATATCTCAAAACGTTCCATTCGAACGGAAAATTTTACCACTTCAATGCGCTTCATTGTATCCAGGAAGCGGTTTGATCCAAACTGTACACTATGTAATGCTTATAAGCCGAAAACTGTCCATTATGTCAGATATTAGACGACCCGAGGCGCGTTAGCGCCGAGGAGAGTCTAATATCTGAAATAATGGTCAGTTTGAGGCTTGTAACTTACTTAAAACATTTCACCACTATCGAACACTTCCATTGTTAACTTATTGGACAGCCACAGGTAAGGTCTCGTTCTGCTTGGATGACTACCTGGCACTGTTCATCAAGTTAGGCCAAAGAAAACCAGTTTTTGGTTTTTCTTCTGTCTTTATTAATAGTAGGAATCATGGAGAGGTGTTTTATATCGATTAATATAAACATTAACTTTGTTTAGTCTTATTTATCCGCATTGCGACATTTTTTATACATACTACGCATGCGTAAAAGTCAGTTCTACTAAATTCTTTACAATTTATTCAATTTACAACGCAACGACCACGGATGACGACGTAAATTTTAATTTTGAAAAAAGACCTTCAGAATCGCGTGTTTTGACGATGCCTTTTATCGATTACACCAAGATGCCTCCTCAGTTCAAGTTTTCTACTGTGAAATCCGGATATATATTCTTATGTTTCGGAATCTGCAAGAAACAGTTTCCTGTGAACAGGTAATTTTTGTAAAGTAATAGGATTTGAAGGATTTAACTCCAACAACTGTTTCAGTTTTTTAAAAATGCAACACTTTCTCTTTTGAGTGCAGGTTTTGAACTCGGAAGGATTTTACTCCAGCCACTCCTTAAAAGAACGATAGACACTCGCTCAAATTATAGTGGATTATAGATTATAGTATTAATATTTTTCATTTATACACAACAAGATTGCCACTTTTCCTTTAGGATTCAGCATAAAGGTAAAATTTGTGAAAGTGCAAGGATATGTCAATCAAACCCGCCAAAAAATTTGAAGTTTAAATAACTTCTAAATGAAATAAGATTTTTAATTAATTTTTGTGTGAATGCTATTAAAATATATAATTCGTGATATTATACAGAAAATATTAACTTAAAATCTGTGTCAAAGTACCTTTAAATAGACCCTACATTTTATATGCAGGTTATAGTCATGATGGCTGTACGCTAGAAGCGATTTGGTAAAATTACCTTTACACCTCATGTGAGGTACATGTAAGATTGGTTTTATTCGTTTGTTTTGTCTTTATGTACATGTATGTCATACGTATTTTCTGCATTTTTCATGTTGTGTATGTACAATTTTTAATGTTTGTTTTATTTTGTATTTTGTTTCATTTGATTTCGTTTGTTGAGAAATTGTATATCATTCATTATCTATTTTTTTTATCAAAGATTATCTGATATAACTAATTTTTACAATTAAGAAGTTAAATTATTTTATAATGGATAATAAAGAAACATACCAAAAGGACTCATTCCTCTATACCAAATACCCGATTACATTTTGGCGCCCACGTGCATATGGAAGATCGATAGGTCAACGAGAGACATTCCGGGAAAGATTGTGTATGACCCGACTGGTTTCCGGACATTAGACACTTTGTCAAAAACTTTGACTTCCGGTATGCAGTCCCACATGGAAAACGCATGGATCCAGAGATTTGACTTGAAGACTGTGCCTATCACCGGTGCTTGTAAGTTGAATTGTTTATGTATATGTGTCGTTCACAGCGATATCAAATGCTGATAGTGTCTATTATTTTGTAATGTCTGCCATTGACGTTTAAACGCAACTTAGACTTCGTGTAAGGATGTGGGACTTAGTTTCAGTCTAACAGTGTAATACTTTAAACATTGGTTAATTTGCATTTACGAAATTTACTGACTTGTTTCATCAAGTTTTGATTGATTAAGCATCTGATTTTGACATCAGATATTACTTGAAGTTAGTTTTTTAATATGTAATTGAGTTTTTAACGCTTACTTTATTTAACAATGATAAAATGACAAACAAATTTTCTCAATCAATAATTAGATGTATATTATCTAAGTATCCCTGCCTTGGGTAAAAATCAAGAAAGAATCAGATACACCTAGCTAGTTACAGCGTAGGTAAACTTAAACTTCTTTAATACTATTAATAAAATAGATGCAAAAGCACCAAGGACAGGGCGGCTCTAATCGGGCCTCTAACCCTAGTACTTACATTGTATGATCTTCCTGAAAAATTGCCAGACCTCTGGCTTTTGGCTTGCCAAATTATATATCAAACAATAGAACAGCTTAGGCTCTATTCGGGATTCTGATCAAGTGTATGAGTCAAGAAGTTTATATCCTAGAAAATAATGTTACCTAATCTTTTCTCCGCTGTAACAGGAATGACACAACCTTTCAATGTCTCTTACTTTTATACTAGTGAGACAGTGTATTAGAAAGGGGTGTCAGATTTTACCATTTTTGATTCTAATTCAGGTCACTAAAACAGTTGATGAAATAGATTTTAAAAAACACGTCTCTGTGTACATTCGTCCCCAATGGTAACTTTTTTTTTATCCTTTAGTATATTTTTAGCTCTACTGGTCAGAGACCAGACGAGCTTATGCGATAGTAATGCGTCCGTCGTCTGTCTGTCTGTCCGTCTGTATGTAAACAATTTTTCAAAATGCTACTCCTCCTACAGTTTTGGTCTGATTTCAATATAACTTTGCATACAAGTAGACTAAACTAAGATACATAATTCTTTTTATCGATTTTTGATTTCAATGAACGGTGTTGCCATGGTAACTAAAAATAGAAATTTATGTAAAATAATTTTAAAATGCTATTACAAATACAGTTTTGATTTGATTATAATATAATGTGGCACGCAGATAGACTATTGATTTTTTTTAATTTATTTTCATGAATGACGTTGCCATGCTAACTAAATTTGAAAATTCTTTAAAATTTTATTTAAAGCTACTCATACAGTTGTAGTCTTATTGCAATAATGCAACAAATAGTGAATTAATCAAAGATCATTTTTCTATTTATTGTTGTTTAAAGTTTCAAGTCCCAACTGCTACTTTTCTTTTCCTTTGTTATAAGTATAAACCAGTAGAGCTACAGTCTCGACAGAGACTTCTGGTTCTTTAAAGCTAGACAAATTTAGCAATAAACAAGTAACCAAAAGAACCATACTTTGGTTAACATTCCCTGTGTTGGACATGGTTATGTGAGCTCTAATATAAAATAAATTTCTCAATTGTAGTTTCTTCAATATCAACTGAGCCCTCTCTAAATTTCTCTGTTTACGAAACTCATTTTGTGTGCCAGTGTCAATCATAGATTTCTTACTCTCAGTCAGTTGTTAAGCATCATTTGATGGTCGTTTCTCTGGAAGTATTGGAGATATTTTCTTGCGGAAAACGCTCTCAACCATAATATCAGAGTCTGGTTTATTTACTGTTTCAATGGATGTACTCTGGTTACTGGCTAAAGCTGTATCATTCTAAGTAGATTCTGTCTTAAGGAAGTCACCAGGATCCTGCGAGAGCCAATTATTTTTCCTGTGTACTTTGCCTTGCCTTCACTGGCTCTGTCAGGTTTCTGTCTCAAAGGCATTGGACTTTGCATTAAACTGCATGTGCTCTCTTCATATGTCTCTTAACGTTACTTTCTTTTTGTGATGTAAAGAAAATTCACAAGCATGTTCTTTCATGGTGCATTGTACAACATGCACGGAAAACTCGCTATCTCCTCGAAACAACTCTTAACACATTGGACACTTCCTTGTCCCACTCCGTTTGGTTAACTTGGTTTTCACCATTGTTTTGCGTTATCAGAAATAGACAAACGTGTATGTTATTCCAAAATATTACTAGTACACAGTTTCATAATCTTTTTAACAAATTGGAGGCCTTCTGTTTCTAAGCTGTCGTGTAGGCAACTCCTCATTATTAACAGAACCTATATCACCAGTACAACCCTTATGCTCTTCAATAACTGTTTCTTTTGCAATTGCTTTCTCATAATTTATGTCATCAGTCAGCGATTAGTTTTTGTCAAGAATTCCATCATCTCTTTGTTCTACACCATCTGGATTTCTACAATTAATGTTTGATGTTGTTTCAGTCTCAAACTGTCAACATGTATGACCTGATTTGACCCATGTACTCCGCAATTCACCATGTGCATTACAACAGACATTGTCTTATTGATTTTGTATGGTCCATATCAATAACTCGTGAATTTTGGGGACTTATCGGAAAATAAACATAAACCTCATCATTTTCCTTGAAATAAACCCAATTCAATTTTCTGCAATGATAATGTCTCTGACGAACCATGTCTTGTTTTTTTTATTTGTGCGAACAATTTTATGTCATTTAAAGTCTTTCTTGCAATTTCTTGCAAACCTCCCTTCCAAGCATCAATGAATTTTGCGGAAAACCAGTGGTTTCATAAATTGTGGACCTGTATGCCATCATGACATAAAGTAAATGTTTATCCCAATCCGGGTGATTTTCATTAACAACATTGCTGAGCATAGTTGTGAGAGTCCAATTGAAACGTTCCACCATACCATCCGATTGGGGATGATATGCGTTGTGTGTGTCTTTCGAATTCCAAGCAAAGAACAGTTTGCTTTCAAAATGCTTACTTTGGTCTGGGTGAATGACTGCTGGTGTACCAATTCGACATATCACCTCCTCTACTATGATTTTTGCAACCGTACTTGCTTCCATATTTAGCTCACCTGAGCCGAAGGCTCAAGTGAGCTTTTCTGATCACATTTTGTCCGGCGTCCGTCTGTCCGTCTGTCCGTCTGTCTGTCCGTCTGTCTGTCCGTCTGTCTGTCTGTCTGTCTGTAAACTTTTCACATTTTCGACTTCTTCTCAAGAACCACTGGGCCAATTTCAACCAAACTTGCCACAAAGCATCCTTGGGTAAAGGGGATTCAAATTTATTCAAATGAAGGGCCACGCCCTCATTCAAGGGGAGATAATTGGGAATTAATTAAAATTTGATGGCTTGTTTTAAAAATCTTCTTCTCAAGAACCACTGTGCCGGGAAAGATGAAACTTATGGGGAAACATCCTCAGGTAGTGTAGATTCAATTTTGTTCAAATCATGACCCCCGGGGGTAGGGCGGGACCACAATGGCCGACCAAAGTTTTACATAGAAATATATAGGAAAATTCTTTAAAAATCTTCTTCTCAAGAATAACAAAGCCATGATTGATCATATTTATATGGAAACATCCTCAGGTAGTGTAGATTCAAATTTGTTCAAATCATGACCCCCGGGGGTAGGGCGGGACCACAATGGCCGACCAAAGTTTTACATAGAAATATATAGGAAAATTCTTTAAAAATCTTCTTCTCAAGAATAACAAAGCCATGATTGATCATATTTATATGGAAACAACCTCAGGTAGTGTAGATTCAAGTTTGTTCAAATCATGACCCCCGGGGTTTAGGGCGGGACCACAATGGCCGACCAAAGTTTTACATAGAAATATATAGGAAAATTCTTTAAAAATCTTCTTCTCATGAATATCAAAGCCATAATTTATCATATTTATGTGGAAGCATCCTCAAGTAGTGTAGATTCAAATTTGTTCAAATCATGACCCCCGGGGGTAGGGCGGGGCCACAATGGCCGACCAAAGTTTTACATAGAAATATATAGGAAAATTCTTTAAAAATCTTCTTCTCAAGAATAACAATGCCATGATTGATCATATTTATATGGAAACATCCTCAGGTAGTGTAGATTCAAGTTTGTTCAAATCATGACCCCCGGGGGTAGGGCGGGGCCACAATGGCCGACCAAATGTTTTACATAGAAATATATAGGAAAATTCTTTAAAAATCTTCTTCTCATGAATAACAAAGCCATAATTGATCATATTTATATCATTTATATGGAAGCATATTCAAGTAACTTGTAAATTCAAGTTTGTTTTTTTTTTCCTTTGTTTGTTTGTGTATTATGTATTTGAATCGGGTTCGATATACGATTAATTTGAAAACGAGGCTTTTTGTTGCGGCCATATTGGAAGAAGAAAGCAGAGTGTTGATAGTCATCGAATAGTCATTATAGTGAATATCGTGTCAAAAATCGGTTTCATATTAGTTGTATCAAGGTAATATGATGTATAGATTTATTTAAGAGAAGTATACGACCCGTTCTTGTAGGAATTATTGAACAAACAATGTAAATTATCAAGTATTTGTGTATTAAATGTACGCGGTGAAAACCAACAACCCCGACTGAGAATTGATTTAAAATCTAATAAGAATCGTAAGTCATGACCTAACAATCAAACTTATGACTCAGTTTGAAAGTTAAAAACACGAAAACGGTGTGATTTTTATGACTTGCTTGAAATGTTGTCGGAAACTTACCGAATCAACAATATCATATTCATAATGTAGGCTTATTTTTTCCTTATTCTTGGCAGAGTTTCAAATGACAATCGAAGATTTATTTAATGAAAATTTGGGCATTTTCAGTGAAAGTTAAAAAATACTTTTAAAGGATTGTGCAGCTTTAGTCTGTGTAATGCATAGGTAAAATTTACTTTCAATGGCTTTAATTGAGATTAAGATTTGACTCTATCGGTTTATTCATTTCAATGCAACAGTCTTGAATTGTTATAGAAGTACACCAGGTGCATCAATTTACACAAGGAAGGAGAATCAGGAAGGATTTCTTTGCATATGTATATATTCAATTTTCTCTAAATTGTTATAGTATGAAATAAAAATAATTATGGTAAAAGTGCAAGTGGTTTGTGATGTTTTAATGCATTTAGAAATAAATTTCATCAGGTCCAATAAGGGTACTACTAAACAGAGTACGATAGAGAACTTTAGAGTACGCCAGAAAAATTATTTTATTTAATGCAATAAAATTGTTTATTTATGTACGTACAACTTGATTCAAAATTATCATAAACTCATATTGCAATATTTGTTTCAAATATTTTGCTTTTAGCAATATTTTTACAAGAAAATAACATCCATAATTCAACGCATTAAAGATTACTATTACCCCAATCTCGATTAAAATTTTGTTTCAGATTTAGTTACTGAAGACTTGCATTTAAATTTTCTCAAAAATTAGAATAATTGGATGTGTAAATATTTTGCACATTCACAATGAGACATAACAAGATGTTCAAGTTAAAATAGATGGGGATCAAATGATAAACTGTAATCTAAAATCAAAAATTGAAATAACTCCTTAAATATAGTAAACATACAAATTGTATATAACATGTATAATAAAATATATATTCAATATGTTAAACTAAAGTAGAAAAACATACAAACAGTAGTTTAATTGCATTAAATTATAAAATATTACTAGCGTACTCTAAAGAACTCTATCATTCTAGCGTACTCTGTTTAGTAGGACCTGGTCCAAAAATGGTGGTATAATCACTAGATTTAGCTACATAGCTTGATTTACCTAGTCCTACTTGGCTTTATTTACCTACCTGAGGTAGCTTTATTTATCTACCAAATAAATTTATATCTCCTCAGAATGTGCAGAAAAATCTCATTTTGATGCAGTGATCATTTTAAACTTTGAACTTATCTAAAAACAATTCATGATAAAATCACTCATGAAGAAATGTTCATTTACAGTCAAAGTTAGATTTGGGGCTATGTATGCATAGGCTTTGGAACCAGTAATCCCTCGTTTTTTTTTTAGCTCTACTGGTCAGAGACCAGAAGAGCTTATGCGATAGTAATGCGTCCGTCGTCTGTCTGTCCGTCTGTCTAAACAATTTTTAAAAATGCTACTCCTCCTACAGTTTTGGTCTGATTTCAATATAACTTGGCACACAAGTAGACAACACTAAGATACATAATTCTCTGTATCAGTTTTTGATTTCGATGAACTGTGTTGCCGTGGTTACTAAAAATAGAAATTTCTGTGAAATTCTTTCAAAATGCTACTCCTCCTACAGTTTTGGTTTGATTTCAATATAACTTGGCACACAAGTAGACTACACTAAGGTAGATAATTCTGTTTATCCGTTTTTGATTTCGATGAACTGTGTTGCCTTGGTTACTAAAAATAGAAATTTCTGTGAAATTCTTTCAAAATGCTACTCCTCCTACAGTTTTGGTCTGATTTCAATATAATTTGGCACACAAGTAGACTACACTAAGGTACATAATTCTGTGTATCGATTATTGACGGTGTTGCCGTGGTTACTAAAAATAGAAATTCCTGTGAAATTCTTTCAAAATGCTACTCCTCCTACAGTTTTGGTCTGATTTCAATATAACTTCAAGACTTATTCGCTTCAACAATATATGATGATTTTGCGAGCGGCGATATGATTGGTTGATAGAATTGACCTCTGATGTGACCCTCAATGGGATGTTGTTAGATGTTAGTGTAGCGAGTATGCAAGCGGATCTAACATCTAATTTTAATTAGATTGCAGTGCCACCCATTGAAAAAACTAGATTGCACACTAAAATCTTTTATTCGATTTATTTACTTACCGTGTATTCCCAACATATTCTTTAACTATTTCCACAAAAAAATATTTATTATAGTTTTTGTTTAATACCCTCCTAGCCCTGTAATTGATATAATCAAAAATTTCGTCTTTTTATACTGCCATTTTGGTCTGCAAGATCATTCAGTTCAACGCGCTTCGTACATATGTCAACCACAAGAATAGAGGGGTAAGAAATTTTTTTGAAATCTAGCCTTTTTACAATTGATGTAAGACTTGAGAAGAATTGATCAAGAACCCAGCGCGACTTTTTGTGTGCAATAAATACCGTATGCTGTTTTTTTCCAATAGGTGGCACTATAGCTCTCCGGCATGTCAATAATTTTTTTTTGAGAGCTACAGTTCTACAGGTATATTATAAGAGAGAGAGAAAAGAGTCCAACTTTTTTGTTGTGTAAGTTTTCACTTTAGAAAATTTTAAAGGTACTTGGACACAGATTTGAAGTTAATATTTTCTCATTTTTTCTGTAGCATATCACGAATTATATATTTTAATAGCATTTCACACAAAAATTAATCAAAAGTCTTATTTCGTTTAAAAGTTATTAAAACTTAAAATTTTTTGGCGGGTTTGGTTGACACATCCTTGCACTTTCACATATTTTAACTTTATTCTTAATCCTTAGGAAAAGTGGCAATTTGATGTGTTTTAATGAGAAATATTAAAACTTTTATCAAGAAAAATAATTTTATTCAGAGTAGAAATGTTGGAAAGCAAAACACTTTCACAAGTTTCGTCATTCCGAACTAAGAGATGCGTGCAGAGTTTAGCAAATCGAGCACACTCGTGTTATGTACACAGTTTTTGTAAACAGGGCTCGAGTTCTGTTATTGTTTATATTTAGAATTCACCGGGTGCGTTCAATCGTCACAGTCTGCTTACCACAACTGCACGGACTTGCAACATATTGTGTGTTTGTTTTGCTTTCAAACGTGTCTACTCTGAATTTTCTGGATTATAGTATTAATATTTTTCATTTATACAAAACGAGATTACCACTTTCCCTAAGGATTAAGAATAAAATCAAATTTGTGAGAGTGCAACGATATGTCAATCAAACCCGCCGAAAATTTTGAAATTTCAATATCTTTTAAACGAAATAAGATTTTTAATTAATTTTTGTGTGAATTGCTATTAAAATATATAATTCGTAATATTATAGAGAAAATAATAACTTCAGATCTGTGTCCAAGTACCTTTAAGTGAAAGGCTTATGTAGTAATATGAAGAAATTCAGTTAAGAAAACAATAAGCCTCATTCACCCCCTTTACTAAATAGGATTCTTAACCTTTTTGATCTTTTGCCATAACTTTCTAACCATAGGAGATGTAGACTTCATATTTGGTATGCATACTTTATTAATATTATAAGTTCATACAAATGATGTAAAGGTCAACGACCTTGTGACCTTGACTTTAAACTATATGCTTATATATTGTTGCCATCAGGCACAAAAGTGTTTAACAATAACATCTAATTTTATGGTCATAAGCAACCTTACAGTGCATGTAAATGTGATGTCATTAAGAACAAAGTGAAAGAAAATGTAACCTTGGCTTTTACAATGAGATTCAATAGGACTTTGGAAATGATGGTCACACCCAATTGTTGTACTCGGAAATGTATCAAAATGTAAATTTTAGCTTATATTGTTTGTTACCATAGAATATAATTTTTTATATCCCCGGCAAACGAAGTTTGGGGGGTATACATGTATAGGAATCACCTTGTCCTTTTGTATGTCCGTCAGTCTAGCTGTCTGTGCAAAGATGTACGGTCCATTTCTTTTTTATGGAGGGACATTAGAATCTACTCCACTCAAAGATTGCCCATGACCTAAGGGTGTGTCATGACCTTGACCCAAGGTCATTTTGGGAACTTCAAGGTCACTGGAAGAAAAATTTCATAATTCGTGTCCGGTCCATATCTTTCTTATGGATAAAATAGGTAGGTTTTCATTTCACACAAAGATTGCCAATGACCTAAGGGTGTGTCATGACCTTGGGGAAGTTCAAGGTCACTGGAAGAAAAATTTCATAATTTGTGTCCGGTCCTTATCTTTCTTATGGATAAACTTGGTAGCTTCTCATTTCAAGCAAAGATTGCCAATGACCCAAGGCTGTGTCATGACCTTGACCCAAGGTCATTTGGGGGAGTTCAAGGTCACTGGAAGAAAAATTTTGTAATTAATGTGTGATACATATCTTTATTATGGAAAAACTTACTTCTGAAAAACCCAGCAGGGGTATTTTGTCCCGTTTGGACAGTTCTAGTATTAAATGTCATTAGGTGATATTAAAGGGCAAGCATTTAAAATTTACAAGATAAGTTTCAGGAAACTTTTATATATATAACAATATAAAACTTGTATCAAATTGGGAAGGTAAAATAAAAATATTTCAACATTTTTTGTCATGATTTGGGAGGGATGTAACATTTTTATTTAATTAGATGAGTTTATATGAGAAGGGAATCTATTCACAATAGTTTTTATTTTTGTAAAATATTGTACTGTGAAATGCTATATCTATAAAGTTCAGAGAAACTTTTCTTCTGGCTAAAAATTTATGAGGAATTGATTACATTATAAAGATTATTTCAAGTCGTACATAGCCATGTGTTATTTGTGAACATATTTTAATGGTTTGAAAATAATTGTGACTATTTTGTTGTAATCTCAAAGATGTATTTTTGTAGATGCCTCGTAAGAAGTACTGGAAGAAGAGCAGTGCCAAGAAAGAGTTACAGACTGACAGGACTGAGGAGACTGGCCTCATGAAAAACAGTAAAACAATGTCTGACCTGGACTTGACTGAGGAGACTGGCCTCTTAAAAAACAGTAAAACAATGTATGACATTAGAATGACTGAGGAGACTGGCCTCGTGAAAAACAGTAAAACCAATGTTGACCCTGAGGAGCCTGCCCTCAGGTTACAAAAAAAACAGGAAAACCAAAAAACTTGTGAAATGAATCTGCTCAATGAACTTTGTGATATGAATCTGGCAAATGAACTATGTGAAACAAATCTGCTGAATGAAATTTGTGAGACAAGTATGCTGAATGAAATTTCTGAAACAAATGCTCAGAGTGAAGTTTGTGCAAAAGATCTGCTTCATGAATCTGATGAAATGAATTTGCAAAATGAAATTGCTGAAACAAGTTTAGTGAACAAAACCTTGACCACTGAATCTTTGCAGACTACTAGTGTGATAGTTGGAGAAAAAACATTGCACAGTGTTTCTGAAAATGACCAGGTATGTACTAGAAAAATAGTATTTGGGACATTCCATCAAGGGGACACTAGATTTTCATCATTCTCAAGAGGTAGTCAGTGTACTTGCAATGCTCTTACCATGCTGACAAAATGTTATGAAGGATTTTCATTTACATCAGAATTTATAGATAGAACTTTAGTATCAGGAGACCAAATTTATGTAAAGACTGTCAAAAGTTTGCAACAAAGGGGAGAGTTTTTCAACAAACTTTTAAATTTTGATGAATTGCCAATAAACATTGAAATGGGAGAAAATCATCATGTTATTCAAAAATTTGAAACCATTTGGGGATTGGTTATCTTGGAAGAACAAAACAGGCAGGTTAAAACATTGCATCAGGCTTTAGAAGAGGCATTTCAAGTTTCAAGTTATTTACTGATAATGATAGGAGCCATTTGTTCTGCTGTATATAAAGTGTCGGACAGTGAGTATTACTTCTTTGACTCACATTCTCATGACAGTGATGGCATGTCTTCTTGTGATGGTAAATCTGTACTAGTGCTTAACAGGAGTATTGATGATTTAGTGTCTTTTATGTACAGCATGTATAACAGTATGCATATTGATCTTGCAGTGCAGTTTGAAATTTTACCCATCTCAATTGCAACATTGTACCATAGCTTTCCAGAAAATGATCCATTACAGAAAAGATATTACAGAATGGATGAAAAGCTAAAAGCGACAAATTCAGAATCACAAGATTATCACAGGAAAACCTATATGAGAGAATACATGAAGAAAAAGAGACAAAATGAACAATTTAAACACATTGAAAGACAAAGAGATGCTAACACAAAGAAAATGAGTCGACAAAGTGTTGAAGTGAGAGAAAAAGAGAGAGAGATAAGAGAAAATTAAAACGTCATAATGTTGAATCAAGAGAAAGAGAAAAAGAACTGGATAAATCTGCAAGAAAATTAAAGCGACAAAATGTTGAATCAAGAGAAAGAGAAAAAGAACTGGATAAAACTGCAAGAAAATTAATGCGACAAAATGTTGAATCAAGAGAAAGAGAAAAAGAACTGGATAAAACTGCAAGAAAATTAAAACGACAAAATTATGATGTTAAAGACAAGGAGAACAAAAGGGAAACAACTGCAAGGAAAATTAAAAGACAAAATGATGAAGTGAGGGAAAAAGAAAAAGAACTGGATAAATCTGCAAGAAAATTAAAACGTCAAAATGTTGAATCAAGAGGAAGAGAAAAAGAACTGGATAAAACTGCAAGAAAATTAAAACGACAAAATTATGATGTTAAAGACAAGGAGAACAAAAGGGAAACAACTGCAAGGAAAACTAAAAGACAAAATGATGAAGTGAGGGAAAAAGAAAAAGAACTGGATAAATCTGCAAGAAAATTAAAACGTCAAAATGTTGAATCAAGAGAAAGAGAAAAAGAACTGGATAGATCTGCAAGAAAATTAAAACGACAAAATTATGATGTTAAAGACAAGGAGAACAAAAGGGAAACAACTGCAAGGAAAACTAAAAGACAAAATGATGAAGTGAGGGAAAAAGAAAAAGAACTGGATAAATCTGCAAGAAAATTAAAACGACAAAATTATGATGTTAAAGACAAGGAGAACAAAAGGGAAACAACTGCAAGGAAAATTAAAAGACAGAATGATGAAGTAAGAGAGAAAGAAAGAAAACTTGACAAGACTGCAAGAAAGTTGAAAAGATTAGATTGTGAAGTAAAACAAAAAGAAAATGAAGGAAATAGAATTTCAAAAAGCAAGAGTAGGGAAGATCCTCTTGTTCTTGAAAAAGAACGAATAAAGAAGCAAACTAAACGCAGTGATTGTTCGTACAGGCAAAATGAGAGGTTGGACGATAAACAAAGAAAAGGAGAAAAAAGAAAGAATAAAGAATATTGCAACAAGGAAAATGAAAGAATTAGACAAAGACAGTTTGGAATAAATGTACAGGATTGCATTCACAATTTTCATGAACAGATTAAGCATGGTCCAGTTTTTGTGTGCTCATGTTGTCATCAAACATGGTTTAAAGAAAGTGTTTTAAAAGTAGAAAATACTAAACTTGATGACACAAGTAAAAGCAAATATCTTACTTGTATTACTTCTGTTGATAATGCAGAATGGATTTGTAAGACTTGCTATTCTTCAGTTAGAGAAGGAAAAATCCCAAAGCTATCTGTTCTCAATGGTATGATATGGCCTCCCAAGCCAAGAGAATTAGACTTATTTTCATTAGAAGAGAGACTCATATCACTTCGAATCCCCTTTATGCAGATTAGGGAGTTGCCAAGAGGTGGACAATATTCTGTCAAAGGAAATGTTGTGAATGTTCCTGTAGATATTCAACCTACTGTTAATAGCTTGCCTAGAAAGATGGATGAAAATATCACAATTCCTGTTAAGTTGAAAAAAAAGTTGTCTTACCAAAAATGTGATTATCATGAAAATGTACGACCAACAAAAGTACTGATTGCATTACATTGGCTTTTGAACAACAGTGACTTTTACAAGAATGCAAACATTAATGTTGATGATAGCTGGTTTCAAGAAATCACATCTTCTGCAAATGAAATTGTTCAAGAACTAGTGCAAACACAAGCAAAAAGAGATCAAAGTACTAGTAATCTTGAGACCGACGAAGACAATGATGACGATGAGTATTGTGAAGTAGACGGAGTTGGTAGAGATGGTAATTGTGATACTCTTTTAGATGATGCTTCACGAGACATGAATCAGATTTACACCTTTGCTCCAGGAGAAGGTCAACGCCCCCTTAGTTTATATCAAGATCAGATTGCAGAATATTTATCATTTCCTACAATATTTTGTGGAAAGGGAAGATTACAAGACGATGAAAGACAAGTACGTGTCTCGTATGCAGATATAGCTAAATGGGAATTGAGAAGTGTTGATAGACGTGCAGCCCAGTCTGTTCCAAATTTGTTTTTTAAGTTGAAAAAAATACAAATGAAACAAGTTACAGATAAATGCAACCTGGCTCTTCGGAAATGCAAAACCAAAGGAAGATCTATCACAGCAAATGAAATTAAAAATCCTGAACATGTGAATAGCCTTGTTAGACATGATGAAGGTTTTTTTGTGTTTAGACAGTTACGAAATTCACCTGCATATCTTGAAACAAGAAAAAAGGATGTATTTGCAATGATAAGACAATTGGGTTTACCAACATGGTTTATGTCTCTGTCTGCTGCAGATACAAGATGGAATGATCTCATTAGAGCACTTGGAGTGTTAAATGATGGAAAGGAATACACTGATGAAGAAATCGACAACATGACTTGGTTTGAAAAATCAAAACTAGTACAGAAGGATCCTATTACATGCACTAGATACTTTGATCATAGATTCCGTATGTTCATGAATTCAGTATTGAGAAGTGACCACCATCCAATTGGTGTTGTGAAAGACTTCTTTTATAGAATTGAATTTCAGCAAAGAGGGTCACCACATGTTCATATGATTGTTTGGATAGAAAATGCACCAAAATATCATGAAAATAATGAACAAGAGGTAGTGAATTATGTAGATAATTACTTGAAATGTGAAAAGAATGAAGATGATTTGACTAGCTTACAAGTACACAAACATTCACAAACATGTAAAAAGAGAAGTAAAGCTGTATGCAGATTTGGTTTTCCCCTTCCTCCTCTTGAAAAGACCTTGACTTTGGAGCCACTTGAATGTGAGGTAGACAAATATAGGAAAATGTATGATGAAATTCAGAAACAGTTAAATGATATGAAAAATGGATGCGATTTGTCCTACAAGGAACTCCTAAGCACTGTGTTAAAGATATCTGAGGAAGATTACATTAAATGCATTAGAAGTTCACTGAGAGGTCCAAAGGTTTTTCTAGAGAGAAAGCCATGTGATATGAGGGTCAACTCTTACAACAGTGTTGTTCTTGATGCTTGGAGAGCTAACATCGATATACAGTATATTTTGGACCCATATGCTTGTGCTATGTACATTGTTTCTTACATAAGTAAATCTCAAAGAGGGATGAGTGATTTACTAAGCAGAGCAGCAAAGGAAGCTAGAGAAGGAAATCTTGACATTAAAAGACAGGTGCGCCACATTGGAAACCATTTTCTCAACAGTGTTGAAGTTGGAGCACAGGAAGCAGCATATTTAGTGTTACAAATGCCAATGACAAAAGCATCAAGAGATGTAGTTTTTATCAACACAAGTCCATCAGATGACCGAGTTATTCTCATCAAAACAGATGCAGAATTAGAAAAATTGACACCAAATTCTACAGATGTGGAATGTAGCAATATAATTAAACGGTATGCAAAACGCCCAAAACAGCTTGAAAACTGGTGTTTAGCTGATTATGTATCACAACTAGATGTTGTATTCCCAAAAGATGATGAAAAGGAGTTGATTGAAAAGGAAGTGAACGATGATGATGATGATAAGAACAATATGTCAAATGATGAGGAAGAGAATGATTCAGATCTTGACTTTGGTGAAAGTGATACACTTGTTACTTTGAGAAACGGCATAAAAATTAGACGACGAAAAGTACCTAGGGTAATTAGATATGTGCGTTTTAATATCAAAACGGATCCAGAAAACTACTACAGAGAAAAGCTTATGTTATTTTTGCCTTGGAGAGTTGAATCGGTTGATCTAATATCTGGAAGTGACTCATTTGAGAAATCCTTTAATCGTAGGAAATCCTTTTTAACAAACAAAGTCAAGGAATATGAATACAATGCCGAACAGCTTGATGCAGCTCTGCAAATGGCAAGTGAGGATTTTTCAGAAGCTTATGATGAATTGGCACCAAATGCTCAACAAACAGAAGGAGAGGATGAAAATGAAGGATCTCGTGAATCTGAGAACTTTGTCCCATTTAATCCTGAGAGACCAGTTGAACAAAGACAGTATGATTTAGGTTCTGATATAGGCATTCCATCAACAAGACAAATAACAGAAGACAGTTCTGTTAGATTATCAGACAGTGAATACTTGCAACTTTTAGGAAGTCTAAATGTAAAGCAGCGGGAATTTTTTAATCATGTTGTGCAGTGGGTCAAAACAAAGAAAGAACCTATTTATACATTTTTATCTGGAGGTGCTGGTGTTGGCAAATCCGTTTTGATAAGGGCACTTTATCAAGCTCTGCACAGATACCTATGTTCCACAGAAGGTGAAAATCCAGATGACATGAGAATACTTCTGTGTGCTTATACTGGCAAGGCGGCATACAACATCGGAGGAGCAACTATAGCATCTGCTTTCCATCAAAAAATTAATCAAAGTCAACAAAGTTTGCACTCTGACGAATTGAACACTTTTCGTACAAAGTACCAAAACCTAAAAGTAATCATTATTGATGAAATATCAATGGTGGGAAACAGATCATTAGCACTCATTGACAGTCGTCTACAACTTCTCACAGGCATCAAGAAACCATTTGGTGGTATAAGTATCATTGCTGTTGGTGATTTTTTCCAACTTAAGCCTGTGATGGATCGTTGGATCTTTCAAGACTTAAATCATGATGCCCAAGTTCTTGCAAGCAATCTTTGGAAGGAGCATTTTTCTATTTTTGAGTTGAACGAAATCATGCGCCAAAAAGATGATATTGAGTTCGCTCAACTTCTGAATCGCCTACGTTACAATGCAATGACAGCAGAAGACATGAATGTGATACACAGATGCATGATAACAGAAACAAGTGACAATTATCCACATCATGCTCCTCATCTCTTTACACAGAATTCTAAAGTAGACGCATACAACAATCAGTTGATTGAAAATCTTGGAGGAGAAAAGGTCACAGTGAATTCAGTTGATTCTGTTATTAAAGATTATTCAAAAGAAGTTAAGGAAAAACTGCTAAGATCTCTTCTTCAAGCAGATGATGTGAGCAAAACTGCCAATTTGATGCAAAATTTGATTCTTGCTGTTGGGATGATATATGATATCTCGGTCAATGTTGACGTATCTGATGGTTTGACAAATGGTTCATCATGTAAAGTGCAATTAATTGAAAGGAGAATGGAAGGTATATCAAGGCCAAGCATAGTTTGGGTAGAATTTTTTGACTCTGGAATTGGAAAAACTGCTCGAAGGAAATACAGACATTTATTTCATGATGGAATTTCTGAGAACTGGACACCAATTTTTGAAGTTCAACGGTCTTTTCTTTTGAATTACAATACTTTTCAGAGAATCCAATTTCCATTACGGCCAGCTGCAGGAAAAACAATTCATAAAGCCCAAGGTTGCACAGTTGATGAAATTGTAATTGATATGTCTCAAACAAAAGTGAGAAAAATTCCCCACATCCACTATGTAGCACTTAGTCGGGTAAGGTCAGTTGATCATCTGCATATTCTAAACTTCAATGAGCAGGCATTATCTATGGATGAACAAGTCGTAGATGAAATGGAAAGAATGAAAAAAGAGGTTCCACTCCAACTTTGTTATGTCCCAATATACCAGGTTGATTTGCATTGTTTAAAGATTGCTTTTAACAATTGTAGATCTCTTCACAAACACTTTCCACAAATTCAAAATGAGCCAAACATTCTTGCTTCAGATGTAGTTGGATTCTCAGAGACAAGATTAACTAGTGCAGATGTGGAAAATTATCAACTTCAGGGATACACAGCAATATTTAACCATGAGACTTTAGATAGTTCTGATAGACGTCCACATCATGGAACAGCACTGTATGTGAAAGACATTTACAAGACAACTTGCATCTCAAAGGTAAACAATGGTCCCATAGAGTTTATTAAGGCAAACATACAATTAAACCAATATAGAGATGTACAAGTCATAGTTATTTACAAATACCCATCTTGTTCTTTGGAAAATTTCAAACATCACGTGGAAATGCATATAAAGCCTTTGATTGATGATCAGAAAGATTTGGTATTCTTGGGAGATTTTAATTTTGATTTATTTGCTGGGCATGGAGACTTTTTAACATTTATGGAAAAAGGCTTTAACTGTCAACAAATTGTAAGTAAGACTACTCATGACTTCGGTTCGAAGCTTGATTTGATTTTTACAAATATATACCCATGTGAAACAGATGTGATTGAAGCATATTGGTCTGATCATAAAGTAGTGTTTTGTGCATTTGATATGACTAGTTTCCATTAAATATAATGGGGCTCCTAAATAAAAACACGACAGAGGGAGAAGTAAAACAGTTCCCCCTCCCTCACCCCATTTTTTCCAGTCATACCCCACAAAGTTTGGGGTATACACTGGAATCAACATGTCCATCTGCTTGTTCGGATGTACACTGGTATCATCATGTCTGCCTGTGAATCTCTCCATAGCCATTTTTGTCCAGCATTTATTTCTATGGATATTGTTTGGACATTTTTAAATTGAGAAATTTCATACGCTTATATTTTATACAAACTGATTTAAATAGCTTGTGATCAAAAATGTGCTTGTGTCTTGATACTGTACCAATTTCATGTTAAGCATTGTCATGACCATCGCATTTTGATGCTTTATTTGTCACAGTCATGATAATGTTTTTAATCAACACTAAGATTGCTAAGTTTATTATCATCTTCAACCAATTACATTTTACATGACTTACACAAGATGACATTTTCCTGTTCTTAAAGCTGTTTTAAATCTACTTTTTAAATTACACTGTATATAGTTTCCCCATTGGTGTATTAGTCCTATTTGGCTGCAATGCAGTACCAAGCATTTGAAAATTTATTTATTTTATTATTTACAAAATGTTTTACATATGCAATTTAGATGGAACATTTCACATATAATAATCTGGCTGTTCTTTAATTTGCATCAGTACTTATTGTATATTTTTTTGCAAAACACTACTCCATCTCAATAACACTTGGTAACATTAGTAGACTATCCTAAGATGCATAATTCTCAGTTTGACAAATTGCATGTCATAGCCACCAAAGGCAGAAATTTTTTATTTTCCAAAATATTCACTCCCCCTTTACCTTAAGTTGGTATGAAATGACTTTTTACATTAATAGTCTATACCTTTCTTTATTGTATGTAGAGCTTCAGTATTGTCAGAGACTTCTGTTTTTGATTTTATTTTAATGAAAACATCATCTATCTATATTAAAACTTTGATTAAATTAGACTTACTTTTTCAATTCTTAGCTTATTCCTGCATATTTCCAATGGTAATATTTGTATTGCTGAATATCTGGATTTTTTTTTAATTGGGATGTACATGTATATTATTCTAATATTTTGTTGTCTTCTAGTGACCTCAAAAGATGTAACCCAAATTAGAACTTAAAAGTTAGTGTTTCTCTATGTGGGATAAAATTTGACATATTGCTGTATTTTTACTTTAATTTCATTCAGCAGTTTATTGCCTTGTTTTCATATAGAATAGGAAATATGAATTGTTGATAAAACAATTTGATATCCACTTCTTGTTGCAAAATGTCCATTCCATTTGATGTAATAATATCATACTTGTATACTTTAATTAATATATTCAATCTTTTAAACAAGACTATATATAATGAATTGTGTGGTAATTAGATTTTATACTGAAATTACAATCAAGGATCAACACGATTATAATAGTAACATTGAAGGAGACTCTTACTGGAATTTAAATTTGCACAGTTTTGACTCGTGGTAGTGACATGATTTGGACTGTGCCATTGGCTGTAATTTTAACATTGCTATAAGCTAGCTGTGGTTCGGACATTGCTATAAGCTAGCTGTAACACTATATAATAGCCATGTGATTTTGATATTTCTCAGACATATGGCTTCTGTGATTTTAGAAGTCAGGATCTCTTCTTTTATGGACTTTTAATTAACTTAAGCTCAGATGTGTCTGAATGTTTATTCCTGTCATAATGCTAGTCAACTTTTTAAAAATTATTTATATCATAAAACTGAAATATAAACTATCTAAGACTGATATTATACTTTAATTTCATATTTTTTGTAGTTATTTTTTGTTTTGGAAAAACATGCTTCTTTAAAATAACCCGTGTAAATGAATTACAATGCTTGTAGTAGTCATCAACACAGCAGATATAATAATTATTTGTGAAACCTCAGATTCCGTATATATTATAATGAGTTTATTAAAAAGTTCTGCATATTCTATCATGGATTGTGTGGAATTTTATGATTATGAAGTAAAATGTGACTGCCATTTTATGAACTTCAAAGCTTATAATAAGTGTCATTGACAGGTAAGTATGGAAAGAGGGGGTCAATGGCCAGCCCGTAAAGGGAGGTAAACCTACCTCTTTAAGAAATATATTGAAGAAAAATACACTGTACTATCAAAATATAATATAACATGTTATATCATTTGAATTACAAATATTCCTTCCAATAGAGAAAAAAAGTTCTCTTTTCATTATCCAACAATATTGCATGAATCTGAGGTTAGAAATTTTGATTTGTAATATTAAAATGTTGTTTTTTTTTCCTTTCTAATTCACTCACATAATCTTTCCTTTTTTCGATTTTCATTGGAAAAGATTATTTATTTTGAGTGATAATTATTTTTTTTTCATGTAAACAACATATTTAAGAAATATTCATATTATGACTGTATTGTTAGAATTTTTGATGCTGTTTTATTTTTCATTAAACATTAATTCTCAAGTTTATTTATAAATGTTATCTAAATCAATACTAGTATATATATATGTGCTCTTGAATTGTCACTAGTAAGGCATTCCTTCATTAAGATAGCTTCTTCACAAAGTTTAAGTGTCGAATTTCAAATTATATACACTGTACTCAAAATGTATCAAAATTCAATTTGTAATCTGTACTAATGTACATGCACATGTAACATTTTACTTCTAATAATACAAAAGATTTGTTATAATTCTTGAAATCAAATAAAATTTTAAATACAGCCTCAAAACTGCATTTTTTTTATTGATGTAAGCATAAAAAATGAATATAATTATATACAATCATTTTATGAAACCTGTGGCAGTCTTGAGAAATGAGAACATATTTAAACAATACCGGGGTAGCTTGTTAAAAGCCTCTGCACTAAAATGCAATTAAGTAAACAGACGGTTCATTTGGAGTTGAAACATTCCCCTCTTTTATGAATTTAATTTACTAAAGAGGCCACAAATCTAATCTATAAGTTACCCTTGGTAAACATATTTCATGGGGGAAAAGTGCCTTTGTTTCATCCTCTGAAGAACAATTGGGCCGAGGTGGTTCAGGTGAGCGTTGTGGCCCATGGGCCTCTTGTTGTAATTGCAAAACTTTCCGTCCATTTAGTATAATAGTCTGCAATCACCAGAATTTATTTGTTTCCATTACTTGTAACTGTTAGCTCTCCTAAAATGTCTGTCGCTATTCTCTCTAAAAGATATGCACAACCTTCATTGGTGCACACTTGATAACAATGTCACTCTTCCTTTTAGAACAAAGCTCATTACCAGCTATATACTGTCGGACATCGTGCTGTAGCCCAGGCCAGTAATACCTATTGCGAATTTTAAATAATGTTTTCTTAATACCAAGATGCCCTGAATTCTTCTCGTCATGATGTTGTCTAAGAACATTACGTCGCTCAGAGTATGGGACAACTGATAAAGTATCTGCTTTGATGTCAATTCGTCCCTGGATAGTATTTATGGAAGTGTAGATAAGTGGGAGGAATTATTTGCAGAATTTTATGGCTCAAGACAAAAGCAGGATGAGAGTGTAACGATTTGGAATTGCAGGTTAAAGGGAATCATAGGAAAAGCTGTTGATAGAGAACTTATACTTAGGAAAGATACTGCTTGAATGCTTCACGCTATGCTATTTCGGGGCTCAAGGATGATACAATTAAAGACTGTGATCGTTTACGGGTTGCCCTAAGAGAGTTGGAAAATGATCACATTAACAGAAAACCAAACCCAAGCAAAGCCATAACCTCTACACCTGAAGATTCAAACTTAGAACTAAAAGGAATGATAAAACAAATACACCAGACCTGATGGCTATGAGGGTAAGCTGGAACAAAGATGGCAATCACCATATGGACAACAGCACTGAGGTCGACTTGATAGTTATGAGGACAAATCAGAACAAAGATGGCAACCACTACACAGACAACAATACAGAAGTGGAGGTAGAGGTAGATGACAGAAGTTACTTAAAAGGAACAATGACAGGTTTGGAGTGATCCGCAATGGTGAGAACAAATCTATTATTGTATCGGCAAACTCGTATGTCACTGTGTCAGGATACATTGATAAGGAAATGCCGTACAACGACACACCTGTCATATTACAATCATCACCTTTAGCTGCTGATCATCAGGATTTTGACCTTGAACCTGGAATTATCAATTATCAGTACAAACGAAATGGACCAATGGATATAAAGATCTCAAATGTGACAATGAGGACAATAGCTATACCTTCTCGGGCAATTATTTCAGTGGTTCATCCCGTATCGATTCAGTCATTGAAAATCAGAAACAGACATAAAGAAGGTTATGCAGAAGATGCAAATGACAAAGAGTGACCTTTCGACTACTCAATTTCAGGAAGGAATTAAGCTGATAGAATCTTACATAGATATTTTCTCAAAGACTGATGAGGATGTAGGACAAAGACATTGTGCAATATGGGATTGACTTAACAAATGAGAAACCTTTCAAACAGCGGTATAGACATATTCCACAGTCAGCGTGTGATAAGGTAAGAGCAAATCTCAGACACCTTTTAGACACTGGGATAACACGACTATCACGAAGTCCATTTGCATTCAAAGTGGTATTAGTGTGCAAGAAAAATTCCAGTCTCAGACTATGTGTTAGCTACCGACAGTGAAAGAAGGACAGCTATGCGCTACCCAGAATAGAGGAGTTATTGGATTGTTTGGCAGGTTCCTCCTATGCCTCGGGAAGTGGAACTCGGTGTCGTCCTTTATCAGGAGCAGCACCGAACTAAGAGAGTAATCAGCTATGCCAGTAGGGGACTTACAAAAGCGGAAAATAATTATGCACCCCACAAATTGGAGTGTGTTGCATTGAAGTGGGCTGTGATAGAAAAGTTTAGGGACTATTTGTTTGGACAATAGTTTACTGTATGGACAGACAATAAGCCGATGACCTACGTTCTAACTACATCGAGATTGGACGTCACTGGTCACCGCTGGCTACATGTATCTACCTTTCCAGTTTTGACATCAAATATCAACTAGGAAATAGCAATACAGACGCAGATGGATTGTGTCGTATACCAACCACAGACAGGTCAGAGATAAGCGGAGAATCCATCCGAGCTATATGCAACAGTGCTATGGGAGAGATACCATAAGTTGACATTCTGACTATTTCGCCCTAAGTAGTGAGAAATCTGGAAGATTTTGATGCACAGGATGGAACACCAACGACAGATGTAATCAACAGGAGAAAAACACAGCATCAGGATAAAGTAATGGTGGACTGGATCAAGGTAATTAAGGATGGAGAGAAACCTCACACCGGAGATAAGACATTACGGCGACAGTATAACCATCTCCGCCTAATCGATGATGTTCTGTATAGAATTGTAAATAGTGATGAGAAATCAAAGAAACAACTCGTACTTCCTTCAGCTTTGGTGCCAAACATAATCAAGACATTCCACAATGATGCTGGTCATCAGGGAAAAGACAGAATACTCTGTCTTCTTCGAGACCGCTTTTATTGGCCAGGTATGAAGGATGTTGAGGAATGGATTGACCATTGTGGAAGATGTATAAGACGGAAATCATTGACAAACCATAGAGCCCCACTGGTAAGTATAAAAACATCAGCACCATTGGAACTGGGCTGCATTGACTACCTCACCCCAGAACCATCAAAGGGAGGACAGCAGAATATAATAGTCAATACACACCATTTCATTCGATTCTCACAGGCTATTCCAACCAAACAGCAAGAACAACAGCTGAGGCCCTGTACAGCGATTTCATAGTACAGTATGGACTGTCAGAAAGAATACATTCAGACTAGGGAGTCAATTTTTAGTAAAAAATAATTAAGAAACTATGTGAACTAACGGGTACCAAGAAATGCCGCACAACATCATACCACCCATAAGGCAATGGGATGTGCGAGAGATTTAACCGCACTCTATTAAGTATGTTGGATCGGGAAAACTTTTCATATGATTTTAAATTGAATGCCATGAAAATACCACATCTGCTACATAATTCTGCTAAAGCCGTAAAGTACAGGAAAAAGAAAGTTAAAACTGATTATGACGTCATAATGGATCTAGCACCAAAAAATTAGTCTAAAGTCATTTACTAGATCTTGACGACCTTAAATCAGCATAAACGGATCAAATAAGAAGATACTAGTAGTTATTCCCATTCTATTGCAATCTATGCATTTTGTTTGTTTGATTGATTGATTGTATATTGTTTAACGCCCCTCGAGAATTTTTCACTCATATGGAGACGCAGCCACTTGCCGGTGGAGAGCTGCAAAGTTTGTCCTATACTCGGCAATCAGAGCCATTGAGCAGGGAGGGATCTGTGCCAGCACCTACTGCGACACGGGACCTCGGTTTATACAGTCTCATCTGAAGGACCTGTCTCCACGTCCCACAGTGGGATTCGAACCCGCGACGTAAGGATCAACTCCTTACTTCGCGACTCTAGAGCAGACGCTCTAACCACTGCGCCACGAGGACGACCATTTTGTTTGATGTTTACTTTTTATTTTGTTGAGTTTTGCTACATTATTACTTTGAAATACTAGTCACGTAGCAAATTGTTTTTTCGTCGCTCTTTTATGATGTCATAATGAAAAGCTTTCTCTCTCGTTAATGCTCGTTTAACTGCTTCAAACAGCAGTGCATTAGCCAATTAAAACTTTTTTTTACAAAACAATTGCATTAGAATATGGATTGATGGGTATGGCGCATAAATTAAGTATTTTGTGTACGTAAGTGATTTCTAAAAAAAATCTTTATGAATATCTTTATATAGACTTTAATCATACCAGGTGCGAGGGAAATTCGAAATGTAAACAACTTAGCATTACTTGCAAGTAGGATAGTTTCGATAGTTTCCTTGGTGCCGTTTCTAATCCTGATGTCAGGTGAATATGCAAACCCAAAGAGATATACACCAGAGGTTATAAATCAACAATGGCATCAGGAATGGTTCACGTGCTTCTTCAAAGCATCGAAGTAAAAGATAAACGTTCAGCTGAAGGTATGCATTTTATTTCGTTTATCTTATTACTACTTTCAAATGATATTGCACTAAATCCAGGACCTACATGTACTTATAATGTCAGTGAGGCACCCATCATCAGGCATGTGGAACATGTGACCAAACGGTTGACTGGAGCCAACATGGTATAGTCTGTGATACATGTAAGCAATGGTACTACAGGGCATGCCAGTCAATGACATCAGGGTCGTACCACCGTCACGTAAATTGCTCAGCCTTAGCCTGGGACTGCATCATGTGTGGGTGTCCAAATTTTTTAACTTTTTCTTTTTTCTATGGTCTTCAGTACTGGCAACAACTTTAGTGTTCTTGGGTTCTTGGAGACTTACCTGACAGCCCGGGCAGCGATCCAACCATGCGCCCACTACACACCCCTACCCAAGAAAGAGACAATTATAGTCATAGAAAAGGAAAATATAAGAAAAATTGAAGACTCTTGAATGTCTAATTTCAGTCCGTTAAAACAAAACAAGGTGAATTACTTAATCTCAATGAAAGCACTTATCCCCACTTTGGATCAATCTTTGGAACGGAAACATGGATTGACCACTCTGTTAAGGATACACAATTTCTCCCGATAGGCTTCACTACCTACCACAAAGACAGAAATCTTGGTGGAGGAGGTGTAATTATAGAAGTTAAAAGTGATCTCACCTCGTCGGTGCCTGAATTCGAAACATAGTGTCAAACCGTGTGATGCAAACTAAACCTGGCTGGTCATCGTACAATCTACTTATCCAGTTTCTAAATCCAAAAACTAGTATTGAAGACGGCTTCCTAAGTTACTACACAAGTATGGAAAGCAGGGTAAATAATGAAATTATAAAAACAGCATGGGACTTCAGTCTTCTAAATATGGAAACAAAAAGCACCAAAACTTGAACTCAGTATATGAGGATACATGATAAATTCTTAGAGACTTTTGATGGCCTAGGACTATCTCAGATGGCCGTTAATCCAACAAAAGGAACAAACATACGTGATTTAATGGTGACCAACTATCCATCCATTGTCAACAGGGTGGAGACGATGCACGATAATTTAGATTAAGAATTAGTGTTTATAGATCTAGACGTCATACATTGTACTAGATTACAACAATGCGTAACAACTCGTAAAATACCATGGTACAGAAAGACAAAATTGAATTATTTTCAACACTCTCTAGAAGGAAGTATTATTAAAGAGCATATTCCATCTAGCAAAACTGAGGATAGTATGCCTTGGGTTACCCGAGACGTCCGTTGATTGATAAATTTATATTATTATAACAGTAACTTTATCCGAAGGGTCGTATCATGTCGAGTTGATAGGCGCGGATCATCAGATCAAACGGGACGCGATGATCCGCGATCTGATGATCCGCGCCTGTCGTGATACGGCTCTTCGGATAAAGTTACTGTTGTAATGATAAATTTATTATTAACCCCCTCATAACTAGCTAAATATAGCAAAAGAAAACTTAAGAGATCAATTGTATGACATTTATCCATAAAACACAGCTTAATAATAAGGGATTTCAACGATCCTGGAGTTGAATGCCCTACCCACCTCTACCGTGATGGCTCCGAGTCTTGACTGTTTCAATGCTCGCCTCTGTCAAGAGCCACCAGCCAAATCATTTTATTTTTTTAAACTCAACTGTAATTTTACTATCACAATTGTTACTTTTTTTTATTTTCAAACATGCGCACACATGGTGGTATTGACGAAGGCCACTTACCGGTAGAAGAAGATAGAGTGTGATCCCTTTTTGGCCCCTGATTTTGGGTGTCTTTCAGAATGATGCAACAGTTTATCCATAAAAACCTGTTGTCATCCCTGCAACAAAATGAGTATTGTTTTAAAATTCTGAAATACACAGAGAGATCAGAAAATACGTCAATTTTCAAATTTTTTCATTTTTATGCAATTTGTCATCGATTTAACAACACATTTGTTTCTGAAAACATAGAGCACAGGAAGCTTGCCTATTTACCAAATTTAAATACTTGATCAAGAATTAATGAGTACTTATGTATGTTACATTTTACATTTCGTGGTGAACATGAATTCGTGGGTCTCGTCATACCTCAAAAATTTAACCCCCACGAAAATTTGTGATTACACAGTATTTTATAAACTAGTATCAGATGCACTTGATGTGAAAAAATCTTGGTAGAGTCTATAACATAACCCAGTCATGGTTTCCGGGAATATTATCTACGGTACGGTTTTTAGCTCGCCTGAGCTGAAAGCTCAAGTGAGCTTTTTTGATCACATTTTGTATGTAGTCCGTCTGTCTGTCCGTCTTTTAACTTTTCACATTTTCGACTTCTTCTCAAGAACCACTGGGCCAATTTTAACAAACTTGGTACAAATCTTTTTGAGGTTAAGGAAAATTTAAATTGTTAAAATAATGGGCCAAACCTCCTTCCAATGGTAGATAATCAAGAAAATACAAAAATAGGATGGGGTCATTAAAAATCTTCTTCTCAAGAACCACTGGGCCAGAAAAGCTGAAACTTTTATGGAAGCATCCTGAGGTAGTGTAGATTCTAATTGTTCAAAACATGACCCTCGGGGGAAGGGCGGGGCCACAATGGGGAATCCAAGTTTTACATAGAAATATATAGGAAAAAAACTTTAAAAATCTTCTTCGCAAGAACCACTGGGTCAGAAAGCTGAAACTTATATGGAAGCATCCAGAGGTAGTGTAGATTCTAATTGTTTAAATCATGGCGGGCCCACAATAGGGAATCCAAGTTTTACATAGAAATATATAGAAGAAAATTCTAAAAATCTCCTCAAGAACCATTGGGCCAGAAAAGCTGAAAACGGTATGTGGAAGCATCCTGGTGTAGTGTAGATTCTAAATTCTTCAAATCATGACCACCGGGGTAGGGCGGAGCCCCAATAGGGAATCCAAGTTTTACATTGAAGTATATGGGGAACAAAACTTTAAAAATCTTCTTCGAAAGAACAAGTTGGCTAAAAAAAAGCTGAAACTTATGTGGAAGTAGCTTGGGGAAGTGTAGATTCTTAATTGTTTGAATCATGACCATTAGGATTGTCAAGGTCAAGATAGGTATTACAAAGCGGGAAAACTGTTAAATGACAGAATGGCTAAAGCTACTCAGATGAGCGATGTGGCCCATGGACCTCTTGTTTTTTGTAGTAGAACACATTCGATACCGATGCAATATACAACTGCATGTGTGGCAACTAATACGAACGATAATCTGAGACCTGATATACTCATAAAAAAAACGAAAGGTATAGTAGGAACAATACCCTAAAAAAGTATGATAGTTTTGTCATACCTTTTTTGGATGTATACATTCGAGTAAAATGCCTTATTTTTTAATGCAATTAACTTTACATGTATTCTACAAATCTCACAGACAAAAAGAACTGATTTGGCAAAATGCCTCAAAAAGTTTTGATCTCAATTTGCATTTGTTGGTTTCTGATGCAATTCCATCAGGCACAAAGGGACTATCAAAAGTGGGGGTTCTCGATATTTTCCGTCTGTTTTTTTCTGAAAAAATGATGATTTCTAAAAATGCTACATCATGGCACAAAAAGGAAAATGGGTGACTGTGAACAGGTGTATCGCAGCCTATAATTGCAAGGTTTTAATATTACGCACAGACCATATCTAACCTGTAAACCATTAACATGGAACACCAAATGTTCGCAAAAAATACGGGAGACCTCGAATGACATCAGCAGCATAGGGTCGGTTACTTCAGAGGATTACGTGAATTTCATGAATGTAATACAATAATGTCATCTACAGCATTAGCTATCCCTGAATTGCGCGGACCATCTAACAAGACCGTTTTCAGTTGACTTTGAATTATTGCAAGATGATTATTCATGCAATTGTTCTAACTCCTGCTGAAATTTTCGGTTTAGCTCCTAGTTCAAAATATTTATCAGAAAGCCTGCTATAAGTTTGAGTGCTAAGGCTTCGTAATAAACGTTAGACAGAAAACTGCCTCCAAGACGTTAGAAAACATGGTGGTGGTAGTGTAATGATATGGAAAACAGTATAACAGAAATGTAAGTTTGATTTGCTTCGTATCCAGAGGACTTTGATAGAAAAGGTAATCTAACGATGTTCAATCTGCACATGTGAACTTTGTCAACTTTGCAACATCTAAGAGCCGTATTTCAATCTGACAATACACAGCCACATATGGCTCATTTGACACTCCCATTCTTGCAAAGCAACCTGTTTCTGCTATAGTCATCTGAATCGCCAGATTTAAACCCAGTTGAGCAGCATTGGACAACATGGATTTACATCATTTGCCAAAGACAATCGCATCCCCAGACTCTGCAACAGCTGACCAAAGCTCTACATTTAGAGTCGAAGAGTGTTCCTACACAGCCTTTATTACACACATTTGCTTCCATTAGATGCCCCTTTGGGCTATCATTTGTGTCTGTGGGGGGCATAGCATTTATTGATCTTTAATTACCTTAAACTGTCAATGATTTTAAAATTCTCGAATAATTATGATATTTAGATAGTAATCCTATTGTTAACCACATTTCTGTATTATCGATACATAATCTTACTATGCAATCTTTATGTTCAATGAGTTGCTTTTTTGAAGAGTATATTATGACACCGAGGCGAATGAACATAACTCAGTCACGGTTCAACATAACCCAGTCACTTAACAATGTAAACCAGTCATGGTTCAACATAACCAAGTCCCTGAACTTCAGAATTTAACCCAGTCAAGTTCAACTTAAGCAAGTCACTGAACAATGTAACCTAGCCAGTGTACAACATATTCCAGTCACCGAGGAACATAACCCAAACAGGGTTGAAAATAACCATTTCTCTGAACAACAAAACCTAGTCACGGTTCGACATAACCAAGTCTCTGAACAACAAAACCCAGTCACAGTTCAACATAACCAAGTCCCTGAACGACCGTACCAAGTCACGATTCAACATAACCCAGCTAGTGAACAACATATCCCACTCACTTAGAAACATAACCCAGTCATGTTTGAACATAACCAAGTCTCTGAATAACATATCCCAGTCACGGTTCAACATAACCCATTCACTTAACAATGTAAACTAGTCATGGTTCAACATAACAAAGTCCTTGAACATCAGAATTTAACCAAGACAAGTTCAACTTAACCAAGTCACTGAACAATGTAACCTAACCACTGTACAACATATTCCATTCACTGAGGAACATAACTTAATCACAGTTGAGCAGTCACTGAACAGTCACTTAACAATGTAAAAAAGTCACTGAACAACAAACCCCAATCTCTGAATAACATAACTCTGTCTTGCTTAAACATAACCAAGTCCCTTAACAACGTAACTCAGTCACGGTTCAACATAGCCAAGTCCCTTCACAACATATTAACATCACTTTTGAATCCGGATTTTCAATTGAATCCTGCAACATTCATGACGGTCATTTGAAAAAATACGTAGACAATGTTCCTCATCGTCATATTAGTGTAGCAAGATTATAGATCAACAAATTTTCGTAAATAAGAACATTTATTTTGTCCAAACGTGAAGTGTCATTGAAACATATGGAGATAACGAACAATATTCAAGATCAAAAAATTCATAAAACAATACAAAACAGGACAAGAGCAAACACGGACCTTCAAAATATCAGAGGTTGGATCAGGCGCAATGGAGGAGTGAGCATTTCCTGCCGACCGGTCACACCCGCCGTCTGTTCCTTGTCATCATCGGGAAATAACGTCACGGAGCAGCGAGTAGCAATAAAATTTTGCTTTGCATTCAGGAAACTTCTTTAACAAACAAATTATCTTTAAAAATCTTGTCAAAGAGTCAGGAACGTAATTAAACGTGATGTGCACTTCATTGCGGAACTAATAGAGTTACGCAGTAAAGAATTTGAAAACATTGACAATCTATTTCTACGTTTAATGACGTTCCTAACTCTTTGATAAGATTTTTAAAATATAATTTGTTTCTTTGGAGACCATCCACCGTCCGATTCAAACTCGCTCTTACTCAAAAATTGTACATGTATTTTCCATTTTATGCAAACACATGGCTTATTTTTTCATACATTTCCTGGTTTAAACAGAATTTATTAAGTTTGTTAAAGAAGTTTCCCGAATGCAAAGCAAAATTTTATCGCTACTTGCTGCTCCTTTACGTCCACCAACGTCATGGTTTTTTGACTTCTTTTAATCAAGTCCATTTGTATTTAGGAACTGATCTTATTTAACAGAAGGATATATTACACAACCTTATATACTCTTTAGCATCTTAAGTAATGCAGAAAGACTTTAAACAGGTAAATTTTACTTTGTTTCAGCTCCATTTATTAGAGGTGTGGCTATAGATACTTTAAAGTGAAAATTAGAATGTATCTCAATTTTGGCAATGCTCTGTGACCCCATTTTTTCCATTTCACACGTATGGGTAGATAATGTTTTTTTTTTTTTTTTTGTCATTTTATAGTAACTTGTGCCTATTTATAAAATATGTGCTTACCAAGATGACTGTGTATTACTTGCTATTTGTTCATGTCAAAAAATTGATTTCTTGAATCAAAATGATAATTTTCATCATATTTTAAAGAGATATTCAATAGTAAGGCCCATAATTTTCTCAGGTAACTTAAGAATAAGCCATGTATTTGTATAAAATGAAAAATACAATTTTTGAGTGGGAGCGAGTTTGAATCGGACGATGGATGGTCTTCAAAGAAACAAATTGTATTTAAGAATCTTGTCAAAGAGTTAGGAACGTCATTAAACGTAGAAATAGATTGTCATTGTTTTCAAATTCTTTACTGCGTAACTCTATTAGTTCCGCAATGAAGTGCACATCACGTTTAATAGCGTTCGTAACTCTTTGATAAGAATTTAAAATATAATTTGTTTCTTTGAAGGTCATCCACTGCCCTATTCAAACTCGCTCCCACTCAAAAATTTTATTTTCACAGAGATATTTTTAGAAATATTCAATAGTAAGGCCCATATTTTTCTCAGGTAACCGAAAGACAACCTTATGTTTATTGTGCTACCCCATGAATTTAACCTTGGTCAGTCCATTCCTGTCTAATAGATCTAGGTCAGTCTGTCCTGTTGACATTATGAAACCCTAAATTCGTTTTAAATGGTCAATTTCTCTCACGCTATAGTGGAGTGACAAGACCGTCAAAATTTTGAATTTAATGTACCACCCTACCCTACGGCTGATTTGTACTTTTTTGGTTTTTGGTCTGTATCATTAATCTAGTGTTGGACTTTGCTTGACGTAAAGCCAACATTTGTGGAGGTGAGCTCTAATCTATGATTTCCTGTGCTTGAAGATTTAAGTTGAATTTTATCATAATTCCTTAGGGCCAAGGTGGGGCCACAATATACCTGATCACTGTGAGGTATGGTCAAAATCGTCCATAGAACTGTTCAAAGCTAGTTGAGCTAACTTAGAAATAGCAGTGCACGGATAACAATTTCAATTGAATTTCTTTAACTTCAGGAAAAGATTAATGATGTTTCAAGCAAACAAACAGAAGGAAATAAAAGAAATTGTTCTATGCACTGGTAATAAAAGCAAATTAAAAGAATTTATGCAAATACTGGGAGAGGATTTTCCTTACAAGGTGATTATATCATTCAACTTTTTCGACATCCTTGTGTACGAAATCAATGTTGTGATTAAGTTGATAATTAAACAGGTACATGTATTACAATTTTTAGATAACCAATGCAGATATTGATTTGCCAGAATTTCAAGGAGAGCCAGAGGAAGTTGCAAGGGAGAAGTGTAAGCTGGCTGCAGAACAGCTCAAGTGTCCGGTGGTGACAGATGACACCAGTCTCTGTTTCAATGCTTTGGGTGGTCTCCCAGGTCCTTACATTAAGTGGTTCCTCAAGAAACTAAAACCAGAAGGTAAAATATTACTGCATCTTAAATTAAACCATGAGTTCTCCTTTTCAATTCCCTGCAGATTTACACGCAGAAATTCTTTTTAAATCATATATGTTGTTGATATTTATACCCCATCTGTGAATTTATACCCCTGCTCCGAAGGAGAGGGGAATATACTGTTTAACTCCTCTGTGTCTGTCCATTTGGCTGTCTGTCTAGCTGTCTGTCTGTCCGTATTAAATTTTTGGTTGCAATTTTCTCGGCAACTACTGATCACAGACACTTGAAATGTCAGCATATTCTTTGCAGAGAGATTTCATATGGTGGGAGACATTTTTGTTCCAATCCTATGTCAACTTCCTGTTTATCTATGCGTCTATTCGTATCATACATAACCATAATGTTTTTCTGCAACTTCTCATTTCAGATGCTCGTAATTTTAGCACAAACTTTGCTGAGACATGGTTTAATTATGGTGGGGTTCATCTTTTTTTGTTCAAATGCAATGTCAACTGCTTGTTTATCAGTGCATCTGTCGGTACCATACAAAACAAATTTTCATCACAGTTTTCTCAGCAACTACTCATTACAAATGCTTGAAATTTTAGCACACACTTTTATCCGTGATCTGCTTGTACCTGATCTTGTGTATATCAACATGATATATTCATATCAGGGCGGGGATATTACTATTGAGCATTCGCTCACAGACTTCTTGTTATTTATTTTTTTTTGATTATCATTATTTATTGGGAGGAGAGGGTGAAAAATGACAAATTATACTTTTTTTAAAATATTGAATATTCCACTGGTTCTTGTACATTTAACCTTATCAATCTTAATTGTTGTTTCAGGTCTACATAAAATTTTACATGGTTTTGAGGATAAATCAGCAACAGCCATGTGTATTTTAGCCTACAGCTCAGGTGAAAAAGACTCTGAAGTGAAATTATTTTGTGGAAAAGCACCAGGAAAAATTGTTAAACCCAGGGGATTGAATGATTTTGGATGGGAAGCTTGGGATCGTTGCTTCCAGCCGGAGGGGTTCACACAAACTTATGCTGAGATGCCGGAAGAAACAACGAACGCCATTTCTCACAGATTTAGGGCTGTTAAAATCTTTAAGAAACATTTTCAAGATGGAAGCTAATAAAGAAATAGAAGCAGTTTGGTTGTGTATCAGCTGAAAAAAAAAATGCAAATCTGCAAAAAAAGCCCTTGTGCTTGGTAAAACTTTTTGTTCAATGAAAGGTATACCGACATACTAGTATTTCATTAGATATTTTAGGACTTGTTTTTCTGATTGAGAAGCACCAATCAAATTAATTTAATAAAAGCATTCATCAACATTTACATAATGTGAACAAAAAAGGAATTTGATGCTCTAATTGCTTTCTTTTGAAGTAAAGTAAGTAAATAAGTTACATAAGGGAAAAATGAGAAAAACTTTAGACATAAAAAATATTATCTCATGTCACTACATTACACTGTGCTGATCGTTAAGTTAGAGAGAGAAATCGCTTTTTATTGATATTTTGCTTAAATCTGTTCTCATAAAGTAAGCTTTCAAAAGCTAGCAATATTGAACTTTAAGAAAATCTTTTTATTTGATATATTTTAAAAATCCAGTCCATACTTATTAATTTCAGCTCTTCAGAAAATTTATTTAAGACTCTTTTATCATTCAAAATTATGAAAAAATTATTGTTCTGTAGTTTTAAGAAGAGAAAAGGAGACATTTTCATATGCCACAGTTCAGCCAAAATTATAGTCTCTAAGCCTGCTAGTATTCAAACAAAGTTTATCATTTTTAGCTCACCTGAGCTAAAAGCAAAAGTGAATGATCGCAATTTGTCTGTAGTCCGTCTGTCTGTCCGTCTGTTAACTTTTCACATTTTTAACTTCTTCTCCAGAACCACTTGGCCATTTTCAACCAAATTGCCACAAAGCATTCTTGGGTGAAGGATATTCAAGTTTGTACAAATTAATTAGGGCCATGCAATTTTCCAAGAGGACATAATTAAAGAAATAGTGAAAAATCTGTGGCATGTTTTAAAAAAATCTTCTCAAGAACCACAGGGTCAGAAAACTAATATGGAAGCATCTTCAGGTAGTGTAGATTCAAGTTTGTTCAAACTATGACTCCCTGGAGTTGAAGAATTCCACAATATGAATGATGTGTGAGCAATTCTTTTAATTTCTATATACGGTGTTGTACACCTCTTCTTAAACAAATTTTGATGAAGAAAATAGGAATTTAAGTTTAAATATTTTGTATACTTTTCTTTGAGTTATACAAGAAAATTTATCATTTGATATCTTTTAAAACCCCCTGGTAACGCATTTTACATGTATTGGTACTATGAATTTAAAATTAGAATATCATGAAAAAAATTATCAGTAGGGAAGGTATGTTCCCTATGTCCCTAAAAAGAAGTTAAGATAATACTGATCATTCACAGAAATTATGCATCTATAAATATACATATTAAATACATAATTCAGATTTAACAGCACTAAGAGTACTGTCAAATTTAAGCATGCTTCTAATATTGTCTTAAGTTTAATAATGAAAACACAAGGAGAGATCGTGTGTCTAGGAGGAGCAAGCATCCATTGTTGTCTGATCACACCTGCAATGAACCCTATGTATTGATCAGAGGTCTCCTTCTGATAAATTATTATATTTAATTAACATTTTATTTAATTATTACATCCATGTGGATGGATTTGACCATTAATTTCCAGATTGATGTCAGTTATGTTAACATTTATCACGAAGCAAAGATCAAGATTTAATGTTTTATATGCATGTAATTAAAAACAAAACAATAAAACAGATGTATTAAGTGTTTTTATTAAGCTAAGTGATCAAAAGTATAAGAAACAGTAAAGTCTGGAATATGTATACTAACACTTTATTCCCTTTTCACGAGAAAGAACAGGATAAGCTTGATATCTGCAATTCTGCCACTTATTTCCACAGTGTATGTGATAGGGCTTTTGATAACTGTTTCCTTCACATAGCTGAAAAATATGCAATGGTCTTAGAATTCACGTAACTTTATGTGTACCAAGATCACATTATCACTTGTTGATGAATTCCCTGTACCCTAAACAAGGCACAGCAAATACACATGCTGCTATTCTTTTGACTGGAGCAATAGTGATGTTTCTGGGTGAATCACTGGGGTGTGGCAAGTCTCACAAGCAGTTTGCCGTAGTCTCCACTTGTATCCCCCTTTATTGCCAGAGGCAGACTCTCTCCATACTTCTTTAAGTATGCATCCCCAATATCTTTCAAGTCAATCTGAAAAACAAACCACATAATGGAATCTATAAGACTATATTTATAAAATGAATTAAAATCAAATATTTTTTTGCAAATTTATGTTATGAATGTGCATCTGATTTTACTTAAGGACAGATGATACAAACAATTTTTTTCTTTGGAGGAGACTTAATATCATGTCACAAGTTTAGAAAAGTGGATAATACTTAGAATTATTTTTTCTCCTAAAAACTGGAAAAGGGAATAGACTTGGAAAATATTACTAATATTTCAATAAAAAAACAAATATAGACAAATCACACTCAGTAAAGGTTTACGGGTGAAAATAAATTTCAGAATATGTTACCTTGATGCTAAAAGTGTAATATAAACTTTAGAAAAATATACCAAGCCAGATGAATTTTGTGAGAAAAAACGAAATGACAAAAAATCAGCATCATTATATGGGCTGATTTTTACCATCTTGCCTTTCCAAATAAAATTCACCTGGCTTGGTATATATCTCTTAAGATTATATTATTCTTTTAGCACCAAGATAACATATTCTGAAATTTGTTTCCATTTGTAAACCTTTATGAGTGTGGTTCGTCCATATTTCAAATTATATTGAAATATGAGTAATATTTTCCAAGTCTATTTCATTTTCCAGTTCTTAGGAGAGAAAATTCTAAGAATTATCCACTTCTCTAAACTTGTGACATGATATTAAGTTTCCTTCAAAGAAAAAAAAATTGTTTGTATCATCTGTCCTTAATACTGCCTCCATACCTCAGAATGGGAGACAATTAATTCCATGAGTCTTTCATCATTTGTTCCCAGTCCTTTAATACATTTATGGATACATTCTGCATAGTATTCTGTTGGGTCTTTTATACACTTTACTGTAAATAAAAGCGGAATAATATACATTCATTTTTCGATATTGAATATAATGACAGAAATACATTTCTGTGAAATCTACAAAATTTTATGTAAAAAAATCACAAAATCCATTAATTTTTCCTGAGGATTCTGCAATTTGAATTATGAAGAGAACCTATGAACCATGTTCTGAAATGTGAAAATATTAACAATATCGCGTCTCTTCTTCAACCACGAAATCATACCCTATAAAAAAGATGCAACAAACGAAATTCATTTTTCTTTAACCTAAAAGTTTAGCCTTGTAAAGTTAAGCGATATCATAATGATATCTACAATACCAATAGCCAGGAAAGCCTTGCACAGATTTCCACTGGTCTCGGATCGGATGGCGCCCTCTATGTCCTGCTGGCTGATCCTTCTGTACTGCTCAAACACGGCCTGGAGGTGAGGGGGACTGCGAGAGGCAAGGATGCTGTTAAAGACAGACGTATGGGTCCCCACTCTGTTCTCACCTGCCTGTAAGTAATATTGCTTGGAAGACTAGAATATTGTTTTAAAATTATCCTGCTCGTATAATTCTATCTATTTAAATGAATGAAAAGAAAGCAGTCATTAATTTTACTGACAGTATTAAGTTCACATCAGATTAAGAGGGATAACTCAAATTTTCAAAGACAATGCAAGTGATATGCCCCTGCTAGAAGAATAGTGTTTTAAAACTTTTTCAGGTGTAAGTAACCTAATTCAAAAAGCAAACTTTTCCACTATATTTTAAAACAAAGAGAGAATTCCTTTTTTGATAGAAATTAGTTAGATACCTCAAATAAATCCCTGGCGTCTTTTTGGACCTTTTTGTCATCCATCTCTTGGTCTTCGCTCCTGTTCCCTTGTAGTAGGCTAATTAGAATGTGCTGAAAATTGCCACTTGTGTCTTTCCTTACATCATCTTGTAATGATCTTTTGAAAACTGGAAATTTTGAAGCAATCTTACTTCATTCAGTTTTAAAAGTCTTAAAAGACAGTTGGATCAGTAAAGCTGATAAGATGATACCCCCTCCAATCAACTCCCAGCTTTACAACAGGCTAAGTACCTGGTGATTTTGTCAACTATTAGTGAACATAAAAAAATGAAACACATATAGTCGATACTTACAAGTTTGATATTCCTCTTTAATGTCTTGGATTTCACTATTTGTTTTCGTACACAGAATTTCTATAAGTCTTTCTTCATCAGTCCCTAAGCCCTGGATAAGAGAAATTCAATTAAATGTAGAAGCCCAACTTGATAGAAAATTTACTTAGCATTACTTGTGGTAATAGATTATATTGCTCTTGCAGAAATTAACATTATCTTTTTATACAGCATTCAGGTTACTTTAAAGTATTGCTTAAATTCTATAAGTACATTGTAGGCATCAAACAGTCTACTTAGCATCAACATGTATATATAGACATAGCTATTGAGTTCTGTCCCCTTACCCCCATTGTCTGGTACACACACCAGGCATCAAACAGTCTACTACCCATGGAAAAATGAACAGCAGTTTTATGAATTTCAGGCAGTTCTCGTGCAGTTTAATGTAGTTCGATTTTTTTCTGCTGTTTCATAACTGCTAATGCCTGGGGAGTAAACAGTTTTCAATAGTAACTTTCTAAGCAATGCGCTGTTTCCTTAGCAGTATGTTTTAGTTTTACCCATACTGAGGTAAAGAACATTTTGTTTGCAGTATGTAAGCAGTTTTCTTAGCACTAAATATTCGATTTGATTGGGATCAAGAGAAATTCTAATGTTAATTGGGCTCAATGATCAATAAATATATACAACAGGGACTAAACAACTGACCATCAAAATTGAATTTTGGCTGCCATGTTGTGCAGTTGGAAAAAGGGAAATAGCCATGAAAAGGGACCTGTTGGCCACAAGGTTTAGATTAATTAAAATTATGATGCAGACATACAATAACTGGTAGGTACACTATATATTTTTTAAAATTTCATAAATAAGAGAGGTAATTATTTTACTGCTTGAATCTTATTTCAATGGTACATCTCATACTATATTTCTGGTGCACCTTTTCAGAACCACGGACACAATTCCATTTAATAAAATAAGCAAAATCTTTTTTATTTAACTGCAACTAATGTTTTAGAAAAAATGTACCTTTTTATCTATTTTGATTTTAGAATTATCAGTAGCTAAGAGGTACGCGGATTAATTAATTTTCAGAATGTTGATTTATGTTTGAACATTTGCAGTATTATGAGATATATGTAATTACACGATATAAATTGTATGTTTAAAATTGGCCCAATTAATGGATTGTATTTCTGCTAAAAATCACAGGAATTTCAGGAAATATGCAATTGTCCTCAAAATGAGATTGCTTCACAGCTACAGTGTAGTTAATATTATCAGTACATATTAAGCAGTTGTCTAACAGGTAACTAACAGTAGATTTACAGTTTAATAAGCAGTACCTAAACAATTATATATATAAGGGAGCGACCACCCATGGCAAAATGGAAGGCAGTTATTTACCAGTTTCTTAACCTAAACAGTTAAACCATTTTAGTACATGTACTTTATAAGCATTTTCTTAACCTTCTCTGCACTGCTTATGGTATCTTGGACCCACAATAAAGCTTTGAAGAGAATAAGCAGTTTTCTAAGCCTTAACCGTTTTTGTGCAGTTCGTTAGCAGTTCATAGGCAGTTCGTAAGCAGTTATTTTGTACTGCTTCTAAACTGTTAAGCTATACATTTGTACTGTTTTTGAACTGCTTAGTTAATTGTTGGACAACTGCTTAATATGTATTGATAATAAACTATCTGTAAAGCAATCTCATTTTGAAGACATGCATGTACATGTACATAATTCCTGAAATTTTTAACAGAAAATATAATCCATTAATTGGGCCAATTTTAAACATTAATTTAAACATCGATTTTAAACGTTAATTTATATAACTCATAATACTACAAATGTTAAAACAATCCATCCTGTAGAAATTATTAATCCATGTACTTGTAGGCTACAATGACAATTTCATTATCAATATAGATGAAAAAGGCACATTTGTTTCTCTAAAACATTAGTTGAGGTTATATGAAAGATTTTGCTTCTCTTTGATAAGTTAAATGGAATTGAGCCAGTGATTCTTAAAAGGTGCCCTTTAAATATTATAAGATATGAGAGAGTTGAAATATGATTCAAGCAGTACAAATATTGTTAATTACCTTTCTTGTTTAAAAACATATATAAAATTAAGTGTTCCTACCAGATACTTAATGTCTGCATCATTTCAATTAATCTAAGCCTTTGTTGGTTCCTGTTGTGTATATTTATTGATCATTGAGCCCAACATTAGAATTTCTCTTTCAATTGATTCCAATCAAATCGAATATTTACGGCTAAGAAAACTGTTTACATACTGCTAACAAAAAATGTTCTTTCCCCCCAGTAGGGTTAAAGCTAAAACACACTGCTAAAGAAACTGCTTACTGTTTAGAAAACTGCTATTGAAAAAAAATATTAACTCCGCAGGCATTGGCAGTTATGGAACAACTTTAAAAATCAAAATGCCTGAAACTGCTTGAAAACTGCTAGAAACTCATAAAACTGCTGAAGTACTGCTCAATTACTGCTTAAATAGGCAGTTCATTTTTCCATGGGCAGTCCTGAAAAAATCTTACCAAAATAACTGCTCATGAACTGCTAACAAACTGTGCAAAACTGCCCAACAACTGTTAAGGCTTAGAAAACTGCCTATTTTGCTCAGAGCTCTATTGTGGGACCAACATGCTTTAAGAGGTGCAGAGAAGGTTAAGAAACTGCTAAATAACTGCCTTCCATTTTGCCATGGGTAGGCATCAGCAGTTATAGGGTATAGACAGTTTCTCCTTACCTCCATTGCCTGGTACAAACACCAACCATTAGTCAACTGGGCACAGCAGATATAGACACAGCTACTGAGGTCTGTCCCCTTACCTCCATTACCTGGTACAAACACCAACCATCAGTCAACTGGGCACAGCAGGTATAGACACAGCTACTGAGTTCTGTCCCCTTACCTCCATTGTTTGGTACAAACACCAAGCATCATACAGTCAAATGGGCACAGCAGGTATAGACACAACTACTGAGTTCTGTCCCCTTACCTCCATTGCCTGGTACAGGCACCAAGCATCAAACATTCTACTTGGCATCAAAAGGTATAGACATAGCTACTGAGTTCTGTCCCCTTACCTCCATTGCCTGGTACAGGCACCAAGCATCAAACATTCTACTTGGCATCAAAAGGTATAGACACAGCTTCTCAAAATGACCACTGAGGTCACCCTTTAAGTCCTCCACCAAGTCCTAAAAATCATACATGTAGGCGCCTAATTTAAGAGCATCGTCAATTTGATTTTATTGATGTATCTCTGATCTGTAGTAGAATATTATGCTAATAACAAAAGAATTTTTTTTAAAAGACATTTTTAGAAGAAATTTTGAGTTTTTATTTCTTAACTACTGATAATTCATCGTTTTATATTCTTATCTTGAAAATTTATTTTTTATCTCTCCAAGTTATATAATAAGTAAATAATTTAAAGATTTTTTAAATGAAATATCAATTACATATTACGTAGAATACCTTTCCAAACATTGTTTTGTACATCTTTTTGATTTCTTGTCGTTCGTAGTTTATGTGTCCAGCTAAAACATCAATGATCACCTTTTCATCAGTTCCTGAAAGAAATAAGAAACTTTATAAAGAACTAGGTCATTTTGACCCAAATTAAAGCTATGATGTAGAAATAAGTTTGCATTGCAAGCCCTTTTTAATACATTTCAAAATCTCATCAGAGATCCAAATAGGAATGTTTTGTCTAGCCGTGAGCCAATGTATAAATTATGTATAAAGTATTACAGCGGTTTGGGAGAAGCATGAACTTTGATAAACTTGGTTTTGTACAACTCCTCAGCACTCTATACAGCTATTCTCATTGATAAATAAGTTAAGGCATCACAGATGCTTTTGAAATAAAATTAGAACTCTTAAATATACTTATCTTTTAACTGGTCATTTCAGATCTATTTTGTTTAAGGGCACAGACAACAATTTTTTAAGTTTCATTTGCCTCTATTTCTGCTTTAAAATTTTAATATTTGATGGACTTCTATGAAACCATTGTTATATTTTCAAATCAAATTTTAAGAAATACGACGTTCATCAATATCTTTAATAACTTCATTGAAAATACAATGACTTTTATCATTTGATTTTTCTTTAAAACCCCTGGTAATGCATGCAGATTTTTTGTCTACAAACTGTTAATCACTATGACTTTAAATTACGAATACTATTGTTTGCAGCTAACTGTCAAGTTTCACGTTTCGTCACGATCTTTTTTCGTCAGATGCACCCAGCGTAAACAATTCACGTGATTGGTCAACTCAAATTATCAACATTGATACGGAAATAGTCTGTTGCACGAGCAACCAATCAGGGATAAGAAGAAAGTTCCAGTCGTAAAGCTTACGGTTAGGAGGCGTGTACAATTTACCTTGAGTGCAGCTGTCAACTAGATCGTGACGTAACGTGAAACTTTACAGTCAGCTGCAAACAATAGTATCTTGAAAAATCAGTGTATAAGTACGTCGCACAAGTCCTTAAAAACATTCTGATCGTACACACAAATATTCAGATGTGGAATTTAAAAAGATGCTTGAGTTTCTGACTGACAATATCTTTGTAGTTTTTGAAGATTATAGGTCTTCCAAAAGTCTGTTGGAATTTCCATGGGTACCATTTGAGCCCCATTTTTTAGCAGACTAGCATTCATACGAAGCAGAATTTTATTTAAAAACTTGCACCTGAGAAGAAAAAACACTTGCTGTAGCCGTCAATTCGACATTTAGATAATATATCAATTGACAATAGTTACTTCCACTTCATTCTAAGTTGCTTCAATTTATCCCAGTGAACTTGTCTTTATTTTTTTAAATTTTGTTTTGTCTTTCTCTGTAAAAACAACAAGTGTAGCCCTTTCATTCGGTCAATCCACAGATATATAAAAGTATGTCGACCTCGCACTTTGTACTCGGTCGGTATGCTTTTCTTTGAAGTCGTTATATCTATAGATCAACCATGAAATGGCTATATTTGTATGTTAGAATTGGTTATTACTATGTAGTTAATGACAGTAAAAATCAAATTGGCCCTCATGAATACTACATGTCAAGGCTGCTTTGGGCCACCCTTACCGAGCCCCCGTATGGCTTTATGCAGACGATTGGATGCCTGCTCGGGGTCGTGGTTTCCACCTGCAGGTTTGACTGTCCCCTGAAAATTTGAAATTATGTTCATTTACAAATTCTCATTTCAAAGTAGATCTAGTTTCAACTCCATCAATTTTTTAAATACACCAAGTACGTTTCAGTATATGTAATTATCAATTCAGTATTTTATAATTTGTTGTTAGGTGTATGTTTGTAAACAAAACTCGTTTATGACAGCACATGTACTCTGATTTTTAATGCTGTTATAAAAATAGGCACATGCAATGTTTTTATCTCTAAACAGTAAAATCAATCAATGCACTTAATAAATTAATAAAGATACATCAAATTTGCCTTTTCTTTATTGCACACAATACATACCTCATGATAAACAAGCGCCATGATCCTAGTCGTATTATGAATACCTTTATCGATTTTGTATTTATTATTAAGCTGATGCGTATATGTGTTTATATTTTCTCTCCAATTTAAATGCCAAAAGGCAGTTAGAACATTCAATATGAAAACGGAATAACATTCTCATTTCTAACTTATGGTGTTTTAACAAGCACTTGAGTTAAAAAAAACAATTATATAATATTTGTCTTTGATAATTAGATTTAGCATTCTAGAAAAAAAGGTGTCATATGCAGGGGACTGACGAGACTCTCTCCTTAACATGTAACAATATAAAAAGTGGGGATTAGAGTCGGAGAAATCTCGGATTGGAGGAGGAGGGGGGCAAATCATGACTTGTTACCTCCTCACAATGTTAAGCTAGGTTTAGTGATTTCGGATCTCCACTTTGTGTGGAGTTCCGAAATCACAAAACACTGATAATGTAAGCATAGGTACAATGATTCCAACATTGAGATAAAGGAATAGGGGAGTAGTACATGTAGTATATACATATATGTATACATATACTTCGAAACTTAATTGTTTTCTCAATAACTTCGTCTGACGCACTTTGATAAGCAGATTTCATTATAATGAACTTTGAGAAGTCTTGATATATGTAACGAGTGCAAGTGAAATTTTTCTTGGGACTTATTAAATTCAACTTGGTCTTGTATCAAACCCTAAAACATGCCGTTGTCCTTTATTTATTAAACTTGTAAAGTAAAGCGAAACAGTTTACAAATGACGATAACAATTTATTAAGAGATCACTCAAAGACCACTTCACCACGCGGGATCGTGTAAAGAAAGCCGGGATTTGGAGTTCTTCCACCTGCTTCATTATAAATATGCACATTTCGTACCTCCTTGTGATCGATCAAAAGTCAATGTCTAAGTACCTTTTGCAGCAAATCCAAATTTAAAAGGTTTTTTTGCAACGCTAGATTTCCGTGTTCTTTTTCTTAAAGGTGAACACTCCCTTGTGCTGAAATGCCGTGTTTTAATCCCAAACACGGGTTCAACCATTTGATATTGCTGCCAATTTATGCCCAGCTTAACAAACTATTAATGTAAAACTTTATCGGGATACCTACTTGAAAATTTTAAATTTCGCTATGAAACTTTTTAGAGATGAGAAACAACGTCTTGGCTTTGTCAAAGTGACAGTGTACCGCTTTCTGTTTGTTAAGGATGTCTAACAATGGTGTCGTCTGCTGGTTAGGTCATTCTCGTATGTAGTGACAATTGAAATGAGGAATGGAAAATCCAAGATGTGGGAAAGCAGTGACCTGTTGGCATGTCTTAGGTAACAATTATAGAATTATTTTTCAAAAGCTTTTTTTTTACAGTGTATCAAAAAATGTCATATGAACAGGAAGAAAATGTTCCAAAGTGAATCCATTTGCACCTGGCTATACACAGTTCATTTGCTATAGGTGAGGGATCAAAAGAAAATGTTAGACATGGATAAAATTTTCCTAGTATTTTCCCTTTTTTAGCTCTGATCCCTGGCCCAGAGGACCAAATGAACTTATGTCCGTCATCGTCCGCCATGTGAGCGATTCTGACTCCATGGAGTCTCGTGTTTTAGAGAGATGTTGCATCCTTAATACTCTAGTGCTCTTTTCTTGTTGCTAAATGAGACTTGTATTGATTTAATATTTCTCTGTCCCTTTAGTTCTTTCCCCTGATTGAATTTAATCCAGCGATGCTGTCCATGTGCTAAAGAACAGTTTATCACGTTATATTTTGATATTTCTGTTTAGATGAAGTATATACGTATTTACAGATTGCTATCCCTCTTAGTTTTTTCAAAACTCTAAAAATTTCTGTAAAGTTGTGAGCAAGCTGATACATAAGCGACTTTTAAGAAGAATTCACCGTTATTTTAAATGAAGCATATTTGTTTTAATACTGCATATAACTAGGTTTCTATGGTCAATTGTTTGTTGTTTCAAAAATGAAAACCTGCGAAACTATGAAAGAAACATTACAATAACCTTTTTGTGGACCCAGACAAAGACTGCATGATTGGAAACCGAACTATTTATACTGCTAACGTTACTTCAATTTTAAATGTCTAAACTTTTTTAAAAATAATCTCAGAAATCAAAAATAAGAAATGTTTCTTATTGTCTTATTAAAAAAATGTTTTATTTCTCCAACAATATTTAACTATTAAGATAGTAAAGCCCATCCGACTCACGAGACAACAAAAACGTATAGCATTAATTAAAACAAGGAAAACAGTCGTTTTGCTCATGTAGCAATACGCTTTTCATATCACCTGCGTCTCCCAGTTGATTTAATACACGAGAGCATGTTCTGCGTACGGACAATTTTTAAATCAAGGTAAGCTAATGGCCAACAAGTTGATAAATCAAGGATATCAACTGTCTCGTTTAAATCATTTCTATGGTGTAAACAAATCAAACTTTTTGATTACCCCTCGTATGTTCGCTGTATTTACACTGGATATTTGAATTGGTTTTAGGTCTTACGGGTACTGTAGCTATTCACAGACACAGGTGAAAAATGAACAATATATGTATACCTGTGAAATACTATTATTATAGCCATAGCCCCACCCACTCAAAAGTTATGAGGTTCAAGTTTGGGGACAAACAGACAGACGGACGGACGGACGGAGAGGGTAAAACTATATAGCCCCGAATCTTTGATTACGGGGGCATTATTAGTGATTTCTCTTCATTTGACCTCAAAAGTGCACTTTGATAAGTTTGAAAGAGACAAAACCTCATGTTTCACAAGAAATGATTGATGTAATGTAAAGACCATTTCATGCAGAATAAGATTTCCTGACTTTAGCATGCAACTTCGTCGTCTCAAAATCAGTAAGGCTTTTTTTACGTCTTTGGAAATTATGATAAGAATAATTTACTTTCGATCAAAAATCGAGAAAGAACAACCCAAAGTGTGTATATGTTGATTGATTGATTGAATTGTTTGTTTTTTGTTTTTGGTTTGTTTTTGTTTCTGTTTTATTTTTTAATTTTTGTTTTTTGTTTTGCTTTGCTTTTTACCTTCATCTTTCGACCTCAAATCCATAGTTGTATTATTCAATTTAAGACGCAGGGATTTAAAATGTAAAACGTTAAATATTCTTTTTTTAAACATCGCCTGGAAACAAGTGTTCGAATGAAACAGAATAACAGATTTAGACATATAGAGACTGAGTGATAGACAAACATACCCAAATTTAAATACCCATGCTCTATAGCAAAGAGGTGAGGGAAAATCTTTACAGACCGAGTCCTAACCATAAAAATAAGACATCAGCTTATAGAATATTAATTTCATATAGGGGTTTAAAGAAATATTCATTTGATCTATGAGAAGACCCTAATGAAATTTTTATTTTGAAATTAAATTTCCACCCAAAGTGTATAGGACAAACAATGCGTACATAAAACCTTCGACATTCCATTGATTTTTATGAATTTCATTGATAGAAATACGGTTCTGTAGTTGTTTGAACATTAGTTGCATGCATCATTAATTTGTCTATGCTTTTGAAAGCCGACAATAAACTTTTACGGTGCATCATACCATATACCTTTCATATTAGTTATACCTTTTTATTAAACGGTATTGAATTGAGTTTTTGTACGAAAGCCCAGAAGGCTCATTCGAGATTCGAGGTTCGAAATACGAGATTCCAAATTCGAGTTTCGAGATTCAAGATCCAGATTAACCAATCAAAAGCGGGCTCAACATTTGATTACTCCCCTTTATTATGATTTTACTATCAAGAAATCGTTTAATTTATTTATAACAAATGATTCATTTGATTAAATTACAATGCAAGAAAGACTGTTGTATATATTAGAAGGAAATTTAAATAATCATCTGATTTTTGATCAGCAAGATATACTTCAATTTATATTATGGCTTCTTAAATATTAAATAGAATACATATATCAGGAGTATATATATATTTTTGTATTATCTACTTTGTTTACAGGTTGATTACATTTAAATAAAGTTATAAATACAGTGTAAGTGTCAAGTGTCTAAAGTTTAAAGCCCGAGATAATAAGCAACGCCTTCTGATTTATCTGGTCTGTATCCACCTGTCAATCAAATAAATTAAGGTCCATCATTGGGTACTTGAAATTGATTGACAGTCAGCTACTAGTCCCTGTGTATATCTCTTTCACCTTGTTTGACACGCGTGGCCACCATCAATTAACTTTTGGTCTTCTGATGTTTACCGCTACATTACCATCGCAATAAGGAAACCATTTCGATGCAAACAATTTCAGCTTGATTATAATTAATTAATTATCTGTATTGCAAACATGTCATTAAAAATGAATTTTCATCTCATTGTATCTCAATAAAACAAATCAAGATTGTGTATATTTTTACTAATGAAAATTGCATAGGTGAATGAAATTTTGTCTTCATTCGTAAAAATTAGAATGATTCTTGTTTTGAGACGTGGCGAAAAATACGATGAAAATAAAGGAGAAAACAATCCCACCTCTATCCACCCTACCTGCCCATTTTTCCAAACACACTGAAAATGTTACTTTGTAGAACTTGAAAGGCTATGTAATTATAATCAAAAACAATATTCTCCCTCTTATATCGCAAGTCAACGCTAAGACCATATAATATTCCATATATATATACGTATTTACTATTTTGTTTAATGAGAAAAATAAGATTATATATATATATGTATTTTTCAAAATGTAATCCAAATCTTTTTTTTTTTTCGTTTTAATACATAAAACATTTTTTCTTTCATTATCATTTTAGCAAATGACCCATTTGTTATAAAAATATTCAACGATTTCTTGAGAGTAAAAACATAACAAAGGGGAGTAATCAAATGTTGAACCCGCTTTTGATTGGTTAGTTTGGATCTTGAATCTCGAATGAGCCTTCTGGACTTTCGTATTTTTGACCGTCAATGGATTTCGCTCTTTCCCGAACAATACGCCTGATCATCAATGAATTACTTTACAATGCCGAACATGCACACATAACGTGAACTGTGATTCGTTGTTTCGCATCGCGACTCTGTGATGCGGCCAATCAAATGACCCATGCATATTTAATTACAAACGACGATTTTTCGGCGAGTTTGCCCACGGGTGATAAGTAAAGACGAGATCACCCGTGGGTTTCCGACGATGCACATGTAGAAGCTCCCGATACAGAAAGTTATTTTGTGGTTACGAAGAGGTTATTCCCAGTAACCTGGAATATGTGACCTGAAATTAAAATAATGCTACAATTAGGTCATATACAAAAAAAAAAGAGAAATTGTTTGATATTTAAGTCGGACTATGATTTAATTAGTTCAAGCTGTGGCTCGGACGTGTTTACAATGTTTATGGTCAATTGACCTTGACCTGTGAGATATGACCTTCAATTAACATTTTTAAAGTACTAGTATATAATAGATCTAGTATGGCCTAAATACGATTTTTGGACAGAAAACGAGATATAAAAATGGACAAACATATAGTCTAGCAAAATTATTATATTCATGAGTTCATTATATTCAGTATATTTGAAGTATAGGGTAATTCATTACATTTTTATTTCCCGAGTTTATATTTTTCCTGATCTACTTTTTTCGTGTAAATCAATATGTCGTATAGGTATTAAATTAATTTAACAGTCAAGCAAAAGGGTGCTAATTAGTTTAAAATCAATATATCATCGATCTTCAGAGTGCCTCATGAATTTGTGATGACAAAAAAAGAGACGATTGCATTGAACGCCGTGTTTGTATGTGGAGATTTATTTACTTGTATTATTACATTCCATAATTAATGAAAGCCCTGCTTTGTGCAAGATAATGACACTGAACTGTTCGAACAATAAAGAATCATTTGTCTTTTCTCTACTTCGATTATGTGTTGCATCGGATAACTAAACAATGAATTTAGTTAACTGATTTTTTTTTTGGTAGCTGAAAAAGATATAGGATTTCGTACCGTGATAACTAAAATGAAGTTTGGGCTGAAATTTTTAACTTTGGGAACACATCTAACTGCATTCTGAGAGGCTTAAATGGATTTAAATGCTGTTTACCAAATTTCATAAGAAACTTAATCCTCATCACTTATGCAGATGGCTGCTTACACATTGTTACTATTTAAATATACTTTGCACGATACACCTTTGACGTCTTCAAACTCGACGGCTCTAGATCTTCGCGAAAGTTGATATGCCCAAATTTCATGGACTATGGGGTATGAAAAAACGTCAACACTAAATAACTGGCTCTTGTGAGACTCCTCCGCCTCGTGGGTGACCACAGCATGATACGGTCTTTTGAAAATTGGTTTTCCGCAACAAAGACCAATGTTTTATGAAAGATGCACTGCGTGTAGCACAAAATCGAATATCCCTTAATGTTCGAAAAGAAGTATTCTTTTGTTAAGGAGGTACATTAAGTATCGGTCTAAATGGATATATGATCGTTATACCTTAATATTGGATGTGGTCGATTTGCAGAGTAAACAAAAGATTATGGATGCATGGGACCCCTTTAATACTGATATAAATTGGTCCAAGTTTTGCAGTACTGCATTATTATCTAAATACGCTCCAATCAAAAGGGAGGAATCGACGTTTTATTTTGTCCTAAATAACAGATTGAAAGTGGATTGAAGGAGCTTTTGATTTTAAAGACATCGTATTAGACTCTGATTTATGTTAAAGTGACTGGGTCTAAACTTTTTAATCAAAGTAGTGTGCTAAAATTTATGTGAAATTTGGAAGTATTTAATCGGATTTGTTGTGTAATACGGACCAAATACAAATTATTTTGTTGCAAGCTTATAATAAGATCAGCGTCGATAGATTTCTACAAATCGCAAAAGGACGTTGTCCTGTTTCCTCTAGCGATATATTCGTATGTGGGATGTTTAAATAATGATGGGGAAAATATGGAAATGCAATTTAAGTTATGAATATATTTGTGTTTCTTTTGCGATAAAACACTAGTGTCTTCATGTCGGCAAGACGACCAATGACGAGAGAAAAAACAATTCTACCCCAAATAGGCAGGGATGAAATGCTGTTTACACCCACCCTAGTGTCCGAGCTGACGGAAATCTTCCCACTCATTGGATTAAACAGAATTGATATCAGATTTAGTCAAAAGAAAATTGAGAGGTCTGGACATCAGTTTACCATTATAAAGAAACGGGTGGAACCGATCACGGACGATAGGCAAGTATTTCGCGAATAACAAGTGTTATTTCATAGGTAGTTTTGGTCACAGCTTCTATAAGAAGCCCGAAAATAAAAGAAAAACAATCGCCGGGTAGATAACGGGAGAATGTTTCGCAAGTGCAAGAAAATCGAAAACCATGCAGAGGGGGTTCTGCACACAGATTTTTGGACACATTTCATTATATTTAAAAACTGCACGGCTGTTTGCTTTTCAGAATAAGTTGAATGAAAATGGGAGAGGTAAATGCTGTAGAACAAAAAGACGATCAAATTACTTTAAGAAATTGTAAATTATAATCTTACTGAATTGTAACCGGATACTGGGTACACTTGGTGCAAGCTAAGAAGTGTATCTTTAAAATAAAATTCCCTTCAAATAAATTGCATTGTAAGACAATGTTTACTGATATACAAATAATTCATAATTCTAACATGTTTCACAATCACATAAGCAGTTACACAAAAGGAATAACACTTAAGAATTTTATTTTTAAAAAATAGATACCCAAATATTCACTTCTACTTCTTTTAAGTTAAATTCATATCTCGTCAGATTTGGAGGGGGCCTTGATTAACCCTGTTGATTATCTCGTTTCACAAAAAAAGAGTAAAAGAAGTCAATTGACATTGACTGGGAAAAGTGTCTTGGGCTATAAGAAAGAATTTAACGAGATTTTTGGAAGTGCTATATTCTTTCAAGATGCAAATTCTATAAGGGAGACAAACAAGTTAAATCATGAATGGTTTGCGATGAATATGATGCACCTATGTGAAAGGGAGATTTAGTTACATAGGCAGGAGGATCACGATAAAGATTCGATCTATGCGGATCCTAGATTTTTTGGGTGATGTTTTGTACAATGAAGACTGTTTCAAAAAAAAGATATATACAGTGTCCTTGTACAATAAGAGCGTTAGAAGACGTTTATATACTTATACAGACTGAAGGAAACTGTCCATTTATTCTCGTCCGCAACGTAGTTTGAACTTTATTGGGTTCTTCCCTGGAGCTGAAGAGTTCCACTAAATAAAGGACCTGTGTGCAATACTTTTAGTGTCTATACATGGATTTGTACATCTCTTCTAAAACAAATTATAATGGGAAAAAATCTGGAATTTATGTTTTGTAATTTTTGTACATTTTTCTTTGAATAAAGCAAAAATGTTCAAAATTTGAGATAATTTCAAAACTCCTGGTAACATATGCTGATTTTTCGTCTAAGAACATGTAATGGTATTATAAGTTTAAAATTAGAATTTCTTGACAAATTATCAGTAGGTAAGGTACCTTGCATATGTCCTTAATAGTAAGTTCAACTTCAAACAAAGAGTTTTTTTCATAAAGAAAACATCCCCAATTCAATTGAATAAGCACCCTCAATCAATTTGATAAGCACCACTTGGCGTAGTTGTGTGTGTATGTGAATAATGGAGGGTGTGTGTAGGGGGGGGGGGTATGTGTGTAAGGGAATCCATTTTTTTCTTTTCTTTTTTTAAAATTGATTTGAAATATGGTTTAAATGCCAAAACAAACGTGTATGTTAAAATTTATAGCTAAGGGATAAGAGGTCGGCTCTGCAAATCTATTTAATTTTGATCCTGTGCTCCTTAAACAATAGATTAAATGTTTGCATCACACGTCAATTACAATCATTGAACAATTCTTTTAAATTTATGGATTAGTGACTTTGCACAGAGATTTTAAAAAATTGAAGTGACCATAACACTTGTTCAAATGCGTTATATAAACACATCCCTTTTAATTCCGTTTTTTGGTCTGTGAACGGTGCCAAAAATGTTTATCTTGGGATTGTAATGTATAGATAATTCGATCATTTAATCAACTACTGCATTCAATAGACAGGTTCTTTTTAAAAGCTGTGTATACTTTGATATCAAATAGTTATGTATTGAGTTTACTTCTAAGCAGACACATTGTTTGCGGGTGACGATAAGGCCCGCTCAATTCAGAGCGACCATGGACAGTCTTGCCGTCTCGGGCAATGCTGTGGCTATCAGGTAGGAATCTATGTGTCCATGTTAGCTTTCATCTTGTGATAAAAGAAAACTAAAAGGGAACATTCCTGTAACTTTGAGATCGAGCAAAGACTATCAGAACACCATGCCATTGTCATGCACTTTTTGTAGCGGGTTATTTTAATTACTAGTGTCTCAATTCTTTTGTATTGATTTCAGCATTTTAAATCTTTATATAACATTGGTATCGAATTCTAATAGATCCCAGGTTATTGTTCATGGTTACATGAACAATGCTGTCCAATGACACAATCGGAAATACCAAATGTAGCGCTTGTTATACTGTTTGTTTTTCTGAGGCATTTGGTGGTTTTCCAAAGATTCCATTTCGCGAAAGAAAATCTGCGACAAAATCCATCAAATTTTGATATTAAAATCTGCACAGTGCTTTAATGTTTGGTTATCTTATACATAATACATCAAAGCAAAGAGTCTTTTGTTTGGAAGATTGCTTTCATTTGCAAAGTCTTTACTCCGATCTTCATTTTCTTTACTAAATGTATTATACCCATTTATCTTGTGCATAAGTTAGAACATATGAAGTCAAGGTTCTTGAATTTCTTACAAATTAAGATCCTTTGCTTAAGATTTCTAAACATTGCAACTTTTGTACCCTTTGAATGTAGCTCTTAATCCCACCTCTTTGGATTGTTGTTCATACAGTGGGACATTGTTTAAATGTTTGATAGTTTCCTGAGAATATATGGTTTTGCTTTAAACACTGAAAGCTGAACAAGTGTTTACAGTAACGGGATATAATCTTAAGTTTACAATCGATGTCAAAAGTTTTTACAGCTAATAATTGTCAGACATATAATATGTTCTAGCGGATGTATCTTCTGTTCGAAAGGAAAAAAGTCAAAGGGACAATTTAAGAAAAATTCTGTACCAGGAAATAGGAATCAAAAACCCAGAATGATTGCTGCGCGTTCTTCTGTGTCGCTCAGTTTACATGGTTTATTGAGGATTTAAGCGCTCTTAGTGCCAAGCTTTTGCAAGAGGTTTTGGAATGTTAACGTGACGACCATATGTTAGAGACTTGAAATGGGTCTTGTGTTTTAAGCAAATGAAGGAAAAAATAAATTAAAACCTTTGGAGTACCAGCCTATCACGTTTGATCCTAAATCAAACAGATGAAGATCGACATAAAAATCTTATCTTTGAATAAACAATCGACATGTCATGTACCCAACCATTTATATTTTATATCTCTTTAATGTGCATTATGCTTGATCGCCAATTTCAAATAATTTGTAGTGGTCCTGTTATTTCAGTAGATAACGCCGTTTAAATTCGAGTGTAAATATTGCTGTTCAGATTTTTTCAAGAGTTTCTGGGGTCTCCTAAATGGGATATTAACTTATTATAAAGTCACTGTTCACTATATTGCTCCGGGTGACGTTGCATATTCTGAAGATCCGAATTCCATTGTCCAGAAACATATACCTAAACTTATGACCGTTTGGACAAAATCTCGGAACTTATTTAGGCCATGTACTGAAAGCATTGGAGTAATTTATCACACTATTCATATAAACATAACTGGGTTGTGACCGGTCGCCTTTGACTTTATGATAGGATATCATGTTCGTTTGGAAAGGTTCCTTGATTGTGGGGACATTTATGAAATTCTTATGAATCACTCGGTAATATGACAGCACGGAGGAAAAAATGCAATTTTTGTTTGCTCTCTGCACGCATTACGCCGCGAGAGTCCAGGTAAGAATTTGGTTTTCTTCCATGCATCCATTGTCGGATGTTTGGCGGTTTGGCTTTGAGGGAACCAATGGTAAACTAAAGAATATAGAAAAATGCCTATTGGTACAGCATTTATATACGTGGGTTTGGTCAAACAAATATAATTTCCTATTTTAATTTTTCTGTGCGGATTTGTGAATGCTATTGTTGGATTGTTGGGATTAAATCTGAACACAATTAAACACAATTCTCGAGCCGAAGAATGAAAATAAATTTTCGTTAAGACGTTTTTTGAAAATACATGCTGTATTGTTTAATATTTTTTTTATGTTGTCTCGAGCTCCTATAACTTTAATATGGGAGTCTCCAACCAAGTGTAGGTCACTTTGAATTTGATGGAAAACTTGTCTCAAATGGTTATCGTCCACATAAATTATAGAGGAGAAAGTCATTCTGTACTCAAACACAGGTATCGAGTCTCGTCAATGGTTTATCTGATATGATTTATTACCCGTGTCACATTCTTATACACAGCTCTTGAAACAGTATGAATTTTTAATGATCTGTAAATGGTGGACAGAAGATAAAAGATATTTTCTCTGTCAGAGTGCTTGGTTTACTCTACTTGAACGTGACCGTTGTTTATCTTTTTTTCAGAGCAATGGACAGCAGCAGTGATGGGTTCGATCTCCCAGAGGATGCCATAGACAAAGTTGCCAAAGCCAATTCAGTGAAGACGGAGTCTGCTCAAATTCTTCCAGAGGTACGCGCCTCGCCCTGTGCTATTCATTTCAAAAAAGACAAAAGAAATGATTTACTTTTTCACAGTAATTATCACGCTGGACAGCATTCGCCAAGTACGGTGAGGAAAACTAAACTGTTAAAAGACGGAAAGCTGGAGAATCCCGAGCGCAGGCAGCCCCCGCCTTTATTGAATACCTTACCGAGGGGCATGCCCTCCAAAGAGTTTGTCATGACCTGGTTAATGCATGGGTCAGAACCTAGTGGCAAAAGTCACTTCCCAGACATTGTTATTCCCGACGGAAGACCTAAAAGATCGAAAGGAAGAGAATCCCTGCGGAAATCCACTATTAGCGAATAACCAGACTCTTACGAGTGATTTAAGAACCATACAAATCATTCAGTTTCTAGTCAATATTTAGTTTGGAGGATGATGTGCTCTGATTGAGTGAAGAGTCTGTTTAGTGCATTTTTTTAATTGGAATTATTGTGACCGTAATGGACTATTCTGTGATATTGTGCTATTAGACCAACTAATTACTATACATTGCACTACATATGCGCGTTTATCATTGAACAGGTGCGTGGATCATAAATCTTTGTTTCGGTGTCATGGCATTGTTATTATTATTACTTGCATGAAATGTATTTATTTTAACTATTGGATATGAATGAGTACTGTGAGTTTATTAAAGTAGTACTATTAAAGTTAATATGCATAGTTTTCTGTCGTTATATATAGGGCTTATTGGTATGCTCAGTTATTCAACAATAGCTTGCTGAAGGGATATTTAAAAAAAAAAATTTAACTTGAGTACTTTGACTGTTTATTATTTCTTTATGTATTGACATGTTATTGCCTTCAGTTTCAACTCGTATAAACTAATGCACACGTTGAATATTATCTTTCTCCAGAGGCATCTTTAATGTGTTTTCTCATTGTAACAATACAGAAATATTCAGGAAAAGTTGGCGACAAAACCTAAAATTGGGTAAACTCTATTGATCATAAATTAAGGTTAAGGTTTAATTTTGGAAAAATTTTGCAAAAGTGTTCCAAACTCCAAGGTCAAGAGGTAAAATGCCTAAAGAAAGGTCTTGTCACAAGGGATACACATGTGAAATATGAAACCCAAAGCTCCGTTCTTTAAAAAAATATGGGCAAGGATAAAGTTTTTGTAGGGAAAAAGACAGATCGACAGAGAGACGGACAGGGCCAAAACTATACATCTAAGCCAAGAATCATATTACGGGGGCATATATAAACCATCGTATTTATAATATAATGGACAAAATTAATTGGGATCATAAATTTATACAAGAAAGTATTTCCATACCTGTGAATCTATGTGACAATAAGACTCAAGGAGTTTTTAAAAAAACATGCCATTCACACGATACACGTATTTGATGAGTTTTGCACCATACCGTATAGCGGGTTATTTTGGCGGGATGTTAATTTTGGCTTATTTTGGCGTTTTTATGGTAGCCCGCTAAACTTTTTATCGCTAAAATATTCAGTACACTTCTTATAGTGTTCATCTACAAAGAATTGAAACCCTGTGACCGCTATAATAAATTACGCCAACATTATTGGCATTCCTTTGAGCAGGCAAACCGCCAAATTTTACACCCGCCAAGAAAACCCGCTATACGGTACTGCTCAAGAAGGTAAAAAAATAAGAAGGTTAAACAATAAGTGGAACAATAGGCACATAGATGTATTTAGGAGGGTTTTCTGTAGTGAACACAAGAAAATGTCAGTATTTCTGGCTAGAATTGGTGATAAGACGCTATGAGGAGGAACGTAAGTATGGGCAAACGCTCCAAGGCAGTGCTGGAAGCTGCCAAAAGGCAACGTCACGTTGCAAAAAGACTTCATGTTTACCAATGTGTCATTAGCCGTTTATGGAACAATTTACAAGCAGGAATTTGTCAAAAAAGGCCACAATCAAGACGTTTGATAGTCCTTGAGGACCGTTATTTGGCCAATATTGCAAAGAGGTATCGCTTCCAAAGTTGTTCAGCATGTTAAGCTTAATTCTGAGTTTTAGAGAGCAACAGGTAGACAGATTTCTACTCTGACAGTTCGAAACAGGCTTCATGAAGCAAACTCAAGGCTTGCCGACCAGCCATACGTCCTGTATCAAGATAAGAGCATCGCAGAATCAACTATACAGTGGACAACAGAACACAGAAATGGGAACAACGTCATTACCGTTCTGTTCTCTTCTCAGGGGAGTCGCCATTTATTTGTGTTGACGTCTATGATGTCAGGAGACTAGTTTGGAGAGCAAAGAGGGAAAAGATCATGCCGATTGTTGCATTTCTGAGGTTTTTTGATGATTTAGTTTTTTGTCCAAAGAGTTGACTACAAACCTACCCTGTACATTATTAAAGGCTCCCTAACAGGTTTGGAATACCTGGATGATAATCTTCATCCAATTGTAGACTGATTGCAGGTACCGTGGGGAGAATCCTCATCTTAATGAACGATCATGCTAGACCGTAAATGAGTATTTGGAAAGTGAAATAATTCAGCGCTTGTACTAGTAAAGTCGTTCTCCACACCTTAACCCATGCAATTTTAAAACATGCATTGGACATTCTTCAGCAACGCAGATATATCAACAATGTTTTATATATAAGAAAAAAGAATGATTGTACTTACTTCATACATATGTCGATTCGATATATAACAGTGATCTCAGTGGATAGAGCTTGCTCTTGGTACAATCAATTTTAAACCGAGGCAAGCTACTGACAAATAGTTTGATTTGACAAGGATTTCAACAACCATGTTTAAAGTCTGCTTTTCGCTAATTCCAATGATCTTGTTCGTAAATACAACTTGTTATTGGGTCGTATTTTGTCTGACATGATTCATATCATCTTGGTAGATCTTTGCTTTTATAATGATTTTGATTACGTACTCTGTTTACCTGATCAATACACACGATTCACGGGTTGAGTCCGATGTTTACTCTTCAGGTGTTTACAGAGACGTGTTTTGCTCTGATCAGTGCTCACATTAAGATTTTTTTTCACTGATTAAAAAAGTTATTTTGTACAGAAATTCACTGATAATATCATTAATTTGTTGAATTGTTGCGCACAATATTTGCAGTTGAATGTTTGCTTTCTTCAAATAAATGTTGATAGATCCATAATATATCAATTATTGCCATGAGTCGAGAAGAAATTCACAGACGTAATCTAAGTATCATTAATAGTAAATCAAAAAGACTCAGCCCTCTGACCTGAATCTATGGACCCCTGACCTTGAATTTCATGTTGCTCGTCAGTTAAAACTGTTTTAACCCTCAAATTGATGTGTTTTCCTGGCACGCAAAATATCAAAATCGTAATTAAAAAAAAAAACAAACCCGAAAACGTCATATATTTCGGAATAGCATTCTGCAAGTCCCTGTCCTTTAACTTTACCCTTCTGATTAGTATCCAGAAAAGCTTTTATTCTTTTGGGATAAATCCTTCAGCATCTTCTGATGGAATGTTAAAGATCTCAGTCCATTTCTACCTGACTTATGGCTGAAAGGGAGTATGACCTCATGGTTGGGCGACATAACTCTGGTTCAATCAAGTCTGTTATATACTGGACTGATTCGCGTGAAAACCTGTACCTTTGTTTATACTCAGATGCATCAAAATCATGATGAAAATGTCTAAAAACTCTCTGTTTCCTCTGTCGTCTGCCAAAATTAACATCGAACACCAATCTAGAAGCCATGTTTATTCACCGGATAAGTGACTTAACCCACCTCTGTGGAATGGCTAACTTTAGCCAATATTTAACCACTGGATAGCAAAGTTAGCCAGTGGACAAAGTTTGAGCAACAGAATTTAACCAACGGTTAAAAGTTAACCGCTGGATAGGAGATTTAACCAGCGGTTAACGCTAACCAGTGTTTTGAGCAACTCAGTCCTGTATTTTAAAAAAAGCTTTACAGTTGTAACAATTCAGAAAATATTCATAAGTTAAGTTCAATTAATTGATAAAATTAAACAAAATTAAGTAATCATAGGTTTAAGAATATAATTACAATTTCATGTATCTGATTTTTTAACCGATTTTGCAATTAATAGGTAGGTTGACGTCGTTACATTGTGTTTTTGACGTTATGATAAACTGAAGCTCTTAAAGAAAGGAGTAATAAAAATGCTATTAAAGAAAAAGTAATGAACATACGCTCTTAAAATTTTAAACATAAAAATTTGAGAATATTTCCATAATTTTATTATGTTTTCATATAAATACTTTGTGTCTGTCTTATTTTGTTGTACTTTATAAAAACAGGAAAATTCGTTAATTTTTGGCATTTTGAGATGCCCCCTCTGGAATTTTGTGTTTCTTACATATAATGTACAATATAGTATTACTCATCATATATTATAGTTTGAACAAAAAGTCTGTCGTAGTATCTGTATACTGAGTAATTTGCTTTAAAGTGCTAAAAATGCACCTGTATTTTAAGACGGTCTCTTAAAAATACCTGGACGGTAGATTTTCCCAAAACTTGGCATGTACACTGAAGTTAATGTAAGTTAAAAATGAAGAGTTTCGCTATTGTAGTTTTCACATAATAAAACCCCACTCGGCCCCCTTAGAAAATTTTAAACTATTACATTTTTGTTAATGTTTCAATTAAAAATGAAATAAAAGTTTTCCTAAACTTTTTCCACATGGAATAAAATATAGGACTTGATGTTTTTAATGAGATGCAATTTGATTTAAAAATGAAAAATAAGGAGAAAAAATATATTTAAAGATGCAAATATAATAATCATTAAAAAGTACAAAGCAGGTCTGCTAATAATAGAGCACAATTTGTACCCATGGGAATACCGACAGTTTCTTGGAAAACTTGACTGATTTCCATAGGAGACATCCCTCCACGTGTTTGCATTTCAGTCATGCAACACTCCCTCTGTGTGTACGAGTGTTATTTGTATACATGTGCATAAATAAATACAAGATCGAAGATAATATAATGTCCCAGATCAATCCGAGTTAAAATCATTGAGATTTTTCTATGTCAGTCTCCGAAATTCTGTACTGTGTACTAAGCTTTTAATATATATGATTAATTCATGCACTGATTGCAATTTTATGTTGACAAATGAGGACTCTTATTCATGTTTATATTGGTATATAAACTGACAATGAAAATATTTAAAAACCAAAATTATATAGGTGTACCCTAACAGTGATGAATTTACTTATTATAATTCCTTATTTTTAAACCATGCATTGTGTGCATACGGAGGAGAAATCCCCTTTCAGAAGCATTTACAACAAAAGATGCTTACTTGGGAAAAAAAAACATTATAAGATTTACAGACTGGACATGCTGGAAAAACTCGTCTCAAGTTATCTCAGTTTTTCGAGCACTGCGTAAAGGGGAGTAACTTCTACTATGTGATTTTGTAAACAATGGAATAACTACAGCCACAGGTGTTCGTGTTGGGTTTGAGTTGTCGTCTTTTTTTACATATTAAAAATGAGGATGGGCTGTAGTCTTACAAAAAAGAAGGTAAATAACTTTTTATTGTTATTAAATAAAGGAAATGCCCTATGCCTGAAGTGTGACTGCTCCGTGCGTACACGTAGGGCCAAGTTTTATTTATTCTGAATTTCCTCTGTATTTTCATTTCATGTGATGCCATGACTGACGATTTATTCCATTTAATCATATTATTGTTTTTCTTAAATTTACATTTTTTCATATGATTGAAAGGATAAAAAATACGTCTGCAGTGTCAATTTACTTTATTTGAAACACTACTCTTTTCGTCTTTTTTTTTTCAAGGAATGGGGGGGGGGCTCCCAATGTCCAAACTAATGTATGCAAAATATTATTCTTTCTCATTTAATCCCTCACCCCTTTCCTTATGTCCACTACCAATTAACCATGTGTCCAGAAAAAATCATATGAAGGATAGTGGTTGATTTTATATTTTTAGTTTACTTAACAATTTAATTTTTGTGATAGCTTGATTTTAAAATTTATTTTCTTAAATGTTAGTGAGACAAAATCATATAGTCGAAACCACAGTGGCTGTGACTCCCTTACACCCACAGCAGATCAAGGATGGAGCCCTTGGAGTGAAAGACAATGGAAACCCTCTTACCGAAGATGATTTACGTGGGTTTTATAATTATAATGCAAAAATGAAAATTGTCCTGGATAGAAATTTTATCAATGGATTATTTCTTCATGTTCTTACAAAATCAGTTAATATTACTATCCATGGTTCTTTTTCTTTTTACAATGTACAAGAATTGACATATTTTTTTATGTTGAATCTGACTGGTTAAGTTTCACTTGATGCAGCATAATCAGTCCTTTTTACCCCCCCCCCTCCTTCCCCCCCAGCCTTAAAAGTGGGAAAATGGGAGGGTATATAGTGATTGGGATGTACGTCCATCCGTCTGTCTGTCCGTCTCTACATCTATCCATCTGATACACTTTGGATTACCCATCTCTTATCCGCAACTCCTCTTTTACCACTAAATGAAATTTAATGAGACTTTCACAGATTCTTTGTTACATAGTGCAATTAGTAATATTGACCAGTAATCACAGTGATAGGCAGAGGCAGTTTCTAAGTGGGCTCCCCATGACAATCTTTAATGTGCTTATAGTAACAGAATTATTTGATTCCAACATTGATGGTATGCATGGAAACCAAAGAAGTGACACTTGCTTGTCTGAAAATGCCCTTGTTTACGTGATTCTTCTGAGGGATATAGCCACGGTGATTGTAGACTTAGCATTTAAAGCTATTAAAAGGGCTTCTGGTTTTCTCTTGAATTGACTTTTCTCTTTTTTCATCATGCTGCCTTATGATTTGCTAGAATAAGAGCAGGAGTTCCTCTAATTAATGTTTTTTTTTAAAATGTTTCTATACATTTGTTGTTTATTTTCTGCTCTTAATAGATAATGTTTATAAATGAGGAAAAGTAAACTACCAAATTTCCCTTTTCTTAATTTCCTTAATTACCATGATTACTGTTAGCGAAAATGTGGTCCTTAAAAACTCCACCTTTCAATTAGGAACTTGAACATTTAGTATTTGTCACTTTCTTTTTCTCCTGTCTGGGGTTTTGATAATAACCCCCTCCCCCCACCCATCTACCATCTAGCCCCACCCCAACAACCCATTCCCTCCATCATTTATACAGCACTTGTCACTGAATAATATATTTTTTTTAATTGTTCAGTTCAAATTTTTATATATTTTAATAAAATCTGGCCTATCATCTTCACCTTCAATGTAGAAACATGGGACTTTCGATGAAATTTTAATCGTAGAACTGGCAGCAGAAAAAAATTGTGAAAAACATTTTCGGTATACTGCAATTTAATCCAGTTGTCACAAGACTGAAATTATAATTATGTATATAAAAGCAAAGATTTCACAGTTCTGAATTTTTGTTTACTACTGTCATTGTCAAGGACTTCTTTGTTGTCTGTTATTGGAGAGGTTGTTTTCTGTTCTTCTCAGCCATTTCTCTACAAGGTCATTCAAGATCACATTTGAAGCTTTCAAATGCCCTACATCTTTGTTTTCAAGGTCACTTTTAAAAGATGCTAATTGGGATGTACTGTGAATGATTTTGTGGTTTTTTAATCCAGAAAAAAATGTTCTGAAGCCCTAGAGCTGTACATATAAATGAATGTAAACATGCATTATAAAGTCTTTCTGTGCATTTCAATGAACATGCTAAGGTAAAGATTTACTTAAGGCAGAGTAGTGTAAAAGGTAGCTGAATTCCCAGGGTGACTTAACAAGAATGAAAAATGCCACCTGTTATTGTCAAAAACTTCTGATAAAATTGATTGTGTGAAGATAAAATGGCAAACTTTAAAAATGAAGACTAAGCTGTAGAGGTACACGTAATGCCTGATTGGAGTAAACTATGATAAAGATCATTTTAAAGTAAAGTCAACTCAAAGACATGTAGTTGTCACATTATATGGTGTTCTCCCAATTATATAAAAAGATCCAGGTATTTCCCAATAAATTGTTCAAAGTTGGTCAGTATGTGAAAAAAAAGATCAGAGAGCAATAGAGGTATTTAATGCTTGATTGATTTCTACCCATAACAGGCCTATCAGGTATAAACATTGTCTGGTATTGGCACAGGTCACGGCAATTCATTTATATACCTGGGATATCAATTTCCAGGCTGTTTCAGTTTTTATCTCTTGGTAAATGACGTCTGCATTTCCTGTGTTTTTACCTGTGTCCACGACTTCAGTTCTGTGTCATGTTGTTAAATCATTTCCTCATAATCAGGTGACAAAGAGGTAAGGTGTTTTAAAAATTTGTAAATGCGCAACTTCTCCGAATAATGTCTTCTCATGCTAGGTAGTTAATGTATATTGCCTAAGAAGTGGGAAAGTCTAACTGGAGGCTCATACAAAAACTTTAAATCATGAATGAAACTGCTTTTATTGAGATCTACTGAATATAATTGGAAGACAGCAATGCATGGATCTAAAATTTTTGAAAGGTCACTTTTTATTAAGACTCTGAGAGTCCCACACAAA